>NC_081209.1:8104435-8410060 GCF_902713425.1 Acipenser ruthenus
CCCGTCATTGTTAAGGATCTTGTGCTCCATCCGCCAATCTTTTTACGGACCTGGTTAATGGCCGCCGTCCAGCTCTGGGCCCCCGAGCTATTGTTCTCGAAAATGAGGCCCAGAATCTTGATTTTGTCCTTTTTGACAGGGTACATGTCCGACAGTTCCCTATCTACCTGCCAATTTTTAGACACGTAGACTTCGCTCTTGGACTTATTAATCACTGCCCCGGTCGCCGTGCAGTACTTCTCAAGGATATTACTAATCCGAGGTACCGACGATGTGTTGGTGCAAATGAGTGACACATCGTCCATATATGCTGTTGTTTTGACCTGGACCCCGTTGGATCCAGGCAGCTGGAAACCAGTTATATTGGTATCCCTACGAATTGCCTGCAGGAGGGGTTCAATGCACACGACATATAGCAGTGGGGATAGTGGGCAACCCTGTCTGACCCCTGACTGGATAGATATTTTACCAGTCAGGTGCCTGTTCACCAAGACTCGGGTACTAATGTTTGTATATATGGTTTTAACCCACTCCCTAAGTCCAGGAGCGAATTTCATCTGGTCCATCACTTTGTACATATATTCATGGCTTACCCTATCGAACGCCTTCTCCTGGTCAAGGTTGAACAGGCAGAGGGGATGGTTCCGTTCTCTAGAATAAGCCAGAATGTCCCTTGTTAACATTAAAATATCCGTGATGGACCTCCCTGGGACGCCACAAGCCTGGTCAGGGCCAATGACCAAAGGGAGGTGTACTTGTAGCCGGAGCATCAGAGCTTTGGCTAGTATCTTGTAATCCACGCAAAGGAGGCTGATTGGGCGCCAATTCCGTAGATCTTTAACTTCCCCTTTCTTATGAAGGAGAGTAATTACACTCTCCCGCATAGAAGGGCCCAACCGCTTCTCCCTGTAGACCGCTCTGTAGACCTCCGCTAAATGGACTTTTAGCGTGTCCCAAAAAAGATGGTAATACTCACCCGGGATGCCATCTGGACCTGGCGTCTTACCGGTGTTCATGGTCTTAACCGCCTGGGTGAGCTCCTCCAGCGTGAGTTCTGGGTCCTTCTCCTCCTCCTCGTCGTCCCGCACTGAGTCAGGCTCCAACTGGCTCAGGAACCACTCTATCAGGGTGTCATCTGTAGCTTTGATGTTATACAGGTCCCTATAGAAGTTCTCTACCACTTTTTTCACTCCCTCACTATCCTCTACTATCCTCCCCCTGCTGTCGAGCATGGAGGACATCAAGTGCCGCTTCTCCCTCGTTTTCTGGAAGAAGAAGCGAGTACACTTTTCGTCTTCCTCCATTTTTTGCACTTTTGCATTGTGCATGACCTTTCGTTGTTCCTCCCTACAAAGCACTGAAAGATCTAGCTTGGTCTGGGCTATCTCGTCGCTTACAGGGAACCCCCGAAGCTGAAGCAGGCTCAGACGCTGGAGGGCAGCATTCAGGTATTTATATTTGGCCCTCCTTTCTTTTGCTTTCCTCTTGCCTGCTGCTATGAAATAACCCTTAGTTCTCATTTTGACCATCTCCCACCACTCTATAGGGGAGTTGAATAGGTCACGCAAAGTGGTCCACTCAACAAGCCTGCTCTTATAGGCTGCAGCTATGGAGGGGTCATCGAGTAAGGAGGTGTTTAATTTCCAGACCCCTGACCCCATCTGGGAGGTCTGAGGGACCTGCAATGTTACCTGCAGGAGCCTATGGTCAGAGAAGAAGACGGCCTGGGTGTCTACTGCCGTCTTCGTAAGGGAGCTGGTATGCAGGACGAGATCTATACGGGAGAAGGAGGTCCCAGATGAGCTCACCCAGGTAAAGGGAGGCACCAGGTCCTTACCTGCATCACACAGGGAGAAATCAGATATTACGGAGGACAAAACTCTACTAGAGCGGTCGTTGCGTGGCCTGCTCCGGTCTACGTCCCTCAGAGCACAATTGAAGTCACCTGACACGATGACGGGTACGTTCCCCAGCAGGAGTGGACGCAGCTGTGGAAAAAATTGAACTCTTTCGTTTTGGTTAGTGGGTGCGTAGACATTGACCAGTCTGAGGGGAGTGTTGTTGTATGTCACATCCACGCTCAGAATTCTACCAGGTTCTACCTCCCTACTGCTGCGGGAGGTAATAAATGGGTTTTTAAACAGGATACCTACTCCGTCGGCTCTGGCTATGTTGGAGCCCGACCAGAAGGAGTCCCCCAGGGTCCAACTCTCCTTCAGGTCCCTATAATCAGGGCTCGACGAAATACCACACTCCTGCAGAAAGATGAGATCTGCTTTCAAGTTAGCTAGATAGTTTAGTACATCAAATCTTTTTTGTGTCTCCCTGATGCTCCTGACATTAACAGACACACATATCAGGGCCATCAGGGTAGCTAACAAGAAAAGGAGTCGCTGCGTCCACCCCATAGCGACTATGATTGGGAGGTCGGGACACTCTTCCTACTCTTAGCTCTACGCTTGCTTCGAGGGGGCTTGGGCTTATTTGCAACTCCCATCACCCCTGAGAAGGTACTCACTGCTGCCTCGTCCAAGAAGGCACCGTCTTTATATGCACAGTACTTGGAGTTGTTGGGGCTATTCAACTCCCCACAAGGTAAGTCTGGTGGAACTTGCTCAGGGCCCCTCGGAACGTGTGGGTCAGCTTTGTCCTGGGGGGGGGTTATGACAGACAGCATTCTTTGGCTGTTACCGTCTGTTGAATTGGAGCTGTTAGCAGACTTCTGGCTTACCGCGTCCAGGGGTATTCCCATGTCCTCCAGTGCTGTATCTAGGAGGACCTCTAGGGGGCCCCTGGTTTTGCCCATACAAGGGAGGGGGTCAAGGATGCTTTGAAGGGAGGCCCTTCGCTTGAAGAGGGTCATTGCTACCGAGGTACTGCTGGTCAGGGAAGGTGTTGACCCCGACCTCTCCCTCGGTGCATTAGTGAACACCTCTTCTGCGAGGTGTGCTAGGGTTTGTGCCAACGACTGGGAAGGCTGGCTGGGGATGCCCTGGCTGGCTGCTACCTGCCCACTAGGCGGCAGTGTAGCCGTCCCACTCGCCTCCGTCTCTGCCTGCGAGGGCAAGACTGGGGACTTTGTGTGGACATTAGCTGGTTTTGGATCTATGGGGGCCACCTGCAACTTGCTGTCTTTGATCCTGATCTTCTTTCTTTTCCCCCCCTCGTCTCTACCCTTTCTTTTCCCCACCCTCTGCTGGTTCTTCACTCCCTTCCCCTCCTTCTCACTCTCACTTTCACTGTCGCTTTCGCTTTCCTCCCCCACGGACTCAATCCTTATGGCGTCATAACGAGAGCCGAGGGGGAGTGCTGGCGCTGAGAGGGCCCTACTCAGGGGGGGGCCGCTGCTGGGTCCGGGCTCCCTCCCTGCCTCGTGTTCTGCATCAGAGGAGCTACTGGAGGAGCTAGTGGAGTAGCTGTTGTACTCTCTCTCTGGGCTGGGGGAAGGGGTCCTCGTAAAACGGGACATGTCTCGGGGGCGGGGGGGTGAGGGGGGTGCTGGTGATGATGGTGGTGCTGGAGTCTGGGTCTTGGATACTGTTGGTGGTGATGTGGACTGATCTTTGTTACTTGCTCCCTCTTCCTGCTCAGGCCTAGGCTTGTTCATGTTTGCCTTGCTGGCTCTGGCCATGTTGGCATAGGAAGAGGGGCAGTCCTTAAACAGGTGCCCCTTCTTTCCACACAAATTGCACTGCCTCTCTTCTCTGCAGTGGCTGGTCTCGTGGGGGGCGCCGCAGTTCCTGCACTTAACTACAGTACATGCGGCCGCCAGGTGTCCTAATTCCCCACATTTCCTGCAGAGTTTTGGCATCCCATTATAGAATACCAGCCCTCTGTTGGGCCCTAACACTATGGAGTTTGGAATGTGGCGGACGCCTCCAATGCCCGATGGATCAACATTAAGGCGTACCAGCCACTTTCTGGCTCCTGTCCAAACCCCATCTTCGTCTGTAATTTTCCTCCCTTCTGATGACACCCTCCCATAGCGGTTAAGCCATGTTGTAATATCATAGTCGCTAACAGCCTCATTGAAAAATTGGACAGTAACAACTTTCATTTCTCTGTCTGTCAGTGCATCCACACAAAATTCTTTGTATGGAGCGAGATATTTATTCTCCCCCCAAAAGGACCACATTTCTTGTAACTTTTGGGGGTTCCTAAAACTGACCTCAAACACTTCCTTAAGCCCTGGCAATTTCACCAAACAATTCAAGTCAGAAGGGGAAAAACCCATACCCCTCTGAAGAATGGTCCGGCTGAACTCCAGTCTCGTCAGTCCTGGTTCCGTTTCATCTTGCTTGTTTCTTGTGAAGCGCACCGCATTGTGCCTCCTGGTCTCCTGGGTTGGCCGGAACGCCATCCTTCAGCTGGCTCCTCCGATTGGGGTGGGAGAAGCCTCTGGACGTCCGGGTTGTCTCTCTCTGCGGAAAAGAGACAACGTAAGCAGCAAATCTTGGGCAGTTGAAGGAACTATTACTTTAGTCCCTGAGGAGATGGTCGCCTCGCAAGAGGGACCCCCTCCCCAGGTGAACGGTGTCCTTCCCTGGCGGAGTAGGGGGCGCTGCTTGGCACCGAGACCACGTAGAAAGAATCGTGGCTGTGACGCCTCCTCGGGGTCCGGGGCCGCCCTCTGCTCCTCCCAGATGGCGCCCTCTGCTGGGCGCCTGCTGCTCTCTCGGTCTGGATCTCGATTGCAATCAAGGGCTGGGGATGAGGTCGTCTAGGTCATCAAAGGGTCCTCAAAGGTCGTCTGGATGGTAGGTCCTCCTTCTCTCTAACTCCAGGAACGTCTGGAAAAGCCTGAAAAAGAAAAAAACTGGAACCGCCTGAAAAAGAAAAAACTGCTCTCAACAGTCAACAAAATCTTGAAAGACCCTCGGCCTGGATTGGGCAAGCCAAAACCAGACTGAGCATTAGTCTTCCAAAAAGTTGCCGAGCTGAAGAAAGCCAGTCAAAAATAAAAAAAAAATTCTGTTCCTCCTCACCCGAACAAACCTCTCACAGACCCTCGGAGGGAGCGGGCAATGCCACTACCCTCTAAGCCTTAGTCTTAGAAAGATTTATTCGAACTGAAGAGAAGCCAGAGTATCCTTGAGGATGCTCACGTATGATGTTGAATTTGTGCTGTCCTGGCAGGGGCATAAAAACTCTATCGGCAGTTTTATGGCATGTGTTTGTGAAGGCAATAAAATAAGGCCTCTCCCTCTTGTGGATATTTTTGTAATTACAGAATAAATTAATTGATTCTCTAATGCTCTAAAGAGAACGATGCTATCAACGCCATACTCACACTATGAACTATTGTGGTCTAATCCAGCTTTTAGTAGTAATATTTCCAATAGCATTTCACTCATTAACCCAGCATCATTATCTTTTGTTGACGGCAGTGTCCAACAATTAAGTTCAATTTTGCACTACAACAGTGCCATGGGAGGATGCTGTAGATGAGGCGTATGAGAGGAAGAAACTGCGGTATGCTCGACTAGCCACTGAAGCGGAACAGCGAGGATGGAGAGTCCGGGTTTACCCAGTGGAAGTGGGTTGTCGAGGATTTGTGGCACACTCTACAACCCGGTTTCTCAGAGACGTCGGATTCAGTGGCCAAGAGTTGCGTCGCACAGTGAAGAACTTATCTGAAGCAGCAGAGAGAAGCAGCAACTGGCTGTGGTTAAGACGGAAAGATTCTGGCTGGGGATCTCAAGCACAATAGAAAGAAAGAAACGCTGATGTACAGGTAAGTAAGCTGGGCTGAGTTGAGTGGGGGACGGAGGGGAGTGATGCTGGGACGCCAGAATCACCATCGAGCCCTCTAGGTGTCGTGGGCTAGTCGACGAAACACTGAGGATGGAAGGTGCCCACTTGAAAACCCCAGAGATGTACCCTACTTAGCTCAATCCAGACGGTTGTCATGCTGATGCGCTGGGGAGGCCGCACTATGGTTGATCCCCGGAGCCAGCATCGCAGCCGTTGTGTGTGCTGATGCGCCAGGGAGGCAAAATAAGCTGATCCCTGGAGCCAGCATTACACTTCAGCCATTAACACCAGACAGAAGGATATCTACATCATCATATGGAAGGAAACGTAAATGGATGGAGACACATATGGATCACATTAGTTTACTGTAAAGCTACGTCTTAGTTGGTGCTTATCTTGGCGAGAGCCGAGTTCAAATCAGCATGAAGTTTTAACATCTACTCTCGTGTAATGGAAATCTTAACTGCATTTGCTACATTCTTCCATAATTTAGTGTTCTGGGCTCTGTACTGGATCAGAAAGAAATCCGTCCAGTTTCTTTACATTCCACAAAGGTAGTTTTAGCTGCAGGGAAAGAAAAAACACTACGGATGTAATACTGCTGCCGCCACAACATGATTTTGGCGCTGTTGTGCAGGTCTGTGCCTAAACTTAATGTATTGAGTTGTGCAGATCTACCAAGAGATGGCACTAAATAGCATGAAGCGTTTCGTCTGCTTCGGCTCAGTGAATTTTGCGAACCAAATGATTCAGAGGCTTCACTTCCCTTCCCACCATCACTAATTGCACAAATGGTTGAGTGATTGGATGAAAGTGGGGTACAACCGGTTCTACTATACATACACAACTAAGACACCCACTTTCTTAGTGTGATCAAGAAGACTGCAGTCTGTAACAAATGTTACTTTGAATAGCACGCCCATTTATCATACCAACACTACATACTGCAATTCTATTATTTTACCACACAAGGAAGCCCCGCCAAAGCAGGGCATCAAAAAATTAGTTGAAACTCATAAATGTTCCTCTCCACGGAAATCTTTAGTAAAATACTCTTTTATTGAGATTTTACATTTTTTTACATTTACACCCATTCGTTTTTTCATTCATTTTACATTTCTTTTAAAGATGACATTCATGCATACAGACATACATTTTGTTTTAAAAGCATTTAAAACACATTTAAAAACACCAAGACAATTGTGCTTTATACATGGTTAAAACAGACACAGATTAAAATCAACATGAAAAAAAAACCTGTGCTGCTTTAAAAGTGACTGGAAAAAAAGAACCATCTATAAAAAACCAGTGCTTGTGAGGGCCGGGGAGTGCTCTCTAAAAGGTTCAAAAGTGGACATAAAACTAGATCTAAAACAGGGACAGGGGAAAAGGGACAGTGTATAAAACAGTGAGTTAAAATTCTAAAATTTTAAAACACTTAAAATGTAACTTTTAATAGTTTACATTAAAAATCTTAAAGATACATAAAACAAAACAAAACAAAATCAAATAAAACATTCAACGTAAATCAAATAAAAGTCCATAAAACTGAAACAAAAGACTACATAAAACCAGGGCACCGTTGAAAAACGGTCATGCCAGCTAAAAAGGGCGGAATGCTGGCATGACAAAATAAATAAAAGGCTTAGCGGTGCCCCGTAGTCCCGCTCCTAGGAGCTAGCGTTTCCAGTTTTTTCCCTTATTCCATCTTCACGTCCTGAAGTCCGGCGATCCTCCACTCCGCGCAGGCCTTGTCCTTCCCGAGGGTCCGGATGTCCAGAATTACAAAGTCCTTGATAAGAGTTTGTGCCCTTCTGGTCGTGGTGATAGTGTCTAGCTCCTGCTTGTGATAGACACAGACGTTACGGCCTTCCCACAGGATCTGCTTGACAACATTGATGACACGCCAAACGCACTTAGCTGTGCTGGTAGTGATTCCTCCCGCAGGCCCATAGAGCACAGTCTCAGCGGTCATCTTGGCCGTGTCAGCAAACCTGTTTAGGAAGACAGAGACAGAGAGCCAGACACTGCCAGCCACATCACACTCCCAGAAGATATGGGCTGGTGTTTCTCTCTTGCGGCACTTTGCATAGGGGCATGTTTCTACTTGGGCTAGTCCCCTCCTGAACATGAACGCTCGAGTGGGGAGTGCACTGTGGACGGTGTTCCATGCTATATCCTTCTGGACATTACTGAGGCAGCTGTGAGACACATTCTCCCAGATTTTTTGGCTTTGGGTGAGGGAGAAAGTAGCTACTTTTTCAATTTCCTGGGAACCGGCAAGATATTTAGTTACAGCCTTGTATTCCCAGGAGGCCAATTTTGCTTTATCTAAGCCCAATTTATATATAGTGTCCCTTAAGGTTCTATAATACAATGGGGGGTCCCAGGAGTACGGCACGGTGTTATCAATAGTGCAGAGGCCCAAGGCCCTGAGACAGGTGGCAAAATAGAAACGATTCATGTAACATACCTTCCTGTCCAGGGCCTGGATGTTCTTGATAGTTTGCGTGAGCCCCTGCACTCGGGTGAGCTGCACAACGTCCGGGACCCCCTTACCTCCCTTCTTGTCGGCTTTACTCAGAGTGGCTCGCTTTACCCTCTCCATCTTGCTGCCCCAGATAAAGCGGTGGATAATGCGGTCCACCACTTTTTTGGTGGTCCTGTCTGGGGGAAAGATTTTTCCTACATAAGAGAGGATGGGGAACAGTATAGACTTGGTTATTAATACTCTACCCGTCATTGTTAAGGATCTTGTGCTCCATCCGCCAATCTTTTTACGGACCTGGTTAATGGCCGCCGTCCAGCTCTGGGCCCCCGAGCTATTGTTCTCGAAAATGAGGCCCAGAATCTTGATTTTGTCCTTTTTGACAGGGTACATGTCCGACAGTTCCCTATCTACCTGCCAATTTTTAGACACGTAGACTTCGCTCTTGGACTTATTAATCACTGCCCCGGTCGCCGTGCAGTACTTCTCAAGGATATTACTAATCCGAGGTACCGACGATGTGTTGGTGCAAATGAGTGACACATCGTCCATATATGCTGTTGTTTTGACCTGGACCCCGTTGGATCCAGGCAGCTGGAAACCAGTTATATTGGTATCCCTACGAATTGCCTGCAGGAGGGGTTCAATGCACACGACATATAGCAGTGGGGATAGTGGGCAACCCTGTCTGACCCCTGACTGGATAGATATTTTACCAGTCAGGTGCCTGTTCACCAAGACTCGGGTACTAATGTTTGTATATATGGTTTTAACCCACTCCCTAAGTCCAGGAGCGAATTTCATCTGGTCCATCACTTTGTACATATATTCATGGCTTACCCTATCGAACGCCTTCTCCTGGTCAAGGTTGAACAGGCAGAGGGGATGGTTCCGTTCTCTAGAATAAGCCAGAATGTCCCTTGTTAACATTAAAATATCCGTGATGGACCTCCCTGGGACGCCACAAGCCTGGTCGGGGCCAATGACCAAAGGGAGGTGTACTTGTAGCCGGAGCATCAGAGCTTTGGCTAGTATCTTGTAATCCACGCAAAGGAGGCTGATTGGGCGCCAATTCCGTAGATCTTTAACTTCCCCTTTCTTATGAAGGAGAGTAATTACACTCTCCCGCATAGAAGGGCCCAACCGCTTCTCCCTGTAGACCGCTCTGTAGACCTCCGCTAAATGGACTTTTAGCGTGTCCCAAAAAAGATGGTAATACTCACCCGGGATGCCATCTGGACCTGGCGTCTTACCGGTGTTCATGGTCTTAACCGCCTGGGTGAGCTCCTCCAGCGTGAGTTCTGGGTCCTTCTCCTCCTCCTCCTCGTCCCGCACTGAGTCAGGCTCCAACTGGCTCAGGAACCACTCTATCAGGGTGTCATCTGTAGCTTTGATGTTATACAGGTCCCTATAGAAGTTCTCTACCACTTTTTTCACTCCCTCACTATCCTCTACTATCCTCCCCCTGCTGTCGAGCATGGAGGACATCAAGTGCCGCTTCTCCCTCGTTTTCTGGAAGAAGAAGCGAGTACACTTTTCGTCTTCCTCCATTTTTTGCACTTTTGCATTGTGCATGACCTTTCGTTGTTCCTCCCTACAAAGCGCTGAAAGATCTAGCTTGGTCTGGGCTATCTCGTCGCTTACAGGGAACCCCCGAAGCTGAAGCAGGCTCAGACGCTGGAGGGCAGCATTCAGGTATTTATATTTGGCCCTCCTTTCTTTTGCTTTCCTCTTGCCTGCTGCTATGAAATAACCCTTAGTTCTCATTTTGACCATCTCCCACCACTCTATAGGGGAGTTGAATAGGTCACGCAAAGTGGTCCACTCAACAAGCCTGCTCTTATAGGCTGCAGCTATGGAGGGGTCATCGAGTAAGGAGGTGTTTAATTTCCAGACCCCTGACCCCATCTGGGAGGTCTGAGGGACCTGCAATGTTACCTGCAGGAGCCTATGGTCAGAGAAGAAGACGGCCTGGGTGTCTACTGCCGTCTTCGTAAGGGAGCTGGTATGCAGGACGAGATCTATACGGGAGAAGGAGGTCCCAGATGAGCTCACCCAGGTAAAGGGAGGCACCAGGTCCTTACCTGCATCACACAGGGAGAAATCAGATATTACGGAGGACAAAACTCTACTAGAGCGGTCGTTGCGTGGCCTGCTCCGGTCTACGTCCCTCAGAGCACAATTGAAGTCACCTGACACGATGACGGGTACGTTCCCCAGCAGGAGTGGACGCAGCTGTGGAAAAAATTGAACTCTTTCGTTTTGGTTAGTGGGTGCGTAGACATTGACCAGTCTGAGGGGAGTGTTGTTGTATGTCACATCCACGCTCAGAATTCTACCAGGTTCTACCTCCCTGCTGCTGCGGGAGGTAATAAATGGGTTTTTAAACAGGATACCTACTCCGTCGGCTCTGGCTATGTTGGAGCCCGACCAGAAGGAGTCCCCCAGGGTCCAACTCTCCTTCAGGTCCCTATAATCAGGGCTCGACGAAATACCACACTCCTGCAGAAAGATGAGATCTGCTTTCAAGTTAGCTAGATAGTTTAGTACATCAAATCTTTTTTGTGTCTCCCTGATGCTCCTGACATTAACAGACACACATATCAGGGCCATCAGGGTAGCTAACAAGAAAAGGAGTCGCTGCGTCCACCCCATAGCGACTATGATTGGGAGGTCGGGACACTCTTCCTACTCTTAGCTCTACGCTTGCTTCGAGGGGGCTTGGGCTTATTTGCAACTCCCATCACCCCTGAGAAGGTACTCACTGCTGCCTCGTCCAAGAAGGCACCGTCTTTATATGCACAGTACTTGGAGTTGTTGGGGCTATTCAACTCCCCACAAGGTAAGTCTGGTGGAACTTGCTCAGGGCCCCTCGGAACGTGTGGGTCAGCTTTGTCCTGGGGGGGGGTTATGACAGACAGCATTCTTTGGCTGTTACCGTCTGTTGAATTGGAGCTGTTAGCAGACTTCTGGCTTACCGCGTCCAGGGGTATTCCCATGTCCTCCAGTGCTGTATCTAGGAGGACCTCTAGGGGGCCCCTGGTTTTGCCCATACAAGGGAGGGGGTCAAGGATGCTTTGAAGGGAGGCCCTTCGCTTGAAGAGGGTCATTGCTACCGAGGTACTGCTGGTCAGGGAAGGTGTTGACCCCGACCTCTCCCTCGGTGCATTAGTGAACACCTCTTCTGCGAGGTGTGCTAGGGTTTGTGCCAACGACTGGGAAGGCTGGCTGGGGATGCCCTGGCTGGCTGCTACCTGCCCACTAGGCGGCAGTGTAGCCGTCCCACTCGCCTCCGTCTCTGCCTGCGAGGGCAAGACTGGGGACTTTGTGTGGACATTAGCTGGTTTTGGATCTATGGGGGCCACCTGCAACTTGCTGTCTTTGATCCTGATCTTCTTTCTTTTCCCCCCCTCGTCTCTACCCTTTCTTTTCCCCACCCTCTGCTGGTTCTTCACTCCCTTCCCCTCCTTCTCACTCTCACTTTCACTGTCGCTTTCGCTTTCCTCCCCCACGGACTCAATCCTTATGGCGTCATAACGAGAGCCGAGGGGGAGTGCTGGCGCTGAGAGGGCCCTACTCAGGGGGGGGCCGCTGCTGGGTCCGGGCTCCCTCCCTGCCTCGTGTTCTGCATCAGAGGAGCTACTGGAGGAGCTAGTGGAGTAGCTGTTGTACTCTCTCTCTGGGCTGGGGGAAGGGGTCCTCGTAAAACGGGACATGTCTCGGGGGCGGGGGGGTGAGGGGGGTGCTGGTGATGATGGTGGTGCTGGAGTCTGGGTCTTGGATACTGTTGGTGGTGATGTGGACTGATCTTTGTTACTTGCTCCCTCTTCCTGCTCAGGCCTAGGCTTGTTCATGTTTGCCTTGCTGGCTCTGGCCATGTTGGCATAGGAAGAGGGGCAGTCCTTAAACAGGTGCCCCTTCTTTCCACACAAATTGCACTGCCTCTCTTCTCTGCAGTGGCTGGTCTCGTGGGGGGCGCCGCAGTTCCTGCACTTAACTACAGTACATGCGGCCGCCAGGTGTCCTAATTCCCCACATTTCCTGCAGAGTTTTGGCATCCCATTATAGAATACCAGCCCTCTGTTGGGCCCTAACACTATGGAGTTTGGAATGTGGCGGACGCCTCCAATGCCCGATGGATCAACATTAAGGCGTACCAGCCACTTTCTGGCTCCTGTCCAAACCCCATCTTCGTCTGTAATTTTCCTCCCTTCTGATGACACCCTCCCATAGCGGTTAAGCCATGTTGTAATATCATAGTCGCTAACAGCCTCATTGAAAAATTGGACAGTAACAACTTTCATTTCTCTGTCTGTCAGTGCATCCACACAAAATTCTTTGTATGGAGCGAGATATTTATTCTCCCCCCAAAAGGACCACATTTCTTGTAACTTTTGGGGGTTCCTAAAACTGACCTCAAACACTTCCTTAAGCCCTGGCAATTTCACCAAACAATTCAAGTCAGAAGGGGAAAAACCCATACCCCTCTGAAGAATGGTCCGGCTGAACTCCAGTCTCGTCAGTCCTGGTTCCGTTTCATCTTGCTTGTTTCTTGTGAAGCGCACCGCATTGTGCCTCCTGGTCTCCTGGGTTGGCCGGAACGCCATCCTTCAGCTGGCTCCTCCGATTGGGGTGGGAGAAGCCTCTGGACGTCCGGGTTGTCTCTCTCTGCGGAAAAGAGACAACGTAAGCAGCAAATCTTGGGCAGTTGAAGGAACTATTACTTTAGTCCCTGAGGAGATGGTCGCCTCGCAAGAGGGACCCCCTCCCCAGGTGAACGGTGTCCTTCCCTGGCGGAGTAGGGGGCGCTGCTTGGCACCGAGACCACGTAGAAAGAATCGTGGCTGTGACGCCTCCTCGGGGTCCGGGGCCGCCCTCTGCTCCTCCCAGATGGCGCCCTCTGCTGGGCGCCTGCTGCTCTCTCGGTCTGGATCTCGATTGCAATCAAGGGCTGGGGATGAGGTCGTCTAGGTCATCAAAGGGTCCTCAAAGGTCGTCTGGATGGTAGGTCCTCCTTCTCTCTAACTCCAGGAACGTCTGGAAAAGCCTGAAAAAGAAAAAAACTGGAACCGCCTGAAAAAGAAAAAACTGCTCTCAACAGTCAACAAAATCTTGAAAGACCCTCGGCCTGGATTGGGCAAGCCAAAACCAGACTGAGCATTAGTCTTCCAAAAAGTTGCCGAGCTGAAGAAAGCCAGTCAAAAATAAAAAAAAAATTCTGTTCCTCCTCACCCGAACAAACCTCTCACAGACCCTCGGAGGGAGCGGGCAATGCCACTACCCTCTAAGCCTTAGTCTTAGAAAGATTTATTCGAACTGAAGAGAAGCCAGAGTATCCTTGAGGATGCTCACGTATGATGTTGAATTTGTGCTGTCCTGGCAGGGGCATAAAAACTCTATCGGCAGTTTTATGGCATGTGTTTGTGAAGGCAATAAAATAAGGCCTCTCCCTCTTGTGGATATTTTTGTAATTACAGAATAAATTAATTGATTCTCTAATGCTCTAAAGAGAACGATGCTATCAACGCCATACTCACACTATGAACTATTGTGGTCTAATCCAGCTTTTAGTAGTAATATTTCCAATAGCATTTCACTCATTAACCCAGCATCATTATCTTTTGTTGACGGCAGTGTCCAACAATTAAGTTCAATTTTGCACTACAACAGTGCCATGGGAGGATGCTGTAGATGAGGCGTATGAGAGGAAGAAACTGCGGTATGCTCGACTAGCCACTGAAGCGGAACAGCGAGGATGGAGAGTCCGGGTTTACCCAGTGGAAGTGGGTTGTCGAGGATTTGTGGCACACTCTACAACCCGGTTTCTCAGAGACGTCGGATTCAGTGGCCAAGAGTTGCGTCGCACAGTGAAGAACTTATCTGAAGCAGCAGAGAGAAGCAGCAACTGGCTGTGGTTAAGACGGAAAGATTCTGGCTGGGGATCTCAAGCACAATAGAAAGAAAGAAACGCTGATGTACAGGTAAGTAAGCTGGGCTGAGTTGAGTGGGGGACGGAGGGGAGTGATGCTGGGACGCCAGAATCACCATCGAGCCCTCTAGGTGTCGTGGGCTAGTCGACGAAACACTGAGGATGGAAGGTGCCCACTTGAAAACCCCAGAGATGTACCCTACTTAGCTCAATCCAGACGGTTGTCATGCTGATGCGCTGGGGAGGCCGCACTATGGTTGATCCCCGGAGCCAGCATCGCAGCCGTTGTGTGTGCTGATGCGCCAGGGAGGCAAAATAAGCTGATCCCTGGAGCCAGCATTACACTTCAGCCATTAACACCAGACAGAAGGATATCTACATCATCATATGGAAGGAAACGTAAATGGATGGAGACACATATGGATCACATTAGTTTACTGTAAAGCTACGTCTTAGTTGGTGCTTATCTTGGCGAGAGCCGAGTTCAAATCAGCATGAAGTTTTAACATCTACTCTCGTGTAATGGAAATCTTAACTGCATTTGCTACATTCTTCCATAATTTAGTGTTCTGGGCTCTGTACTGGATCAGAAAGAAATCCGTCCAGTTTCTTTACATTCCACAAAGGTAGTTTTAGCTGCAGGGAAAGAAAAAACACTACGGATGTAATACTGCTGCCGCCACAACATGATTTTGGCGCTGTTGTGCAGGTCTGTGCCTAAACTTAATGTATTGAGTTGTGCAGATCTACCAAGAGATGGCACTAAAGAGCATGAAGCGTTTCGTCTGCTTCGGCTCAGTGAATTTTGCGAACCAAATGATTCAGAGGCTTCACTTCCCTTCCCACCATCACTAATTGCACAAATGGTTGAGTGATTGGATGAAAGTGGGGTACAACCGGTTCTACTATACATACACAACTAAGACACCCACTTTCTTAGTGTGATCAAGAAGACTGCAGTCTGTAACAAATGTTACTTTGAATAGCACGCCCATTTATCATACCAACACTACATACTGCAATTCTATTATTTTACCACACAAGGAAGCCCCGCCAAAGCAGGGCATCAAAAAATTAGTTGAAACTCATAAATGTTCCTCTCCACGGAAATCTTTAGTAAAATACTCTTTTATTGAGATTTTACATTTTTTTACATTTACACCCATTCGTTTTTTCATTCATTTTACATTTCTTTTAAAGATGACATTCATGCATACAGACATACATTTTGTTTTAAAAGCATTTAAAACACATTTAAAAACACCAAGACAATTGTGCTTTGTACATGGTTAAAACAGACACAGATTAAAATCAACATGAAAAAAACCTGTGCTGTTTTAAAAGTGACTGGAAAAAAAGAACCATCTATAAAAAACCAGTGCTTGTGAGGGCCGGGGAGTGCTCTCTAAAAGTTCAAAAGTGAACATAAAACTATATTACTAAAACAGGGACAGGGGAAAAGGGACAGTGTGTGGAACAGTGAGTTAAAATTCTAAAATTTTAAAACACTTAAAATGTAACTTTTAATAGTTTACATTAAAAATCTTAAAGATACATAAAACAAAACAAAACAAAATCAAATAAAACATTCAACATAAATCAAATAAAAGTCCATAAAACTGAAACAAAAAGACTACATAAAACCAGGGCACCGTTCAAAAACGGTCATGCCAGCTAAAAAGGGCGGAATGCTGGCATGACAAAATAAATAAAAGGCTTAGCGGTGCCCCGTAGTCCCGCTCCTAGGAGCTAGCGGTTCCAGTTTTTTCCTTTATTCCATCTTCACGTCCTGAAGTCCGGCGATCCTCCACTCCGCGCAGGCCTTGTCCTTCCCGAGGGTCCGGATGTCCAGAATTACAAAGTCCTTGATAAGAGTTTGTGCCCTTCTGGTCGTGGTGATAGTGTCTAGCTCCTGCTTGTGATAGACACAGACGTTACGGCCTTCCCACAGGATCTGCTTGACAACATTGATGACACGCCAAACGCACTTAGCTGTGCTGGTAGTGATTCCTCCCGCAGGCCCATAGAGCACAGTCTCAGCGGTCATCTTGGCCGTGTCAGCAAACCTGTTTAGGAAGACAGAGACAGAGAGCCAGACACTGCCAGCCACATCACACTCCCAGAAGATATGGGCTGGTGTTTCTCTCTTGCGGCACTTTGCATAGGGGCATGTTTCTACTTGGGCTAGTCCCCTCCTGAACATGAACGCTCGAGTGGGGAGTGCACTGTGGACGGTGTTCCATGCTATATCCTTCTGGACATTACTGAGGCAGCTGTGAGACACATTCTCCCAGATTTTTTGGCTTTGGGTGAGGGAGAAAGTAGCTACTTTTTCAATTTCCTGGGAACCGGCAAGATATTTAGTTACAGCCTTGTATTCCCAGGAGGCCAATTTTGCTTTATCTAAGCCCAATTTATATATAGTGTCCCTTAAGGTTCTATAATACAATGGGGGGTCCCAGGAGTACGGCACGGTGTTATCAATAGTGCAGAGGCCCAAGGCCCTGAGACAGGTGGCAAAATAGAAACGATTCATGTAACATACCTTCCTGTCCAGGGCCTGGATGTTCTTGATAGTTTGCGTGAGCCCCTGCACTCGGGTGAGCTGCACAACGTCCGGGACCCCCTTACCTCCCTTCTTGTCGGCTTTACTCAGAGTGGCTCGCTTTACCCTCTCCATCTTGCTGCCCCAGATAAAGCGGTGGATAATGCGGTCCACCACTTTTTTGGTGGTCCTGTCTGGGGGAAAGATTTTTCCTACATAAGAGAGGATGGGGAACAGTATAGACTTGGTTATTAATACTCTACCCGTCATTGTTAAGGATCTTGTGCTCCATCCGCCAATCTTTTTACGGACCTGGTTAATGGCCGCCGTCCAGCTCTGGGCCCCCGAGCTATTGTTCTCGAAAATGAGGCCCAGAATCTTGATTTTGTCCTTTTTGACAGGGTACATGTCCGACAGTTCCCTATCTACCTGCCAATTTTTAGACACGTAGACTTCGCTCTTGGACTTATTAATCACTGCCCCGGTCGCCGTGCAGTACTTCTCAAGGATATTACTAATCCGAGGTACCGACGATGTGTTGGTACAAATGAGTGACACATCGTCCATATATGCTGTTGTTTTGACCTGGACCCCGTTGGATCCAGGCAGCTGGAAACCAGTTATATTGGTATCCCTACGAATTGCCTGCAGGAGGGGTTCAATGCACACGACATATAGCAGTGGGGATAGTGGGCAACCCTGTCTGACCCCTGACTGGATAGATATTTTACCAGTCAGGTGCCTGTTCACCAAGACTCGGGTACTAATGTTTGTATATATGGTTTTAACCCACTCCCTAAGTCCAGGAGCGAATTTCATCTGGTCCATCACTTTGTACATATATTCATGGCTTACCCTATCGAACGCCTTCTCCTGGTCAAGGTTGAACAGGCAGAGGGGATGGTTCCGTTCTCTAGAATAAGCCAGAATGTCCCTTGTTAACATTAAAATATCCGTGATGGACCTCCCTGGGACGCCACAAGCCTGGTCAGGGCCAATGACCAAAGGGAGGTGTACTTGTAGCCGGAGCATCAGAGCTTTGGCTAGTATCTTGTAATCCACGCAAAGGAGGCTGATTGGGCGCCAATTCCGTAGATCTTTAACTTCCCCTTTCTTATGAAGGAGAGTAATTACACTCTCCCGCATAGAAGGGCCCAACCGCTTCTCCCTGTAGACCGCTCTGTAGACCTCCGCTAAATGGACTTTTAGCGTGTCCCAAAAAAGATGGTAATACTCACCCGGGATGCCATCTGGACCTGGCGTCTTACCGGTGTTCATGGTCTTAACCGCCTGGGTGAGCTCCTCCAGCGTGAGTTCTGGGTCCTTCTCCTCCTCCTCCTCGTCCCGCACTGAGTCAGGCTCCAACTGGCTCAGGAACCACTCTATCAGGGTGTCATCTGTAGCTTTGATGTTATACAGGTCCCTATAGAAGTTCTCTACCACTTTTTTCACTCCCTCACTATCCTCTACTATCCTCCCCCTGCTGTCGAGCATGGAGGACATCAAGTGCCGCTTCTCCCTCGTTTTCTGGAAGAAGAAGCGAGTACACTTTTCGTCTTCCTCCATTTTTTGCACTTTTGCATTGTGCATGACCTTTCGTTGTTCCTCCCTACAAAGCGCTGAAAGATCTAGCTTGGTCTGGGCTATCTCGTCGCTTACAGGGAACCCCCGAAGCTGAAGCAGGCTCAGACGCTGGAGGGCAGCATTCAGGTATTTATATTTGGCCCTCCTTTCTTTTGCTTTCCTCTTGCCTGCTGCTATGAAATAACCCTTAGTTCTCATTTTGACCATCTCCCACCACTCTATAGGGGAGTTGAATAGGTCACGCAAAGTGGTCCACTCAACAAGCCTGCTCTTATAGGCTGCAGCTATGGAGGGGTCATCGAGTAAGGAGGTGTTTAATTTCCAGACCCCTGACCCCATCTGGGAGGTCTGAGGGACCTGCAATGTTACCTGCAGGAGCCTATGGTCAGAGAAGAAGACGGCCTGGGTGTCTACTGCCGTCTTCGTAAGGGAGCTGGTATGCAGGACGAGATCTATACGGGAGAAGGAGGTCCCAGATGAGCTCACCCAGGTAAAGGGAGGCACCAGGTCCTTACCTGCATCACACAGGGAGAAATCAGATATTACGGAGGACAAAACTCTACTAGAGCGGTCGTTGCGTGGCCTGCTCCGGTCTACGTCCCTCAGAGCACAATTGAAGTCACCTGACACGATGACGGGTACGTTCCCCAGCAGGAGTGGACGCAGCTGTGGAAAAAATTGAACTCTTTCGTTTTGGTTAGTGGGTGCGTAGACATTGACCAGTCTGAGGGGAGTGTTGTTGTATGTCACATCCACGCTCAGAATTCTACCAGGTTCTACCTCCCTGCTGCTGCGGGAGGTAATAAATGGGTTTTTAAACAGGATACCTACTCCGTCGGCTCTGGCTATGTTGGAGCCCGACCAGAAGGAGTCCCCCAGGGTCCAACTCTCCTTCAGGTCCCTATAATCAGGGCTCGACGAAATACCACACTCCTGCAGAAAGATGAGATCTGCTTTCAAGTTAGCTAGATAGTTTAGTACATCAAATCTTTTTTGTGTCTCCCTGATGCTCCTGACATTAACAGACACACATATCAGGGCCATCAGGGTAGCTAACAAGAAAAGGAGTCGCTGCGTCCACCCCATAGCGACTATGATTGGGAGGTCGGGACACTCTTCCTACTCTTAGCTCTACGCTTGCTTCGAGGGGGCTTGGGCTTATTTGCAACTCCCATCACCCCTGAGAAGGTACTCACTGCTGCCTCGTCCAAGAAGGCACCGTCTTTATATGCACAGTACGTAGAGTTGTTGGGGCTATTCAACTCCCCACAAGGTAAGTCTGGTGGAACTTGCTCAGGGCCCCTCGGAACGTGTGGGTCAGCTTTGTCCTGGGGGGGGGTTATGACAGACAGCATTCTTTGGCTGTTACCGTCTGTTGAATTGGAGCTGTTAGCAGACTTCTGGCTTACCGCGTCCAGGGGTATTCCCATGTCCTCCAGTGCTGTATCTAGGAGGACCTCTAGGGGGCCCCTGGTTTTGCCCATACAAGGGAGGGGGTCAAGGATGCTTTGAAGGGAGGCCCTTCGCTTGAAGAGGGTCATTGCTACCGAGGTACTGCTGGTCAGGGAAGGTGTTGACCCCGACCTCTCCCTCGGTGCATTAGTGAACACCTCTTCTGCGAGGTGTGCTAGGGTTTGTGCCAACGACTGGGAAGGCTGGCTGGGGATGCCCTGGCTGGCTGCTACCTGCCCACTAGGCGGCAGTGTAGCCGTCCCACTCGCCTCCGTCTCTGCCTGCGAGGGCAAGACTGGGGACTTTGTGTGGACATTAGCTGGTTTTGGATCTATGGGGGCCACCTGCAACTTGCTGTCTTTGATCCTGATCTTCTTTCTTTTCCCCCCCTCGTCTCTACCCTTTCTTTTCCCCACCCTCTGCTGGTTCTTCACTCCCTTCCCCTCCTTCTCACTCTCACTTTCACTGTCGCTTTCGCTTTCCTCCCCCACGGACTCAATCCTTATGGCGTCATAACGAGAGCCGAGGGGGAGTGCTGGCGCTGAGAGGGCCCTACTCAGGGGGGGGCCGCTGCTGGGTCCGGGCTCCCTCCCTGCCTCGTGTTCTGCATCAGAGGAGCTACTGGAGGAGCTAGTGGAGTAGCTGTTGTACTCTCTCTCTGGGCTGGGGGAAGGGGTCCTCGTAAAACGGGACATGTCTCGGGGGCGGGGGGGTGAGGGGGGTGCTGGTGATGATGGTGGTGCTGGAGTCTGGGTCTTGGATACTGTTGGTGGTGATGTGGACTGATCTTTGTTAGTTGCTCCCTCTTCCTGCTCAGGCCTAGGCTTGTTCGTATTTGCCTTGCTGGCTCTGGCCATGTTGGCATAGGAAGAGGGGCAGTCCTTAAACAGGTGCCCCTTCTTTCCACACAAATTGCACTGCCTCTCTTCTCTGCAGTGGCTGGTCTCGTGGGGGGCGCCGCAGTTCCTGCACTTGACTACAGTACATGCGGCCGCCAGGTGTCCTAATTCCCCACATTTCCTGCAGAGTTTTGGCATCCCATTATAGAATACCAGCCCTCTGTTGGGCCCTAACACTATGGAGTTTGGAATGTGGCGGACGCCTCCAATGCCCGATGGATCAACATTAAGGCGTACCAGCCACTTTCTGGCTCCTGTCCAAACCCCATCTTCATCTGTAATTTTCCTCCCTTCTGATGACACCCTCCCATAGCGGTTAAGCCATGTTGTAATATCATAGTCGCTAACAGCCTCATTGAAAAATTGGATAGTAACAACTTTCATTTCTCTGTCTGTCAGTGCATCCACACAAAATTCTTTGTATGGAGCGAGATATTTATTCTCCCCCCAAAAGGACCACATTTCTTGTAACTTTTGGGGGTTCCTAAAACTGACCTCAAACACTTCCTTAAGCCCTGGCAATTTCACCAAACAATTCAAGTCAGAAGGGGAAAAACCCATACCCCTCTGAAGAATGGTCCGGCTGAACTCCAGTCTCGTCAGTCCTGGTTCCGTTTCCTCTTGCTGGGTCCTTGTGAAGCGCACCGCATTGTGCCTCCTAGTCTCCTGGGTTGGCCGGAACGCCATCCTTCAGCTGGCTCCTCCGATTGGGGTGGGAGAAGCCTCTGGACGTCCGGGTTGTCTCTCTCTACGGAAAAGAAACAACGTAAGCAGCAAATCTGGGCAGTTGAAGGAACTATTACTTTAGTCCCTGAGGAGATGGTCGCCTCGCAAGAGGGACCCCCTCCCCAGGTGAACGGTGTCCTTCCCTGGCGGAGTAGGGGGCGCTGCTTGGCACCGAGACCACGTAGGAAGAATCGTGGCTGTGACGCCTCCTCGGGGTCCGGGGCCGCCCTCTGCTCCTCCCAGATGGCGCCCTCTGCTGGGCGCCTGCTGCTCTCTCGGTCTGGATCTCGATTGCAATCAAGGGCTGGGGATGAGGTCGTCTAGGTCATCAAAGGGTCCTCAAAGGTCGTCTGGATGGTAGGTCCTCCTTCTCTCTAACTCCAGGAACGTCTGGAAAAGCCTGAAAAAGAAAAAAACTGGAACCGCCTGAAAAAGAAAAAACTGCTCTCAACAGTCAACAAAATCTTGAAAGACCCTCGGCCTGGATTGGGCAAGCCAAAACCAGACTGAGCATTAGTCTTCCAAAAAGTTGCCGAGCTGAAGAAAGCCAGTCAAAAATAAAAAAAAAATTCTGTTCCTCCTCACCCGAACAAACCTCTCACAGACCCTCGGAGGGAGCGGGCAATGCCACTACCCTCTAAGCCTTAGTCTTAGAAAGATTTATTCGAACTGAAGAGAAGCCAGAGTATCCTTGAGGATGCTCACGTATGATGTTGAATTTGTGCTGTCCTGGCAGGGGCATAAAAACTCTATCGGCAGTTTTATGGCATGTGTTTGTGAAGGCAATAAAATAAGGCCTCTCCCTCTTGTGGATATTTTTGTAATTACAGAATAAATTAATTGATTCTCTAATGCTCTAAAGAGAACGATGCTATCAACGCCATACTCACACTATGAACTATTGTGGTCTAATCCAGCTTTTAGTAGTAATATTTCCAATAGCATTTCACTCATTAACCCAGCATCATTATCTTTTGTTGACGGCAGTGTCCAACAATTAAGTTCAATTTTGCACTACAACAGTGCCATGGGAGGATGCTGTAGATGAGGCGTATGAGAGGAAGAAACTGCGGTATGCTCGACTAGCCACTGAAGCGGAACAGCGAGGATGGAGAGTCCGGGTTTACCCAGTGGAAGTGGGTTGTCGAGGATTTGTGGCACACTCTACAACCCGGTTTCTCAGAGACGTCGGATTCAGTGGCCAAGAGTTGCGTCGCACAGTGAAGAACTTATCTGAAGCAGCAGAGAGAAGCAGCAACTGGCTGTGGTTAAGACGGAAAGATTCTGGCTGGGGATCTCAAGCACAATAGAAAGAAAGAAACGCTGATGTACAGGTAAGTAAGCTGGGCTGAGTTGAGTGGGGGACGGAGGGGAGTGATGCTGGGACGCCAGAATCACCATCGAGCCCTCTAGGTGTCGTGGGCTAGTCGACGAAACACTGAGGATGGAAGGTGCCCACTTGAAAACCCCAGAGATGTACCCTACTTAGCTCAATCCAGACGGTTGTCATGCTGATGCGCTGGGGAGGCCGCACTATGGTTGATCCCCGGAGCCAGCATCGCAGCCGTTGTGTGTGCTGATGCGCCAGGGAGGCAAAATAAGCTGATCCCTGGAGCCAGCATTACACTTCAGCCATTAACACCAGACAGAAGGATATCTACATCATCATATGGAAGGAAACGTAAATGGATGGAGACACATATGGATCACATTAGTTTACTGTAAAGCTACGTCTTAGTTGGTGCTTATCTTGGCGAGAGCCGAGTTCAAATCAGCATGAAGTTTTAACATCTACTCTCGTGTAATGGAAATCTTAACTGCATTTGCTACATTCTTCCATAATTTAGTGTTCTGGGCTCTGTACTGGATCAGAAAGAAATCCGTCCAGTTTCTTTACATTCCACAAAGGTAGTTTTAGCTGCAGGGAAAGAAAAAACACTACGGATGTAATACTGCTGCCGCCACAACATGATTTTGGCGCTGTTGTGCAGGTCTGTGCCTAAACTTAATGTATTGAGTTGTGCAGATCTACCAAGAGATGGCACTAAAGAGCATGAAGCGTTTCGTCTGCTTCGGCTCAGTGAATTTTGCGAACCAAATGATTCAGAGGCTTCACTTCCCTTCCCACCATCACTAATTGCACAAATGGTTGAGTGATTGGATGAAAGTGGGGTACAACCGGTTCTACTATACATACACAACTAAGACACCCACTTTCTTAGTGTGATCAAGAAGACTGCAGTCTGTAACAAATGTTACTTTGAATAGCACGCCCATTTATCATACCAACACTACATACTGCAATTCTATTATTTTACCACACAAGGAAGCCCCGCCAAAGCAGGGCATCAAAAAATTAGTTGAAACTCATAAATGTTCCTCTCCACGGAAATCTTTAGTAAAATACTCTTTTATTGAGATTTTACATTTTTTTACATTTACACCCATTCGTTTTTTCATTCATTTTACATTTCTTTTAAAGATGACATTCATGCATACAGACATACATTTTGTTTTAAAAGCATTTAAAATACATTTAAAAACACCAAGACAATTGTGCTTTGTACATGGTTAAAACAGACACAGATTAAAATCAACATGAAAAAAACCTGTGCTGTTTTAAAAGTGACTGGAAAAAAAGAACCATCTATAAAAAACCAGTGCTTGTGAGGGCCGGGGAGTGCTCTCTAAAAAGGTTCAAAAGTGAACATAAAACTATATTACTAAAACAGGGACAGGGGAAAAGGGACAGTGTGTGAAACAGTGAGTTAAAATTCTAAAATTTTAAAACACTTAAAATGTAACTTTTAATAGTTAACATTAAAAATCTTAAAGATACATAAAGCAAAACAAAACAAAATCAAATAAAACATTCAAAATAAATCTAATCAAAATCCATAAAACTGAAACAAAAAGACTACATAAAACCAGGGCACCGTTGAAAAACGGTCATGCCAGCTAAAAAGGGCGGAATGCTGGCATGACAAAATAAATAAAAGGCTTAGCGGTGCCCCGTAGTCCCGCTCCTAGGAGCTAGCGGTTCCAGTTTTTTCCTTTATTCCATCTTCACGTCCTGAAGTCCGGCGATCCTCCACTCCGCGCAGGCCTTGTCCTTCCCGAGGGTCCGGATGTCCAGAATTACAAAGTCCTTGATAAGAGTTTGTGCCCTTCTGGTCGTGGTGATAGTGTCTAGCTCCTGCTTGTGATAGACACAGACGTTACGGCCTTCCCACAGGATCTGCTTGACAACATTGATGACACGCCAAACGCACTTAGCTGTGCTGGTAGTGATTCCTCCCGCAGGCCCATAGAGCACAGTCTCAGCGGTCATCTTGGCCGTGTCAGCAAACCTGTTTAGGAAGACAGAGACAGAGAGCCAGACACTGCCAGCCACATCACACTCCCAGAAGATATGGGCTGGTGTTTCTCTCTTGCGGCACTTTGCATAGGGGCATGTTTCTACTTGGGCTAGTCCCCTCCTGAACATGAACGCTCGAGTGGGGAGTGCACTGTGGACGGTGTTCCATGCTATATCCTTCTGGACATTACTGAGGCAGCTGTGAGACACATTCTCCCAGATTTTTTGGCTTTGGGTGAGGGAGAAAGTAGCTACTTTTTCAATTTCCTGGGAACCGGCAAGATATTTAGTTACAGCCTTGTATTCCCAGGAGGCCAATTTTGCTTTATCTAAGCCCAATTTATATATAGTGTCCCTTAAGGTTCTATAATACAATGGGGGGTCCCAGGAGTACGGCACGGTGTTATCAATAGTGCAGAGGCCCAAGGCCCTGAGACAGGTGGCAAAATAGAAACGATTCATGTAACATACCTTCCTGTCCAGGGCCTGGATGTTCTTGATAGTTTGCGTGAGCCCCTGCACTCGGGTGAGCTGCACAACGTCCGGGACCCCCTTACCTCCCTTCTTGTCGGCTTTACTCAGGGTGGCTCGCTTTACCCTCTCCATCTTGCTGCCCCAGATAAAGCGGTGGATAATGCGGTCCACCACTTTTTTGGTGGTCCTGTCTGGGGGAAAGATTTTTCCTACATAAGAGAGGATGGGGAACAGTATAGACTTGGTTATTAATACTCTACCCGTCATTGTTAAGGATCTTGTGCTCCATCCGCCAATCTTTTTACGGACCTGGTTAATGGCCGCCGTCCAGCTCTGGGCCCCCGAGCTATTGTTCTCGAAAATGAGGCCCAGAATCTTGATTTTGTCCTTTTTGACAGGGTACATGTCCGACAGTTCCCTATCTACCTGCCAATTTTTAGACACGTAGACTTCGCTCTTGGACTTATTAATCACTGCCCCGGTCGCCGTGCAGTACTTCTCAAGGATATTACTAATCCGAGGTACCGACGATGTGTTGGTGCAAATGAGTGACACATCGTCCATATATGCTGTTGTTTTGACCTGGACCCCGTTGGATCCAGGCAGCTGGAAACCAGTTATATTGGTATCCCTACGAATTGCCTGCAGGAGGGGTTCAATGCACACGACATATAGCAGTGGGGATAGTGGGCAACCCTGTCTGACCCCTGACTGGATAGATATTTTACCAGTCAGGTGCCTGTTCACCAAGACTCGGGTACTAATGTTTGTATATATGGTTTTAACCCACTCCCTAAGTCCAGGAGCGAATTTCATCTGGTCCATCACTTTGTACATATATTCATGGCTTACCCTATCGAACGCCTTCTCCTGGTCAAGGTTGAACAGGCAGAGGGGATGGTTCCGTTCTCTAGAATAAGCCAGAATGTCCCTTGTTAACATTAAAATATCCGTGATGGACCTCCCTGGGACGCCACAAGCCTGGTCGGGGCCAATGACCAAAGGGAGGTGTACTTGTAGCCGGAGCATCAGAGCTTTGGCTAGTATCTTGTAATCCACGCAAAGGAGGCTGATTGGGCGCCAATTCCGTAGATCTTTAACTTCCCCTTTCTTATGAAGGAGAGTAATTACACTCTCCCGCATAGAAGGGCCCAACCGCTTCTCCCTGTAGACCGCTCTGTAGACCTCCGCTAAATGGACTTTTAGCGTGTCCCAAAAAAGATGGTAATACTCACCCGGGATGCCATCTGGACCTGGCGTCTTACCGGTGTTCATGGTCTTAACCGCCTGGGTGAGCTCCTCCAGCGTGAGTTCTGGGTCCTTCTCCTCCTCCTCCTCGTCCCGCACTGAGTCAGGCTCCAACTGGCTCAGGAACCACTCTATCAGGGTGTCATCTGTAGCTTTGATGTTATACAGGTCCCTATAGAAGTTCTCTACCACTTTTTTCACTCCCTCACTATCCTCTACTATCCTCCCCCTGCTGTCGAGCATGGAGGACATCAAGTGCCGCTTCTCCCTCGTTTTCTGGAAGAAGAAGCGAGTACACTTTTCGTCTTCCTCCATTTTTTGCACTTTTGCATTGTGCATGACCTTTCGTTGTTCCTCCCTACAAAGCACTGAAAGATCTAGCTTGGTCTGGGCTATCTCGTCGCTTACAGGGAACCCCCGAAGCTGAAGCAGGCTCAGACGCTGGAGGGCAGCATTCAGGTGTTTATATTTGGCCCTCCTTTCTTTTGCTTTCCTCTTGCCTGCTGCTATGAAATAACCCTTAGTTCTCATTTTGACCATCTCCCACCACTCTATAGGGGAGTTGAATAGGTCACGCAAAGTGGTCCACTCAACAAGCCTGCTCTTATAGGCTGCAGCTATGGAGGGGTCATCGAGTAAGGAAGTGTTTAATTTCCAAACCCCTGACCCCATCTGGGAGGTCTGAGGGACCTGCAATGTTACCTGCAGGAGCCTATGGTCAGAGAAGAAGACGGCCTGGGTGTCTACTGCCGTCTTCGTAAGGGAGCTGGTATGCAGGACGAGATCTATACGGGAGAAGGAGGTCCCAGATGAGCTCACCCAGGTAAAGGGAGGCACCAGGTCCTTACCTGCATCACACAGGGAGAAATCAAATATTACGGAGGACAAAACTCTACTAGAGCGGTCGTTGCGTGGCCTGCTCCGGTCTACGTCCCTCAGAGCACAATTGAAGTCACCTGACACGATGACGGGTACGTTCCCCAGCAGGAGTGGACGCAGCTGTGGAAAAAATTGAACTCTTTCGTTTTGGTTAGTGGGTGCGTAGACATTGACCAGTCTGAGGGGAGTGTTGTTGTATGTCACATCCACGCTCAGAATTCTACCAGGTTCTACCTCCCTGCTGCTGCGGGAGGTAATAAATGGATTTTTAAACAGGATACCTACTCCGTCGGCTCTGGCTATGTTGGAGCCCGACCAGAAGGAGTCCCCCAGGGTCCAACTCTCCTTCAGGTCCCTATAATCAGGGCTCGACGAAATACCACACTCCTGCAGAAAGATGAGATCTGCTTTCAAGTTAGCTAGATAGTTTAGTACATCAAATCTTTTTTGTGTCTCCCTGATGCTCCTGACATTAACAGACACACATATCAGGGCCATCAGGGTAGCTAACAAGAAAAGGAGTCGCTGCGTCCACCCCATAGCGACTATGATTGGGAGGTCGGGACACTCTTCCTACTCTTAGCTCTACGCTTGCTTCGAGGGGGCTTGGGCTTATTTGCAACTCCCATCACCCCTGAGAAGGTACTCACTGCTGCCTCGTCCAAGAAGGCACCGTCTTTATATGCACAGTACGTGGAGTTGTTGGGGCTATTCAACTCCCCACAAGGTAAGTCTGGTGGAACTTGCTCAGGGCCCCTCGGAACGTGTGGGTCAGCTTTGTCCTGGGGGGGGGTTATGACAGACAGCATTCTTTGGCTGTTACCGTCTGTTGAATTGGAGCTGTTAGCAGACTTCTGGCTTACCGCGTCCAGGGGTATTCCCATGTCCTCCAGTGCTGTATCTAGGAGGACCTCTAGGGGGCCCCTGGTTTTGCCCATACAAGGGAGGGGGTCAAGGATGCTTTGAAGGGAGGCCCTTCGCTTGAAGAGGGTCATTGCTACCGAGGTACTGCTGGTCAGGGAAGGTGTTGACCCCGACCTCTCCCTCGGTGCATTAGTGAACACCTCTTCTGCGAGGTGTGCTAGGGTTTGTGCCAACGACTGGGAAGGCTGGCTGGGGATGCCCTGGCTGGCTGCTACCTGCCCACTAGGCGGCAGTGTAGCCGTCCCACTCGCCTCCGTCTCTGCCTGCGAGGGCAAGACTGGGGACTTTGTGTGGACATTAGCTGGTTTTGGATCTATGGGGGCCACCTGCAACTTGCTGTCTTTGATCCTGATCTTCTTTCTTTTCCCCCCCTCGTCTCTACCCTTTCTTTTCCCCACCCTCTGCTGGTTCTTCACTCCCTTCCCCTCCTTCTCACTCTCACTTTCACTGTCGCTTTCGCTTTCCTCCCCCACGGACTCAATCCTTATGGCGTCATAA
Source organism: Acipenser ruthenus (assembly GCF_902713425.1). Taxonomy (NCBI): domain Eukaryota; kingdom Metazoa; phylum Chordata; class Actinopteri; order Acipenseriformes; family Acipenseridae; genus Acipenser; species Acipenser ruthenus. The sequence goes on from NC_081209.1 coordinate 8,133,194, forward strand.
CGAGAGCCGAGGGGGAGTGCTGGCGCTGAGAGGGCCCTACTCAGGGGGGGGCCGCTGCTGGGTCCGGGCTCCCTCCCTGCCTCGTGTTCTGCATCAGAGGAGCTACTGGAGGAGCTAGTGGAGTAGCTGTTGTACTCTCTCTCTGGGCTGGGGGAAGGGGTCCTCGTAAAACGGGACATGTCTCGGGGGCGGGGGGGTGAGGGGGGTGCTGGTGATGATGGTGGTGCTGGAGTCTGGGTCTTGGATACTGTTGGTGGTGATGTGGACTGATCTTTGTTACTTGCTCCCTCTTCCTGCTCAGGCCTAGGCTTGTTTGTGTTTGCCTTGCTGGCTCTGGCCATGTTGGCATAGGAAGAGGGGCAGTCCTTAAACAGGTGCCCCTTCTTTCCACACAAATTGCACTGCCTCTCTTCTCTGCAGTGGCTGGTCTCGTGGGGGGCGCCGCAGTTCCTGCACTTGACTACAGTACACGCGGCCGCCAGGTGTCCTAATTCCCCACATTTCCTGCAGAGTTTTGGCATCCCATTATAGAATACCAGCCCTCTGTTGGGCCCTAACACTATGGAGTTTGGAATGTGGCGGACGCCTCCAATGCCCGATGGATCAACATTAAGGCGTACCAGCCACTTTCTGGCTCCTGTCCAAACCCCATCTTCATCTGTAATTTTCCTCCCTTCTGATGACACCCTCCCATAGCGGTTAAGCCATGTTGTAATATCATAGTCGCTAACAGCCTCATTGAAAAATTGGACAGTAACAACTTTCATTTCTCTGTCTGTCAGTGCATCCACACAAAATTCTTTGTATGGAGCGAGATATTTATTCTCCCCCCAAAAGGACCACATTTCTTGTAACTTTTGGGGGTTCCTAAAACTGACCTCAAACACTTCCTTAAGCCCTGGCAATTTCACCAAACAATTCAAGTCAGAAGGGGAAAAACCCATACCCCTCTGAAGAATGGTCCGGCTGAACTCCAGTCTCGTCAGTCCTGGTTCCGTTTCCTCTTGCTGGGTCCTTGTGAAGCGCACCGCATTGTGCCTCCTAGTCTCCTGGGTTGGCCGGAACGCCATCCTTCAGCTGGCTCCTCCGATTGGGGTGGGAGAAGCCTCTGGACGTCCGGGTTGTCTCTCTCTACGGAAAAGAAACAACGTAAGCAGCAAATCTGGGCAGTTGAAGGAACTATTACTTTAGTCCCTGAGGAGATGGTCGCCTCGCAAGAGGGACCCCCTCCCCAGGTGAACGGTGTCCTTCCCTGGCGGAGTAGGGGGCGCTGCTTGGCACCGAGACCACGTAGGAAGAATCGTGGCTGTGACGCCTCCTCGGGGTCCGGGGCCGCCCTCTGCTCCTCCCAGATGGCGCCCTCTGCTGGGCGCCTGCTGCTCTCTCGGTCTGGATCTCGATTACAATCAAGGGCTGGGGATGAGGTCGTCTAGGTCATCAAAGGGTCCTCAAAGGTCGTCTGGATGGTAGGTCCTCCTTCTCTCTAACTCCAGGAACGTCTGGAAAAGCCTGAAAAAGAAAAAAACTGGAACCGCCTGAAAAAGAAAAAACTGCTCTCAACAGTCAACAAAATCTTGAAAGACCCTCGGCCTGGATTGGGCAAGCCAAAACCAGACTGAGCATTAGTCTTCCAAAAAGTTGCCGAGCTGAAGAAAGCCAGTCAAAAATAAAAAAAAAATTCTGTTCCTCCTCACCCGAACAAACCTCTCACAGACCCTCGGAGGGAGCGGGCAATGCCACTACCCTCTAAGCCTTAGTCTTAGAAAGATTTATTCGAACTGAAGAGAAACCAGAGTATATTAACATTTGTTAGTGCAGAAGGCAACCTACTCATATTGCTATTGTAACAAGGGACGGTTATTATTTTTGTTTGTTTTAAACGAGCATTTTAACGTCTAATTCTTGAGAAAAACAACCAAAACAGTATACAAGTACTGTATGTTGACATTTAGATTTAAATATGATATTTTAAAAGCATGCATTTCATAAGAGGAAGTTAGATTCTGCCAGAGTGCATTCTGGGTATGCAAATGTGATTCACCCCTGCAGCGCCGTTTCCACCCAACAGTATTGCTCAACCCAAGGTATTTCTTCTCCAAGTTACCAAAATACGTTTTACTATCAGATCGCTGTATTTTATGGAGTATGGAGGACTATCCGTGGCAATATTAAAAATAAATACATAGAGAAATAAATAAATGAATAAATAAATGTTGAAATAAATAAATGAATAAATTCTATCTGGGCCACCACCCTCCTTTTACATCTGCTTGTCGCTAAACCAAACAGATTTGCTCTTCCGCACATCAGTACAAGAGTACAGTAAGTAAAATCAGAAACGTGCGTCTGTAATACCATAAAAACCTGGCACCCTTCTTAAAAACTATTTTAAGCCAAATTGGACACTACCCCTGCAATATAACAGTATATGCGCAGTAAAACCTTGAGTATTCTCACACTTGTTATCCAAACAGACCCTTGTAAACCTGTCCTGTTGTGTGCAGTGCTTTCCTGCACAGTTGTATTTTTGTCCTTGACTGGTAAAGTCATATAAAACGATTTCGCAGTAGTAATTCAATTATCAGTGTATCCTCATATAATATACAAGTGGCTGTGACCTGTATGTGGAAAGCTCAACTGTCACAAGCTGGATTTAAAAGTTTTGGCGGACAGTGGTCTAAAACGTTTACACTCCGGATTCAGCTCTCCAGCACTGTCACTCTGCACCTTAATGATGAGGACTAGACCAAAAACGGCATCCAGTCCCACCTAATGAGCGCACCCACCCAATGTAAACTAAAGCACACTATACGCGGTACTGCTGTTTAAACATACCACCACAAACAAGACAGCGTGTAACCCGAGACCCTTCCTTTGCATAGAGATCTAGCATTTGGGAAACACCACAAAACAAACATCTCTCATGTTTCATCCCTCGTTCTTCGCCTTGGACTAATCAAAACACGACAGAAGGCTTTTGACGTGGCATTTCGCCTCTCCCGAGCCGGAGCGCCCATCTTTCCAAGTACGGCGGTTCAGCCGGAGCGGTGTCGTTTCGAACCACTCTTCGTTTCTCTGTCGCTGAAGGAAGATGTGGCAACTATTTATTTTCGCCGGCCTATTCCAGAGCATTTCGCTTTATGAAATAGACCAAAAGAAAATTGAAGGCTTGGCCAGGGGAAAAGTCGAGGTAAGCGAATTCCTTCAAAAAGTGCAATGTATTTTCAAGTTAAAAGCAGAGTTTTTCTTTCATAGTTGACGAGGGGTATTTTCTTCAGGGCCGTTCTTGTTAAAAAGAGGCCCAATCGCATGTAACTTGCACAACACACAAGTCCTGACTTAATTAGCGACACGGTATATTGAGTATTTGTTTTATATTTTTATTTTAAATAATGTAATACTTTTGGCTAAACCTATTTGTCACTGCTTACTGTTTGGTTTGTATACAAACTTTGAAACAGTGTGTAATATTACTATGCAATTTTGTCACATATCGAAGTTCACGGGTTTATAATGTTGTGGTACTGTATATTGTATTTTTCAACGCGTCATTATAACCGTAAAGTAATTCTGGACCTTTTCGTTACCAATACACCCTTTATTTGGTTTTTTTCTTGCCAAAACAACAGCGGTTGGAGGCTGCATATTAGCTCAGTAATGTACCGTATGTCTGTGTAACATACTGTAGACTCCAGCAAAATGTAACCAGGTTGAAATTCCTAACATTTTCAAAGATAATACAAACAAGGACACAATGTTGCACCTCCCTTTGTTGTTAAAACCTGGGTCCTGTCGTCAGAAAAAACAACCAAGCAAACCACCATCTCCCTGTCTCCAGAATCTGATTTGAATTAGTTTTGCATCGCACTAATACCGAGCAAGCTGGTGCACATTTTGAATACACTACGCTCTCCAATTTTAAAGAAACCAGGCTTCAGTTCTGTGTCATCACTGACATATAATAGCAATACAGTCCCAGTCTGGCCCTGAGAGAAGGATATCAACTTGCCTTGCACCCAGCCTTAGTTAAAGTGTGTTTCTAATTAAACCAGCAAACATGTTCATGCAAAACCTGCTCTGAATTGGTTAAGACTGAAGTCTGCTTTCCTTCCATGATTGCCAGGATATATTCTAGCAGGTAATCAGTGAAATCCCTGGAACTGAGGAGGATAACTTGCTTCTGTATTGCTTATAATCAGTTCAGAGCATATGACATATTAAGGGTCCATTTGTAAAGGTTGTCAAAGGGAATGTTTTTAAAGATCATTTCTAGGAAACCCGGTAACAATTCTAAGAAACTTGATCCCAGGGGGATATAGATTGATCTAATAAGTCAAGTAGACAAACATATTGGATAGTGCCTTCATCACTGTACACCGTATCATTTTTGATTCAGTGTTTTTGAAATTTATGAATGATTAGAGAACAGATAAGTAACGGAGACTGGAATGAAATGCCATAGAATGGTATCCTATGGTAATCATTTTAATGCATGAATAAGCTGTTGAAAATGCTGCAGACTTTAATGAGCTTCTGTCTGAAATGTGAATCGCAGCACCAAGTCTCACCACAACCTCTTGTATCCCTACAGACCTGCGGAGGATGACAGCTGAACCGGCTCAGGGAGGTACAGGCTCATTATTATTATTATTATTATTATTATTATTATTATTGTCTCCCGCCTATCTTTCCATATGGTTGTACAGGATCCGCATTGTAGACTGTTTGCAGTAGCCTGCTCTAACTCTTCATATCCGGCTGTACGCACTACTCCCCAGATTTTGTTTTAATGGTTAGGTGGAAAAGTGTGGAATGTCTCTATGCCCTGACTCTATTATACACTGAGGCACAGTGTATCTGACTTTGTTATGAATTGCGTCCGTCTACAGTTGTATTTGTTCTGCTGTCTACACTCAAACCTGCATCTCTTTTTCAATCAAAGGTCGGTCTCACCGACTCCATCCCAACCGGGGCCAGCTGCAGTGAACTGAGCTGTTTTATACACAAGAGGGCATTTCATTAATAGCAAGGCATCTGTAGACAATATTGATGCTTATCATGCTGTTTAGAAATGCACTTCAACCTTCAGGTGAACAGAGCGTAGGGAGCATTCAGGGGATTGCACCTTATGCTGAAGCAAGATGTGGGGGGGAGCTTACAGCTGTACTGAACAAAGATGCTTGGGGATTTAAAGACCACAAGTGAATTAATACCTAGTTGTTCCTTCTCTCCATTCTCTGCAGGTGAAGGCCTTTGTTACACAGGACATCCCTCTTTAGTATCCTTTCAAAAGCAGTCCACTCTAATGTATGGTAACTCTCTCTCAGTGAGTGAGTGTGGATACACAGAGCAGAGTCCTGTTCGGGTCCGATTTTTATGACCCGCTTCCGACCCAGACCTGCTGCTATAGGGCCCGACCCGAACCTGAGTTTATACAATAGTCTATATACAGCGTGGTAGCTTTCTCTAGTGGTCTGGATATATTTTGACATGGTAACATATTAAGAACATAAGAAGAACATAAGAAAGTTTACAAACGAGAGGAGGCCATTCAGCCCATCTTGCTCATTTGGTTGTTAGTAGCTTATTGATCCCAGAATCTCATCAAGCAGCTTCTTGAAGGATCCCAGGGTGTCAGCTTCAACAACATTACTGGGGAGTTGGTTCCAGACCCTCACAATTCTCTGTGTAAAAAAGTGCCGCCTATTTTTTGTTCTGAATGCCCCTTTATCTAATCTCCATTTGTGACCCCTGGTCCTTGTTTCTTTTTTCAGGTCAGAGAAGTCCCCTGGGTTGACATTGTCTATACCTTTTAGGATTTTGAATGTTTGAATCAGATCGCCACGTAGTCTTCTTTGTTCAAGACTATTTTTATTTTTTGTTCTTTTTTGTTCAAGACTATCTCTACTATAAAATACCTGTCTATTCCTTTCATGCCACCAGTTGAAAGGCAGCTACACCTGTGCTTTCGCAGACATATCAAAGTTTTGTGGCTGTCGTACACAAAAACATAATGACAGGAATCCAGTTGCATGTTCATTATTTTCATTCTCTAACACAGAGTGACAGTGAGTGTGCATGTCCCCACTCAGACTGCACCACTGTAAAGCATGAGTAAGGACAAGTAGGAGGAGGGTCTCAATTAACTGAAATCAAAACTGACATCACAGGAATAATATATTAAACGCATTAGCTCTCCTTAGAAAGGCACCTGCAGTTTTGTTGTGGGGTTGTTAACATGGTTGCTGTTAACTCTACAGTGTGAACCGACTGTTATGAAGAGCCTTCTGCAAGTGAGGATTCCAGTTTCTGGAACGACAGAGGAATCAAAAGTTAAAGGTTAAAGTTCAGAAGACATTTGCAGTATAATGTTGCCTTATCACTTAAGGTTGCCTTAAGGTTTCAGCATTTATTGTATGTATTGATAATTGGGTAGGTTAAATAGATAAAAGTAAAAATATCGGAGACAACACAATTTGCAACCATTGGCAACCAGGCATCTCTCTCTGGAGATCCCCTAATTCATGAAGCCAGTTGAGTCCAGTGTTTCAGCGACACTCCCATCTAGTCACTAGAATGGGTTGGACAGCCTAACCCAATCCTGTTGAGTGTTGGGGTGTCATGAGAATAGGTTAACCACCACCAGCCACTGTGAATGAGATCATTAAAATAAACCCCTGTATCTGCTGTGTGACACTCTGTTCCAGTGCAGGTCTGTCTACCTCCTCCTTAACTGCTGATTTAAAGTCACAACCTCGTGATGAAACACCTCCCTGGAGCTGACCCGGAGCTGGTCCTTCTCAACCATTACTATGAAGAGTTGGATGTAAGTATAGCGCTTTACATGTCATGCTGTATATATTATGCTTTGTATATGCTTATTATTTCTTATTAAGGGTTTTTCTGCAGATGTATCCACTGAGAGCAGAACACCTCATTCACAGTGGTGTCTTGTGTTTCTATTTCTATTTGGTATAATGACCCTGGATGTCTCATTCCATATGTCTGCCGGCAAGAGGATTGTGGAACATATTATAATTGCAAAAGTAATTTGCTGTCACTATATTACATGACTTCTTACAACAATAAGACAGACAGTGAGGTATGTTAAAACCACTGCAGAGCAAGACTGAGTGCCTAACTGCTGTGTTTTTCAGCGGATCCTTTTAAACGATATGACCCGTAAAGAGATCAATGAGCTGCTGGTCTCGCTGGGCTTCTACAAGAAGGCAGACCCGGATGACCCGGTCCCATACGAGTTCCGCTACGCCCCTGCAAAGGACAGTCCCTGGGACAAGCAGGAGCCCGACCCAGCCAGCACTGAGCAGAACCAGGGAGCAGACAGGGAACCGGCCGGGGAACCACTGGAGACAGAACCAGAGACCCAGTCACCAGAGACCCAGCAACACGACCCTCAAGCAAAGCACGCAGACCTATAAGCAAGAGCAGCATTCAGGAATCCATCTGTTCCTGTCATTACAGAGGTGGCTTCGGTTCACATAACACTCCTCTTGTGGCTTAGTAGTTGACCATGAAACAAAAACAAACCTGTGTACAGTTAATCCTTTTTTAAAAACTGGACATTTTGTTGGAAAAATAAGTACAAGATTGTCCGCAAGACCATGTAAGATGGTGTAGCACAGCTGTGTACATATAGTTCCATCTGACTGGAAAAACATTTATGCTGGCCAATGATGCTTTCTAGTGGGTTGTGAAAGATTGGTGGCATCTTTAGAGACATGATTAGGTTTAGCTGCACTCCATATGAGATGAGTACTACTCTATCTTCCTAGGACTGGCATCCTAAAAGCTTTCTAAGAAATAGGGCCATTAGGGATTATTTTTCCACTTGTCCCCTAGTATCAGTTTATATCCTGAGGTGTGTATACCAGACCAGTAGTTTAATTTTTAGATATCGGTGAGCAGTTTTATTCACAGGCTGAATCACACACACACCTCCCAGTTGTAAGTGAATATTTTGAATCCCCAACTTAATATGTTTAGCACTTAAGTAACTTCACAGAGCATGTCCATCCTCATATTCCTCCTGTAACTCTTCAACACACCAATAAAGTGCGGTCATAACATGTTGCAAACGTGATTGAAGGGAATAGCAATTGCATGCTTTAAATAGTTGTGGATTATGCATTATTCAGAGAGGGTGGGTATAAGTGGAGATGTGACTCAAGACAGACTTGAACCCAGGACTTCTGTTGCACAGCCTACCTTCACTGTAAAGAAGTCTTCAGAAATCTAAGCTAATGGGGGAGAGAAGTGAAGCTGCTTTAGAAAAATTAAATCAAGGGGCTCCCCTTACAAACCTGGACCACTGAATTAGTATGTATACTCATAGGACTGGCTTCAGTTACATACAGCAGGATTGATGTTGTAGAGCCCATTCATTCATGATAGCTGTCACAAAAATATTTTGTTCTGTATGGGGTTTAAAATGTTTGTTTTTTATAATACACTGTCTTGCTTTGTCTCTCTTGTGTCTCCCTGGTCTGGCGCCCCCTGCCTGCAGCTGAACAGAGTGATGCCCTGAGCTGAAAGTCTTTGGCTGGCTGAGGGCTGATGTGTAGCGTTCACAATGGCAGGGGGAATTGAGCCTGGGGAGAGATGCTGGAGCAGAGTGGCCACTTCAGACTCTGGATGGAATAAATCCTGTAACTGTTACTCTGTGTCTGCTCGTCATTTTATAGACATGCACCAGGATCTTCTCATTGTTATCACTCTGTCATAACTGCCCATTCCAAACATAAAATAAAAGCAAAGAACCAAAATACCTTCAACAGCAGGGAAGGGGGACTAGTGATAATATTACTAGGGATGAAAAGGCACTAATGAGGCAGTAGTAGACCGTTTTAAAATAGAGCTTTATTTCTGAAGTCACATTATTAATACGTGTTTAATAAAACCGTGTTTCAGAACGTGTTCTAGTCTTTATCTACAAGATGCGAGGGTGGAAGCAGATGGCAGGTGAGGGGTGGCTTTGGTCTGGTCCAATCTCCAAAGGTGAAGCCTTCCTGAAATAATCCTGTAGCCAATGAGGGGCGATTCCTTTCCCAACTCCTTTAGAAAGCAACCAATCAATGAAGAGAATAACTTTGAATAAGAATGAATAGGAGATGTTGGCCCCATTTTAGTGAAAGTAACACGCGCTGTACCAATAAATGTTAATTATTCTGTTATGACTCTGAAAACATTAACCCAAAGATTTGTCTACTTGCATTTTTTATTAACAATGCAGGGGCATATTCCTTTCACAAAAATAGTGCCAATTTCTTACTGGAGTAAACTGAAATTTTGCAAAATCAAAAATAAAATAAAATCATATATATATATATATATATATATATATATATATATATATATATATATATATATATATATATATGTTATCTAGGGGTTCTCCAACCACTATGAATAACTCAGTATGGCATATGACAGAAACATCTATAAAATGTACCTTAAAAGCTTATTTGCAAATTAAAATGTAGGTTTGTTATTGTGTTGTATTAAAAATGTGATATACAATGCAGAAGTTCCAAGCTGCTTTTTCAGGGTGTAATACAGGATAAAAATGATAAGTATTCCTCTCTGAATTTGCACATACTTTAAAAATGAGGGTTCAAGAAAAAACATTTGAAATATGATGCTCAACATTTACAGCTTTTTATATCAGGGCAGTCGATGATTCAGATTAGGCAGTTCTGGGTCTCCAGGTAACAAGATTAAACATCCCAGCCTGGAATATTTCTACCAGTATATTACAACCCTAACTTACAACTTACTTGAGACACATGACAGGCATACAGGATCAGTTGCATCACTAATCAAATAAAAACGGTTCATTCTGGACTAATACTAGTGATCATGTCATAGCTATATTGAAACATGTGAATTATTTTAAGCAGTTGACAATCTTAGGTTTTAAATTCAGGATATTAATCAAAAAATGGATACACATACCTATCAGAAAATAGGCAGGTGTATATTAGAAATCACTAAACTTTTTCTTTTTTTTTTTTAAGCAGTGTAACAACTTTAATAGTATTCAATATACTTTTTTTTTAATGCAACTACAAATATGATTAATTATGAAATCAAAGCAGATTTTGGGGTCGGCCAAGAACTAGGAACTTATCTTCACTGTAAGGGGTCTATCAGTGGTAAAACAGAGTGTAGTGTAGGAGTGGGGCTCCAGGAATCTCTTTAGCCATTATAATAGGATCACAATTATGATCACACATTGAATACAATCTGATCTGCATACAAAACCGGTCATGACTGTTTATAAACAAGTGTCAATATATATAAAACAATATTTTATATATATATATATATATATATATATATATATATATATATATATATATATATATATATATATATATAAAATTAGCTCAAAGAGCCAGCTATATATATATATACACACAAACACCAAAATAAAAAACACCTATTTATACAGAGCTATTCTACTGGCAGTCTTTTGCGTGCAGTCCGTGTACACAAAATTGATAAAAGCCTGAGGTGGGGCTCCAGTCTGCCTACCAGGCCCATCCAGGTCACGCCAACCCAGGGGCATTATGGGAGTGATCATCTAGACAAGAAAAGACTGGATTTGCGATATCCATTCTCTGTGTAGAAAGATTCAAATTGAGCTAAACAGTGGCCTAATACTTCCATACTTTAAGATCATTTATATAGGTTATGAAAAGATTTATCTCTTAACAGTGCAAGTGAAGTATTGAGACCCACAGCTTAGACTGATATAATTTAAGCCATTTTAAGGTTTTTTTCCCCCACTCTTTTAACTGCATCTTTTGATAGAAATTTCTGGATTCAGAGAGATCAATAGTTTGAAGTCTTAACAAATAAAATCGCCTTTGAAATCTACATTAAAAAAAAAAACCTGTTACACACACACACACACACACACAAAAGCCAAGACACAAGATATGCCGCTTGCGAGCAGACTGGAGCCAAAAATCCACTTGTGTCACAATAACGTTACTGAAAAAATAATACAGAGAAAATATACTTTCCTTATCAGTGCTTATAGTTTTCTTTAAATAAAAAACAACAAAAACAATTCAAGTAAACGTGTGTTTTAAAAGCATGCAGAGTTATGGTAAAATGACATTATACTGAGCATTCTGTACCTGGAGTGGAGCTAAAAACATTGCATCTTACTGTCAGCACAGGTGCATTACGAGAGGTGAGTTTCAATGGGAGTAATGGGGAGACAGAAGTGGGGATTACCTGAAAACAGGTAGATTACAAGGCAGCTTGTCAAAGTTCTAATAAATCGTTCTATTAAACTGCCATTCCTGAATGCAAGCCTCACATTCGAAGGCTTGAAGAAACACATCATGGCGAAAACAGAATTTGTGATTTACCATTTCAGACCTTTTAATTATTACATACGGATAACCCTTTCGCTGCCTGTGCTTCCTTGGGGTCTGTCAACTGCAAAATCAGCATTTTGGGTTCAAATAAGCAACTGCCTTTTCTAAAAATAATAATAATAATAATAATAATCAAAATCGCCTTCATATATTTAAATCTCCTGCATATTAACCAACCAGCTGCTGCCTCAAATGACAAATGAAGAAGTCACCCAGACTTATCATTAGATGGACCCACATGTTCTGTTTGAACCTGGATCCCAAGGAAATTGACCTGAACAAGTTATGAGGAAGTTCTTGAAAGGTTTAAGATAGCTGTACTACATATTGCTTCCAAAACCCTGTTTGCATGATGTGTGTAGCTTTCCTCATCTACATGAGGAACAGCAACACACCAGTGTGAAGTGTGTTAGTTTCATACTGTAGCACGTTACCAGGTTAAATAGTCTTCTATATGCAACAGGTGAGGTAGGGGTGGTTATTGTATTGTGAGTTACAGGAGGCCATTACCTGGAAAAGGTATACTGTACAGCAGTGCTGCCCAAACCCGGTCCTGGAGAGCCCCGGTCCTGGAGAGCCCCGGTCCTGGAGAGCCCCTATCCAGCAGGTTTTATAGGTAACCTTTAATCATCAATTTCTTAACACCTGGAACAATTTCACTGTGATCAATTAAGAAGGTGGTTTATTAAATGAAGTCATTTAGAGATCATTTGGTACAAAAAAATGAACTACCCTTTTCAGCCCTCAATGGCCTGGATTACATGCTGGGAAAATGTCATGACTTATCTGTCTACTGTCATGACTTATTGAAGGTGGTACGGCTGAATTATAATTTTAGATCGTTTTGGTTTGTTTAATTTAACAATTCCTGCTTTGAAACTTCATGTTGAATTTGATTTTTGTATAATGTATTACATTTGTATTCAAACATAAACTAAACATAAACCAACACTAACTAAAATTGTAATCCAGACCGTACCACCTTAAATAAGTCATGACAGTAAACAAGTCATGACATTTTCTCAGCATGTAAACTGGCCCAATGACCAGAGTTCCCTTAATTGAACAAGTTATTTGCTTAATTGATCAATAACTTCCCTATGTTTCCAGTCTTTAGAAATTAGCGATTTAGGATGACCTACAAAACTTACTGGATAGGGGCTCTCCAGGACCATGTTTGGGCAGCACTGCTGTACAGGAATACTACCCAACTCCTTCAAATCCATTTCTTTAAGCCTTTAAGCCAACAGGATCACTGGTGATTTTGTTTTGTGTCGTTGATTCTGTATATTTTGAGTACATCACTATAGATTTCAACATGTAAACAGCTGCTCCTTAGTAACACTTCCTGTTAAGCCATACGCTTCCAGGAAGCAGTGGCCTAGCAATCTGCACATCAAAACGGTCCAGTGATAGAATTGCTAATGCTGAGAAGGAGGCAAGAAATGGATTGTAGAGGCTTGGCTGGCACTCCTTTCGGGGTATGCAGGAGCATGTGGGTATGTGTGTTGATGTGGAGCTGCTGGTTACAGGTCAGTGTGCGCTCTGCGGCAGGCCATCTCGTATCTGCGCAGGTGATTGACGAGTGACTGCACGTAGGTGAAGACACACTTGGAGTCCGGTTTCCTTCCCATGATCATCATATCCTCCACCTCCAGCAAGGGGTCGCAGTGAGCAAAGATTCTGTGGAGGGAGGGAGGGCAGGAGGGAGAGAAAGAGATGTGAGAAAGAGAAAGTGTTAGGACCTGGTGTTGGTTGTCCATCGGGTCCAGGCTTCACAAATTTGAAAGCCCCCCCCCCCCGGTCCAATAATCAGAGGGTCGCCCCTCACAAAACCATAAAAACAACTGGTCTGTGTGTACTGGAAATGATTGAGAAACCCTTTATATATATATGATTTAGCTCAAAGAGCCAGCTGCCCAACATGTATATATATATATATATATATATATATATATATATATATAAATATATATTTAGCTCAAAGAGCCAGCTGCCCAACGTATATATATTATATATATATATATTTAGCTCAAAGAGCCAGCAGCCCAACGTTTCGATATGTTGTACATATCTTTCTCAAGGGAGCCTGTGTTTGAATCAAAACATTGGAGGTATTTATAGGTTTTTGACAGCATGACAACTACTTGTTATTGTTTACATTCAAATCCATGATTTATTCTTACATGATGTAATGGTGTTCTATATATTGTGACATCATTTTTACTTCTATCTTTGAATCTGTATTAATTCTAATTAACACTACTTTATATAAACTTATATTTTTATTATATCATGCAATGCTGGCTCTGAGGATCAGTCTAGATTTGGCCTCCCCAGCGCATCAGCATGCACAACTTTTGAATGAATTTTGTTTGTTTATTTAAATGTTATATATTTATTGAAGTTAATTAGTTCATTCTTTTCTGTTGAGTCCCGCTGACATAATCGTGTTCAGTCTATTTATCCATTTACTTTCTTTTATTCTTCTATATGTCGCATTGTCTAATTTGAGCTGTTCTAATACTACAAACTTTACATCATTTATGTCATGTCCCTGACTGGTGTACTATTGGTTAATTCATTTTTTTATTTCTAATTAATGAAAGGTGGTTCTGAATTCTTTTATATAAAGTAGTTCCAGTCTCTCCAACATATTTGATTTCATTACATTTTTCACAGACTATTCCATAAACAACATTGCTATTAAGGTCCATCTTAATATTACTGTGTATTTCATTTGCCATTTTATGAAACTGGAAAAGAGATTCTTCTCCATGTGTCCAAACCCCAAAAATATCATCTACAAACCGAATGTATTCTAAAGGTTCTCTTTCCGATTTTCTAAGTAATTGTTCTTCCCATTTCCCCATGTATGTACTGGCAAAATGCATTCCTAATTTAGATCCTATTGCTGTACCATCGTTTTGTTTGTAATTCTTATCAACAAATGTAAAATAACTGTTTTCTAAAACTATGTTGATCATGTTCAGTACCTCTGCTGTAGGTATTGATTTATCTAGTCTATTATCTAGTGCTTTTTGACAAGCTTCTAAAGTTTCTTTACGAGGGACACTTGGGTACAAGGATTTTACACAATATATATATATATATATATATATATATATATATATATATATATATATATATATATATATATATATATATATTAGCTCAAAGAGCCAGCTGCCATATATATATATATATATATATATATATATATATATATATATATATATATATATATATATATATATATATATAACACACACACACACACACACTTACATACATCCACAATACTGCAACAAAAGTATTTAATTATAATATTTCATCAATATTTTTGGATATATTCTGAATTTTACTCTTTAAACATCTGATTGATCGTTCCGACCTGGAGTGCAATTCTATAGTTGGCCAGCAGGTGGCAGACTTTGCTAACTTTTGAGCTATGGCCCAGGGCTTAGAGCAGTGAGGCAGTGCTTGCTAAGGGACTGTCAGACAGTGAGCCCTACTTGTGAGAGCAAAGGGCCTGGGAGGAAGGCAGTTGGGCCTAGTGTTTAGAGCTAAAGGACCCGGAAGCAAGGCAGTGTAGTCCAGTAGTGAGAGCTCAGAGACTGGGACACAGTGCAGCGGTTGCTATGAGACTGTCCAGCAGTGTGGCCCAGTAGTATGAGACAAGGGAGACAGGAGGGAGGTAGAACGACCTGGCGATGAGGGCTGAGTGACTGGGAGGCAGATCAGTGGCTGCTAACGGACTGTCAAACAGTGTGGCCTAGGCAGTGTTCTTTTTTGTTTTTGCTAAGGACTGGAAGACAGTGACTCTGTTTTTGTTCCCATCTCAAGCTTACCTAAGAACAAGATATAATAAAATTCAACTTGGGTAAGTCTTTCCTCAGGAACAAAAAAATAAAATCTAAACCAAAACAAAAAAGCATATCAATTAGGAAGTCTGCCCTCTCAATCAGGTTAAATGTACACAGCTCCTTTTAAAGGCAGAGCCCCCAGCTTTTACATTAAATCAGTCATTCGCTGGTTCGCAGCTCAACTCTTAAAAAGGCAATGTTTACGACTCTCCCACATCAGACAGGATGGATGGCAGTGTCTCGGCCTCTCCGAGTCCAAATGAGAGCTGCTGGAATGTGTCCAGCTGTCTCGCTGCACAGAGAAACAACAACCAGCTTCCCTGGAGATCACAGGCAGCACTACAGTGATCTCCAAAATGGACAGCTGTTTAATATTCAAATATTAATAGACAGACAGTTTGTATCTAAATGGCTTGTATGTAAACACCTATTAATTATTATTTATTTCTTAGCAGATGCCCTTACCCAGGGTGATTTACAATTGTTACAAGTTATCACATTATTTTTACATACAATTATCCATTTACACAGTTGGGTTTTTACTGGAGCAATCTAGGTAAAGTACCTTGCTCAAGGGTACAGCAGCAGTGTCTCCACCTGGGACTGAACCCTCCGGTCAAGAGTCCAGAGCCTTAACCACTACTCCACACTGCTGCCCTAAATTATGTTTGTTCTAAAGACTACATTGTTTTATTTAAACTGTTTACTCTTTGTAATCCCATAAAATAACCTGTGTGTTGTTCTAAAGGTTTTCAAAACCACTGCACTGCGGCCCATTGCTTTCTTTCTTTTGCTAACCTCTTAGCTACTCACAACCATCCACGTTTCAGCCCAGCGTATTCTTTCTCTAACCGCTGGACTGCTCAAACCCCCTATCTTCCACACTGCAGCCCAGCGCTTTCTTTCTCTAATCTCTGGACTGCTCAAACCCCCTATCTTCCACACTGCAGGCCAGCGCTTTCTTTCTCTAATCTCTGGACTGCTCAAACCCCCTATCTTCCACACTGCAGCCCAGCGCTTTCTTTCTCTAATCTCTGGACTGCTCAAACCCCCTATCTTCCACACTGCAGCCCAGCGCTTTCTTTCTCTAATCTCTGGACTGCTCAAACCCCCTATCTTCCACACTGCAGCCCAGCGCTTTCTTTCTCTAATCTCTGGACTGCTCAAACCCCCTATCTTCCACACTGCAGGCCAGCGCTTTCTTTCTCTAATCTCTGGACTGCTCAAACCCCCTATCTTCCACACTGCAGCCCAGCGCTTTCTTTCTCTAATCTCTGGACTGCTCAAACCCCCTATCTTCCACACTGCAGCCCAGCGCTTTCTTTCTCTAATCTCTGGACTGCTCAAACCCCCTATCTTCCACACTGCAGCCCAGTGCTTTCTTTCTCTAACCGCTGGACTGCTCAAACCCCCTATCTTCCACACTGCAGCCGAGCATTATAAATTCTTCAGTGTACTTTCCTGTAGTCGGCGCGTCTGTATTTTTCTTACATACATCTGTAAGTCCTATTGAGTCCTAAAATATTACACACTATATTAACACGTCTGTCACCGGTTTCCCATTATGTGCCTTAAACTGGGGTGTATAACTTGAATGAAGGGGCATTTTCAACACAACTTGAGGGGAAGTGGACAATCCAGCCCAGCGTTGCGAAAACACTAGGGGGCAGTGTCCTTAGTAGCCTGACTGAGATACTGTATAATTCAATAGACATTGCAGGTATACACACTTGTTATTTACTCTGTAATATTTCATTAGATACAACTGAAAGTGTAGCTTGTTTGTCCTGGCTCTTTTCTCCCAGGGGAGAGTCAGGCCCTGCTCGCGCCCCTCTCGTTTCTCACCATGCTGTGGGGGTGTTTTCGGGGGGTGGGCGGAAACTCTAGGAGTTTTTGGTTTTAACAAGCCCCTTCTGGACGAGCCCCCGGTAGAACTCCTGGATGTACGTGTAAACGCACTTCCAATCCGGCTCTCGCATCCGCACCATGTCTTCGACGTCCAGCAGCTGGGGGCAGTCAGCCAGGGTCCTGTGCCCAGCGAGGGGAGGGGAGGGGATGGGGGATCGAGACAGAAGGGGGTATGAAAGGAGAGGAGAGGGAGAAGAGGTGGTGGAAGATTACACAGAGAGAAAGAAAGAGTGGTAAAGAAAAGAGAGGGGAGGTAAAAAGGTGGTTGAGATGGAGATAGTGAGAAGGAGCAGAAAATAGGTTGAGGAGGGGGAGAAAGAGAGAGAGAGAGAGAGAGAGAGAGAGAGCAAGACATGACATAAATCAAAACATTACATTCTCACAGTGACATAACCATAAGAAAACATGCTTAATGAGGAAAATAAAAAATGGAAATCTTGCCGTTTCCATTTGGGTGCTCAAAAAACAAAAAACACACAAACCAGAAGAGTTCGGCTAACGGACAACTGTTTTGTTTTGATTCAAAACCAGGTGTAAAAACGAACAAACACACACAAACGAAGCATTGCCTAGGTTTGTTCTGTCAAACATACATGTCTAGGAGTCTAGAGGGGTGAGGGATGCTGGTGGATCGTGAGGGAGAGGAGGAGAGGGTGTGTGAGACACATCAAGCACTACATGAAAGAGGACAGAAATAGTTCAAACTTCCTTTTTGCCTCAGGAAGGGAATTTTCAGAGTCCGGTCTGGAGGTTGCAGCTGATATCCTATGTGGTACCTAGAGGTTTGTGTCCTAATAACAGCATGCAATTAAAATCTTTCACAGGCTCTCGTTAGTGAAAATATTTGGTCATCTTAATTTTTTTCATATAATAAACTGAAACCCTATTAACATATCTCGAGACGCCTTCCAGCACTTTGTGGAGTCTATGCCACGTTGTGTCAAGGCTGTGATCGGAACAAACGGTGACCCAACCTGTTATACAGATACAGGTCCTAATAAAGTGGCCAGACAGTGTATATCGACAAGTAATCCAATTGATTTTGAAATATCTTCATTAAATCTGTTCTTAATGTGCCATCTGCTAAAACATTTCTTCATGGGATTGATCACCGAGTTAGGACCATCAAATGAGCCGTGTAAATAAGGTCTTTGTGAAAGCTCTCAAAACCTTTAAATCTCCAACATGTCCTTCACTGAAAATGATGCTCGTCTATAGCTCTTTCCTGTACCATCTCCTACAAGCAACCTAGTTTTAACATCGATTCTATGGGGAAATACCTCAGATGGGATGTCTGTTAGAACAGTCATCCTTAAGTTCAAAATGCACAATCAGAATGCTTGGTATAATCTCAGTACACCAAAAGAAGTCTGTTAGACCAGGACATCCACGGAGGACATCTTCAAATCCCCCATTTAAGCGATGTTAAAGCCAGGTTGCCCATAGTCAAGTTCAATGCTAAAGACCTGCAGCCAAGCATGAAATGATTCCTTTCAAGGGAGTATTGTCACATACAACCTAAGCTCGATCTGAATGCATGACATGAGATGTTAGAGCGGGGAGGTTTGGGTGAGAAAGCAGCATGTAACCTCAGCAGATTGGGAATCTTTCTGTTAAGTTTCAACATCCTGGAGGAGGCAAAGAGGAGTCGTGCAGTGGGGGGGAGGGGGGAGGCTGGCATTTCCAGGTGACGTCAAGCAGCAGCCTGCGTGTCACAGGTCAGAGGTCGCAGGCCTAACCCTTCACTCCCTGGGAGAGTTAACCCTTTGTGGGTAGACTCAAGGTACTTGTCTGTTTCAAAACAGCAGAATCTGTCTGAAGTCCCATGAAACTAAACAGGTTTTTTTTTTTTTTGATAATGCAACTTCCATATCTTTTCCTAAGCTAATTTACTAGTAATTATTTTGCGCATTCATTTGTGAACACTCTGCAAAGCAAAGCTCAGCACTCATGAATACAGAAGAGCTGTAAGCAAACATAGCAGGGAAAATGAATCCGCTTG
The DNA here is from genome assembly GCF_902713425.1 of Acipenser ruthenus. Classification (NCBI taxonomy): domain Eukaryota; kingdom Metazoa; phylum Chordata; class Actinopteri; order Acipenseriformes; family Acipenseridae; genus Acipenser; species Acipenser ruthenus. The sequence continues at coordinate 8,152,381 of NC_081209.1, forward strand.
GGGAGTTTAAATGGGTTTGTTCAATAAAAAAATAAGGTGACACCTGCACATATTTTCAATAAGCAGACTGTTAGGACTAGCAAACTTCCAAATGTACTGTTCAGTGCTGCACTGATCTGTAATGGTGTTTAATTAAACTTTTTACTGTTGAATTAAACTTTTCACTTCGAATAAGTTCTAAGAAATGAAATATGCGGAACGGGTACACGGAATTCTAACTGGAAAGGTATGGGTGCAGACCAACATGGTAGTCTTGTAACCTGCACAGCCCATTCAATTAGAAATAAACAGTGAAAACGAAGACTGAAGCTAACGAACGACAGGGACACTAATTACACCAGAACCTGCTGGATATACTTGGTCTGATCACTGAGCTCTTGAAACCACAAAAGGATGAGTCCAGTATGAGTGAAGGGTTCATCCCAGCCTTGAACAGAACATGGATCAAATGAGACAGGGAGGGAGAGAGGGAAGGATGGAGAGAGGGAGAGAGAGAGAGGGAGGGAAAGCGCAGAGAAGTGAATCGAGCCCTAAGCTCCTTCCCAACTCAGCGTTTGACTGGAGGAATGGTACAGCACCCTTTGTGTAGCAACCTTGAAGGGGCTTTAAAACTCCAAAATCTTTGTTATGTATTTTTTAGTAGAGAAGACAAGGGATATATATGGGGTGCTGGAGAGCAGGGTTTAGGAATGGATAACCTTGTGATCTTGGTTCTGGTTAGGTAAATTAGGATTTATAAACATCAGATACAATACTTGGCTTTATTTAGTAGCTCACAAACATTTGTCCTGTTTTTGTACCTGCATGCGAGTGGTACTTCAAAACAACTAGGATAAAATAAGGGGGCTGAAAATGTACAATTAAGATTGGCACTGGAATTAGTGGGCACTTTAATAAAATCAGTAGACAGCTTACTAGAACAATACGCTCTTTGAAATATCTGAACCTTACTCTGAGCTCAGCATTACGTGAGCAACTGGAAGCAGCAGCATCTTTCCAGCAATAGCATGGTCTTCTGCTTCGTTTATGATTCAGTTTGTAGAAAAGGGGGACCAATGATAATACTTGAAAGAAATGTCATTTGTTAACCTTGGTTAGCGCTCCTTTAAATCTGGAAGCCCAACGGGTCCGCATTACTTCATTTTGCGTTTAGTTTATGTTAAGGATAAATAAATCTCTTTTGTCTGTCCAGCTTTCTGATTGGCTAGCTAAGTACACAGATTACACCATTGGTCATGTGACGCCCGCTTCTGGTTATCTTCAAGGAACTTTACTGGAACACTGGGCAAATTGAACTAATAGTTTCCAAGGATTCACAACATATAAACAGAGGAGAATAAGATACATTGACCAGGGGTGTATTCCATTGCCTGTCTGTATCTGACAGAGGCTGGTGAAAGGAATGCCTGGTAGGCATGGGGATGGGGGCTGTATGCAGAGCATAGGCCTGGACTGAAGTAACTGTTTGTAACTGGCGTCATGGCAACTGTGTCACACAGAGCTGAAAAACTCTTCTGGAGGTAAACCTTAAAAAGCTACTGTCCTTGAAAACATATTAAAGGCTATTATCTTTTTTAGGGGGATTGCAATTGCAATGACTGTCCTTGTATGTCTTTTGATATGAAGTAGTCTGTGTTAAGGTGCTTTGACCTGTCTTCAGGAGCTGCTCATCAGTTCTCGTTGTCATTTTTTCTTTTGCCACAGATACAGTGCCATCTTGTGCTTTGCTGACTAGCCAGTGCTGGCTCCTACTGCTAGAATGACCCTGTAGCTGATCTAGACAGTACAGCATCCTGTCAAAATGGAAGTGAAGAGCAGCTCCTGAACTCAGGTCAAAGCTACTTTCACTTTAGAAAATAAACTGCTTTTCTTTACTTTACTATATAATACTTGAAAACAAAGGCTGTTCCAAGTCGTTAAAACATATAGAGAAACAATAATGCTGATCTGCCAACTAACTGCCAGATCCTGGGCTCTGAATATGGAAAGCAGAAAACAAGGACGCCTCCATGATGGTTGCTTCAGTTTGTAGTTGCCTTCGGTTCCACCCGAACACATGCTCTTCATGACTTCCCTGACTGTTGTGGAGTTGTAGTTTATATTTTAGATTGTTATAGATCTCTAATCTTGATCATTCCCATTCAAGGAAGTCTCTAGCGTCAGTGCATGTGGAGCATGGAGCAGGGTATAAGAGCCTCCATCTGCAGTGGGCCTATCACACACTGAAACTGCAGACTTCCTTGAGTGAGAAATGAAACACATCAGTGATCAATATTGGAAACCTCTCGCAGTGAGAGCCTGTCAGCAGGGGGCACTGCAGGCTCGCAGTACTCACTCTGCGTTGGTGAAGGCCACCTCAAAGTTCTTCCGCCGGTTCTGGGGGTTCAGTGCCATGTAGTCGAAGGATTCGGGGAAGAAATTGTGAACCAGAGCGCAGAACGCCATGCCATCACTCCAACTCGACGAGAAGTTCTGGATATCCACGTGCTGCCGACCAAGAGGGTTCAAAGGAAGAAGTTGAGGACAATAAGACTTTGATTTAAATCCACTGAGAGGTGTGTCAGAGCACGTGATGGGGGATGGGGTGGGGGGCAGTCTGACCTCATAGCCGCGGGTCTTGGCCCGGCACCAGTCCAGCAGCATCTGTTTGATGGAGTTGGCGTTGGGCACCCCAAAGCTGGATGTCTTCTGAACCTTGACCACCCGTGACGCAGCCGGGTTTGCAGGGCTGCGGATGAGAGAAGCAGCGCTCACTACACCATCCACACACTGAGCCGCACATCAATTCCTTTATGGGTTTAATAAAACTCCCTTTGATTACAGACTGTACACCGCCACAGCTGTCAATACAAAATTAGCCATGACCCACATCCAGTATATGCACATAATCAGTGTGATATTGTGCATCCTCAGATTCAGATTCTCTCAATAACTTGTGCTACAGAATGTCCAAGCATTGTTTCCTCGCTATTGGATAAATGACATATCTAAACATTAGTAAAACTGATAGTTTGTTATATATATGTAAAGACAGAGGGACTGGTTCCTGCTTATATCCCCCAGATTCTCTCAATAACTGTGGCTGTAGACAGTTTCATTACAATTGGATATAAACAGGAAATAGATGAGTGCCTATGACTGAGTGTCAGGGCTGCCAGCCTCACCTGCCGCTCCCCTTCTCCAGCTTCTCGATCATGGCTTTCCTGGCCTGTGTGGCAGAGGTCTTGGGCAGGGTCTGGGACCTCATAATCTCCTTGTGCCGCTCCGCCTGCTTGCGTTCCAGAGCGCGGGAGGACGAGTCATCTTCTCGGTCAAAGATACTGCCGGAGACAGGAGGGGTCGGGTCACACAGGGGAAATCAGCCTGCAATCTCATTGAGGGACACAGCAAACTTTCTCGCTGGACACCATGTAAAGAAGACCGACTGCTCCACTTGCTAGGTGTCTTCTAAAAGGCCCATGGAACTGATCAACCTTATTTTGCCTTTCTGCAAGGTTTGTATTTTTAACTAGTGTTACACATTTTTCTACCCAATTTGAAACACCCAATTCAAAGCACTGGGACCCTTGGAGGCCTGGGTATCAGTCTGGACTGGTGGGGCAACCAGTAGGGTCTGCTGAAGCATGTTGAGATGAACTAAACAAAGACTAATATTCCACCCCTACCCACTGGATCGCAAAGGCCAATGTAGCGCTCCCCAACCTGGATTCAAACCAGCCAGTTCCTGATTATATTTACCTTGGGTTCAGACTAACAGAGTCAGTGCTACTCACCTGCCCATCTTCTTGGTAGAGGTGGAGGAAGAAGTGGAGCTGAAGGAGGATTTGGTCTGAACAACGGTTGTGCTGTCTGCATTTGAGAGAGAGAGAGAGAGAGAGAGAGAGAGAGAGAGAGAGAGAGGAGAAAGCAGCGAGTTACAGAAACCTTATTAAAACTTCAGAAGTTATTAACACCTCAAATTCAAACAATGCTGCAAAGTTCAAGAATGGTACGCAAGACTCCAAGATGGCTTCCAGCAAAGGACTTCTTCAAGATTCAGTGTTTCTTCTGCATACACTCTTATTTATTTTCACACTCCGTAGGATTAGAAGTGTAGCTGATACCCAGGAGCATTAGGTATGTTGATCCTCGCTATCCCAAACATGAAGTCAAATTTTAGTTTAGTGCATACGTACAGACGGGCAGGTGCAACTACATATCCCCAGATTCGGATACTCACCAAAAAAAAAATTCTTATAACGTCCAAACCAAGTTTCATCACCATGGGAGACGTGGTTCTCTTGATATATATGATGGAAAAATGTGAGGTATGTGTGGATTAAAGGCACCTCCATGTATAGAGACTGGTCCCCATGATACCTGTATATGGAGACCAGTCACTATACTGAAGCCCTGTGTACAGACACCAGTCACTGTCAATGAAGCACTGTGTAAAGACTAGTAACTATTATACTGAAGCTCTGTGTATAGAGACTAATCACTACAGCACTGAACACCAGTGTATAGTGACCAGTCCCTATAGTACTGAAGCCCTGTGTACAGAGACCGGTCATGTGATACTGAAGCCCTCGGTATAGACCAGTCAGAGTTACACTGTTATACTACTCACTCTCAGATCTCTTCATGTAACTCGCCTCCATGGTGGTAGTGCGGGACGCCCTGCTGCCATCATCTAGGCGAGACAGGAGAGCAAACCAGGTTGTTAAGACTGTGCTGAGAACACAGTGCAGGACAGGGTACCTGAGCCATTACCTGCTGCAGCTTCTCTGTGCACCGCCTTCAATCAACTAGGGGGTTTAATACTGAAGTTTCCCTTTGAAAGCCTCCATACCATTGACATTTTCTGAATATGTCACTCCTTTCTGGTTTAATATCCTATTCCACTTGTGCTCGATCATTCTCTGTGCCTTTTCATTATTTACCCTGCTTATTTACTATTGCAGCAAAGCAAAGTAGTTATACAACCACCTTATTAATTAAACCGGTAAGAAATGAAATATTATGAAAATATAGGTGCTATAAAAGTATTCCTTAATCCTACTGCAGTACTATAGGTCCAATCAGAAATCAGATTAGGGAGGTAACACAGAGAACCACACAGGTACCATGTAATACTAGAAGGTACAACGAGGCAGTGCTGGAGAGCTGAGAATAGAGTGTTTAGACTAGTGCTCATTATTAAGGTGCAGGCAATGACAGTGCTGGAGAGGTGAGTGTTTATTTACTCATTATTAAGGTGCTGGGTGAAACAAAATTTGAAGGAGGAAAACCACTTCCTAACATTGGTTAGTAACTATTTTACACTTTCTGTCCCAACACTCATTGTCACAAGAATACCAGAGACCATCTAATATTCTATACGCAACAAATATCCATGCAAAATCAAAACTGGGCAAAGCAGTTCCTAAGATGGGAAACCTTGATTAGCCCAATGAAATGAAACACAAGAACTCTAACCACCATTCCCTAGAGTCTGAATGCTAAGGATTGGCCACACCGATACACCCAATCTGGATAAACAGTGCCTAACAAAGCAAGCGTGCCAGTGATGTTCTGTACATACAAGCATCTCCACTATATATATATTCAGTGATTAGGCAGTGAAATCGAGGGGGTCCTTGGTTACCCGAGTGGGAGATCTTCTCTGTTTTTCTGACCACCATCTCTCCAGCGCGGGCAGTCTGGCTCCTCTTCTCCTCCTGTTTCTGCTTCATCTCCTGGAGTCGAGTCTCACGCTCCTTCTCTCGCTCCTTCTCTCGCTGGTCTGCGGGGAGCAGGGAAAGGTTAACAATGCTGCCACAGCTGGGAGACAGCCTGTATTCACAGTGGAGGGGAGCGGGTAACTATTCAATGGGTTTAACCAGCTTACCACAAGGGTTTACATTTCTATTTCCCAAGACAAATAAAATAAACTGCCTAGAATATCCCAAGGAGATGGCCTATTCTGATGATCATCTATCTATCTATAATGTATGTTTCGGCAATCTGGCTGTCTAATCTATTGATGTCCATAAGAGGTTTTCTAAGACATTTTGAGGGACATCACCTTAAACTCACACTTGTACTGAACCACAATGGGAACTCACTAAACACACACAGATTTAGATCATAGAATATATATATGGTACACACAACTACACTGTACACAAATCGTGCAGAAGACAGACAAGAACACAGAGATACCCAGATGGATAAACACATACTCAAAGAAGCACACACACACACATACATACACACACTGCACTGAGCCCCAAGAGCCCTCGGCCCCATACCTCGATCCTCCTCTGATCTCTGTTTGCCACCCAGCATTGCATCTGGAATGAAGAGAGAGTTGAGAAAGACAGCAAAGAGCGAGGGGGAACAGAGGCAGGTGGTGAGGGTATGAAGTCAGGGGGGAGAGGGTATGAAGGCAGGGGGGAGAGGATAAGAAGGCAGGGGGAGAGGGTATGAAGGCAGGGGGAGAGGGTATGAAGGCAGGGGGAGAGGGTATGAAGGCAGGGGGAGAGGATAAGAAGGCAGGGGGAGAGGATAAGAAGGCAGGGGGGAGAGGATATGAAGTCAGGGGGGAGAGGATAAGAAGGCAGGGGGAGAGGGTATGAAGGCAGGGGGAGAGGGTATGAAGGCAGGGGGAGAGGATAAGAAGGCAGGGGGAGAGGGTATGAAGGCAGGGGGAGAGGGTATGAAGGCAGGGGGAGAGGGTATGAAGGCAGGGGGAGAGGATAAGAAGGCAGGGGGGAGAGGATATGAAGTCAGGGGGGAGAGGATAAGAAGGCAGGGGGAGAGGGTATGAAGGCAGGGGGAGAGGGTATGAAGGCAGGGGGAGAGGATAAGAAGGCAGGGGGGAGAGGATATGAAGTCAGGGGGGAGAGGATAAGAAGGCAGGGGGAGAGGGTATGAAGGCAGGGGGGAGAGGATATGAAGGCAGGGGGAGAGGGTATGAAGACAGGGGGGAGAGGATATGAAGGCAGGGGGAGAGGGTATGAAGACAGGGGGAGAGGATAAGAAGGCAGGGGGAGAGGGTATGAAGGCAGGGGGAGAGGGTATGAAGGCAGGGGGAGAGGGTATGAAGGCAGGGGGAGAGGATATGAAGGCAAGGGGGAGAGGGTATGAAGGCAAGGGGGAGAGGGTATGAAGGCAGGGGGGAGAGGATATGAAGGCAGGGGGGAGAGGATATGAAGGCAGGGGGAAAGGGTATGAAGACAGGAGGGAGCAGATCAGGACAGGAGACTCGGTAGAGGGGCTGGGTCAGCACAGGATCACACGCAGTTCAAATGACAGTGACACAGTGACACACGAGAAGACTGAGTGAAATGATATGGAAACAATAAAGAATCACACAGAACACAGGTACAGATATTGAACAGGTAGGTCAAGTATCCCCTTTAATGACCTACAGACCCCCAACCCCCTGGGAACACCCCTCCCCTCTAACCTCTCTTCTTCTTGCGCAGATCTCTCATAGCTGCTCTGATCAGCTTTCTCTCCTCGAAATCTGTCGTCTCGTCGATCTGTCAGGAAGAGGGGGGGCAAAAGAAACCGACTAGCTTACTGAGAGTTTGAACACAGCATTTAGACCTGACAGTATGTATACATGTATATGTCTTTATATTAGTAAGCACCCCTTGCAGCACAGATGAGTACTGCTGGTAATAGATCTAGAATACAGTATAGGGTGCTGTATGATGCAAGCCGACCTTAGTGGGGTGAAAATCAGCCTGCATCTTGCACAGCACCCTATGCTATCACATCAATATCATGTATCTCATCGACATTATTATTATTATTATTATTATTATTATTATTATTATTATTTATTTCTTAGCAGACGCCCTTATCCAGGGCGACTTACAATTGTTACAAGATATCACATTATACATTATTTCACATTATACAGATATCACATTATTTTACATACAATTACCCATTTATACAGTTGGGTTTTTACTGGAGCAATCTAGGTAAAGTACCTTGCTCAAGGGTACAACAGCAGTGTCCCCCACTGGGGATTGAACCCACAACCCTCCAGTCAAGAGTCCAGAGCCCTAACCGCTACTCCACACTGCTGCCCGTATACTATCTATATATTATTATCTCAAGTTGCTGGTCACTGGATGACGCAGGCTGTTTTTATAAAGACACTTTGGCTGACCTAGCCTATGTTATGTAAGGCAGGCAACTAGAACAAAAATAAAATACAATCAAATAAAATAAACACAATCTTTGATTTTCCTATCATACACAAAATAACCATCATGGCTCCCATGTGCTTTATCTCCTCACGGTGGCCCATGTAACCTTAGCCCACCACAGTCCCAGAGTTCCTTGCTGCGTACCATCTTGTCCAGGACCTCCTCGTCTTCGATGGCATCCAGCTCCTCGGCCGTCAGCTTTCCCCGGTGCCCCGCCCCCTTCCCATGAGCCCCCTGTGTGCAGTTGGGGACCACGTCCGTGTCACTGGGGGGAGTCTCTGTGGCCTCAGCGGCCAGGGCGGGCTCCATCTCCATCTGAGAGAGACAAGGAGGCAAGGAGGGAGGGAGGGAGGGAGAGAGAAGCAGTTAAACCCTCCTTCTGCATTGTTGCTTCATTTTTAATGAAATATCTCACTTATTAAAGCACGTCCAAAGTACTGCAGTAGTCTTACTCTGCTTTGTCGTGAGGGTTGCAGTAATGAGAAGTCTTCATCATATTCCTCTACATTGCTAACTGACGCATCGATACCCTGAGAATTCATCTCAGTGAAGATTCCTCAATACTACGCTTGGATAACTCCAGTTCTTAGGTATCCCTTTATCCCCTTAGTTTCACCTGTGTCCTGGCCCCATCTCGCACGCCCTTGACAATGCTATTGGAAGGAGAAGGGGGAAAGGGCGTGCTGGAAATAGCACAACAAAGCAGGGCCCCAGGCTTGGGCAGCACTGCTCTGATCTCTGAAACATCTCTGCAGCTGCTGTGAGCTATTTACACTTTGAGCTCAGGCCTCAGTAACATCATCACAGAGAGAGAGAGAGGGAGCGAGTGCCTGGCCTTTCAAAAACTCCTCCGAGAATCGAGAGCTCTGTCCTGAGCACGCACACACTGCAGCCAGAAGAACAGAAGGACAAGCCACCTGCTCCACTGCATCAGAACAATTACAGGGTACTGTCACCAGCTCAGATTAACAAGAAACACTTAACTCGATGAGTGTTCTCCGGGCTGCAGCCAAGTAAAAGATCAAAGCATAGTTACAAGAGTCCATCTGACATTTGCATTTTGTTGCAATTCTGATTTACAGAGCTGCATGTTACAAATGTGCACCCAAAGTTTAAATCAGATTCTTCAGTAGGATCCCAAGATCAAGCCTTTGCAAGCTCAGGATCAGTACAACGAAATAGGGCACTTTAACTTACATTAAGACTATGTAGAGAAACATCTTCCAACACATACCCAATAGTTTAATCCAACCCAGACATGAAGTGGTTCTCAAAAGAGTCTGTCTTCATTAGTTTTGCCAATTAGGGATTTTAATGTGAGCAAGGGCACCACAGTAAACTACATTAAGTGGAATAACGTCTTCTATCAAGTAGCCATGTAAAGTTGAATTGGATATAGGGCTAGATTAACTAAGCTTTTGCTGCAGTGCAAAATTTGCTCTGATAGAAATAAACAGTTTTTGATTTCTTTTAAAAGAGGGATTCTACCTTGCACTGGAGTTATTTCTTCCATTTAGAAAAAAAGTGGAACACTGGAGAAAAAGCTATGTAAATGTGACCCACAGCCTTCACTATCAACCAGAAGCCAGAACTCAAAGCAGCAACTGAGATTCTGAAACGCTCATGAAAAAAGGAATCCAGTCGTGAGTTTGATCAGAATTAGAGGGCCGGCTCTCGGGCTACTGATACAAATAGAATTGGTACATACCTACGTACTTACAGGCTGCCAAACTAGAGGTACCAACCCTACACCATAGGCAACATCCGGAGATAGCACATTCACACACACACGCACGCACATGGATAATGTTATATTGAATCTTTCATTGTGGCATTTATAGTCACTCCAGCTATGTTACTGGGCAGATAATCGCATAAAAGCCAGCTGTGTTTACACTCTGAACCTAAACACATGCAACCTTTCCAATGGGATGGAAGCGGATTAGATGTCCCCAGTGTAAATGGGCTGTTGAACTTTTATTTCTGGCTGGCAGCAGCTGACAGCCCGTGCCTCAAGGAGAGGGTGGGCTTGTGCTGTGGAGTGCTCTAGTTTTACAGGTGCTGAGGTCTACAGGTTGTGGATGCTGAAGTGAAGCAGGCTGCTTGCTTTCAAAAATGTGTTGGCTTGTGTCCCGGGCAGGGGGTACATGGCAGACCTGCCTGGCATCTGCCAAGCGTGCCAGCAGCCAAAGTTAATATGTTGCTGTAGTGTTTTTAGTGTCCTCACACACGCATCACCGTAGTTACAGTACCGTTCTGTTTAACGATGGGAATACAACCACAGGCATTGTAAGAACAGTTCTACTGATGCGATTACATCATTTTAAACATAGGACTGATAAATGGGGTGTATTCCTTTGACTTCAAGATCAGCCTCCTATAACATTTAGTACAGCCTCCTTGTTAATGAGTGCTTTTCACGGCTCTGTAACAGGACCCATGTATTGTATTAAGAGCAGTGGTGACAGTCCTTCAGGCTGAGCTATTAATAGAGATAAGCTAGGGCAGGATTGTTTACGGTCTCTTTGGTGGAGCCAATCCAAACAAACAGTCTGGTCAGCTCTACAGGACTGGGTACACTGGCGCCTGTTCAGACCTACAGCGCGATCGTAAAAACATCCATGTGTATCTATTTCAAATGAAATTCAAATCTAAATAAATTAAAAAGCGAATTATTCTAATCAACTTAAAATGGTAAAGCTTTCAATTTATACACAAAAAAAGTGTCACCCTTTGTGTAAACGACATGTACAAAATAAAGTCTGTTTTGGAAAGAATTTTCAAACTCTCTCTCTTAACACATCGTCAGGTGTGTTAACAATGTGTGTTAACAATTGGACTGACTTTCACATCAGAAAACAGCAAATAGACCTCTGTGGATCCAGTAACTGGTTTCTGTCACAGATCCATAGTTCTCTGGGTTCTTTCTGACGAAACCACAATTTTCGGTTCAATAGGAAAATGTATCAATTAAAAGTTTTAAAACACCTAATAACTGTGTTGAAAGCAGTAGCAGGAGAATGCCTATCTGACTCCTAGAATACATGACAATACATGACAAGTGACAAGCAGGATTCAAGGAGGCAGGAAGCTTGTGTCCCTCCATGTATCAGTAAACAAGTTAACTAGACTGGAGTTTATTTGTTCACTTTCTGGCTTTTTTTAATTCTAATGTTGATCTGGTGGCTGATGGAGGCCTGTATGTGATTAAGCAGGGATGCTAGGAATCAGTCTGATGCTGGATATTGAAGAGAAACACAGATGTTGTCAGAGTGTCAGAGGATATTTAGATTTTACAGTCAGAAGGAAAACAAGTTAGGTTTTTTGGGTAATAAAATCAATAGTTACCAACACCAGGGAAAACGCTTTAAGTTTATATAAATGTACAAGGCCAATATAACTGCTTCCAGTGTACAAAAACTACTCCCTGCGTTAAATTGTTATATATATGTCTTACTTGGTTAGCAGAGGATTTAGAGTTATTTTACACATTTTATATGTATATAATCTTGTTGAAAATTGCTACTAAAGACAACAACAGATGCCATTGCAAAATCTGCTCTGAACTGCTAGGGAGCCTAGGTGCAAAATAGAAGTACTGAGGGCGATTTTCACAGTCAAAATTTTTTTGGGGGTCTGGCCCAATGCTCATCAGACTGTTACACACTGAATCAATATCACTGTGTAAACTTCCCAATATTAGTAATAAAAAACAAATATGTAACCTGTATAATGATCCAGTTCTTTCTACGTGATAAAAAACAAATGCTTTCCACGGCAATGCATATTAGGAATATTTTTGTTCCAATAAAACACCCTGTACGTCTTCTCTAGAAACCAGAAACCATGCTGAAAAATTGTTAAAAAGAGAGGTCCCAAAATGTACAGTTTCAACTGGCTGCATGTGCCTACCCATCTTACTGCACAGACTCCCTGCAGCTGTACTGTGTTAATTCAAAGTGTATCCAGACAGGGATAAGCAAACTCACCAGGCTGTTGCTGCGTGAGAAGCCCCCCCCAGTGGAGCAGGAGGAGCTGCGGCGGGTGGTGGCGAGGATGGGAGGGTGAGGGTGAGGGTGAGGGTCGGGCAGGCCCAGGAGCAGCGACAGGGCCTCTACCTGCCTGACCAGCCTCTCCTGCTGGGCGCGCAGTCGCAGGTTGTCCTCTCGCAGGTCGTTGACAACGGCCACTAGGGGGCGCACCTGCCGGGCCACGTCCTCCAGCCGTGCGTCCGCTCCCTTGCGGAAGGCCTGCAGGTCAGTGTGGATCTCGCCCACCGCACTGCGGAGCATCTGCTCGAAACTGCAGTCTCCCAACTCCTTAAACACAGCCTTGCACTCCTCAAACACAGCGCCCTCGCTGGCCAGGGGCTGGACGGCCACATTGTCCAAATTCACACCAGGCATTTTGTCTCTGCAGCAAATCTCAATGCTTTCTCAATTAATCTTGGGCTCCACTAATTCTGTGGCCCCTCTATACCATATTTCTAAATCTATAATAAATACAAATGACACATAGGCTATTGTATTGTTCCTGCAGCACTGACACAACTGTCCGGTCGCTCTATGTTTCACAAGCTTATAAACCCCGGTCTCCTCTTATATCACCCCATTGCCTTCAGTTACCCACCCCCAATGGCCAATCAGAAAGTAGCTCCTGTTGCCAGGGAAGCTCTGGTTGTTGTCCTTCTGTTATTATGGGCTGGAGACGCTGGGGGTACTACTGTGACAATTCCCAGCTCCTGACATGAGCACCAGCAGCCTAAATTTAGAGCCCTTCTGTCCCTCACACCTCCATTGGAATGCAGCCTTTAGAAAAGACCAGCGGGACAGACTGACTGCACTGCTGGGCAAGTCTGTATAATCTGAGGGAGGGAGCAATAGACAATCCTTTAACCCGAGCTGTGGGGGACAGCCTCTTAGACCTCTCCCTTCAAAAATCCTAATTTTTGACTTTCAAACAGTCTCCTGAAACGGCATTCGCCCCCCAAATCTCCAGCCACTCCTGATGCTCCACAAGGAACACAGTCTCAAAAGACATTGTGGAGGAAAGCTTCCTGCAGCTCTGCATTCCTAAGTCAATACTGCAGTGTATCAGTAAGTGGCGCCCACACAGGAAAAGCCAGGTGGTTTCGTTCTGTTCTTAATGCACCCCAATGTAATCTTCCTTTAGTGACATCTGTATTACTTACTGCATGTAATACACACTGAAGCAATATCGCTGTGTAAACTTGTTATACTAGTAAACAAAACAAATGGGTAACTTACATCATTGAATGACACAGTTCATTGTACATGCTAAACAACTTTTAAGACTCTAATAAAGAACTTTTGTTCTGTATGGCAGATTTTTTCATAGCTGGCACTGGACCAAAACCTGAATACTTTTTCCAGATGCTGCTAAAGCTCTACCGAGCTCAGCTGTTACAACACTTAGATCCTCCCCCTGCTGTTTTAATTGTCTTGCGGGTCGAATCGTTTTGATGCTAGCTGAGAGCGATGACAGCTAATTAGTCTTCATAATGTAAATCAAAAACATCAGGCGCTCATGCAAGGTCATTAAGACCTGCAATCACAATTGCACCAAGGCACATCCGTACCAAGTTTCATTTCCATTGGATGGGCAGTTCAAGATATATCCATGTGTGACATAAGCAAGGTTGTCTTATCCCAGTCTGTAGTGATATGCATCCCGAGTGAAGGATAATAATACCCTCTGCAGTGGACTGTAGTGTCACCTAATGCCCTTTCTTGATGAATCCAGGTTTTATGAAATCAGATCTTATGAGGCACTGCAGTCACCAATTTAATATGTAATACCATGCATTTTTTTTCTAGCAAATTTTCACCATTTGAATAGGGCAGTATCTAAACAATCTTGAATTTGCTTGAAACTGTGCCAGAAGAAAATGCTGCTTGGTGTAACATGACCTTTAGCGGTTGTTGCTATGTGGTTTTGGACTTTACACTGGAAACGCTTTTCTCCGAAATCTCACATACTGATAAACAAAATAGTGTTAGGACATTAGTGTTTATACATGGATATGAAAGACAAACATTAAAAGGTGACAGGACTTTTTCATGTCCTGCAATAAATGTGAACAATATCCATGCTTTTAAACCAGAATCCACACTGGTTTCAAAAACGTCAATCATTTATTAGTACTCAAATCACTCTGCTGTGCCATTTCCGAGACACCTGGGTATTCAGAGATTTCATTACTAGCTCATGAGTGACCGAGGCGGGTGCTTGCTATAGTTTCACTATCAGGCTTTACTTCTTTCTGGGAAAAGTGCAGTTCCATTGGCCCTGCAAATCTCATCAGTGGAATCCTATTTTCATATCCAACAGCTGGTTTCCATGTCAACAACAGCACTCCAGATGACTTGTCAACAAGACGTTATTAAAGGAAGCTCCCACAGTGAACATAAGAACATAAGAAAATTTACAAAACAAGAGGATGCCATTCAGCCCATCTTGCTTGTTTGGTTGTTAGTATCTTATTAATCCCAGAATCTCATCAAGCAGCTTCTTGAAGGATCCCAGGGTGTCAGCTTCAACAACATTACTGGGGAGTTGGTTCCAGACTCTCACAATTCTCTGTGTAAAAAAGTGCCTCCTATTTTCTGTTCTGAATGCCCCTGTATCTAATGTCCATTTGTGACCCCTGGTCCTTGTTTCTTTTTTCAGGTCGAAAAAGTCCCTGCAGACTGTCTCCCAGGATACTGTTACCATATAGGTCATTTTCCATTTTGGATCTTATTATAGTTTCCATAAGTTTACATACGAAGTCAGGCTTATTGGAGGAGAATGGTGAAGCTTAACCCTCATTGCCCCAGCGCTTTCCTGGACCAACCATTCAATCCTGATCCATTCTTATCTGAGCCAGTTGAACAGGTTACAGAGAAGCGATAAAGGGCTTGGAACGATATAGGAGTATTGTGATACAATCCATCATTTTTTGTATTGTTTATTAATCAAAAGTATCAAGAGTTTTTTTTTTTATCTTGACGTTTTCCTTTAAAATGGCTTACAAATCAGAGGATTTTAATGATGTATTAATCACGTACTTTGTCTAATGAGTAGGGGTTCCGATTTTGGGGTAAAAACAGTGTTTAAATTTAGAATTACAACCCCCTTTTTTAAATCAGATTTTGACTCTGTGTCCAGTATGGGGAATTGGGTCATTTTACCATAACAAATAAAACACCCAGAAGTTCTACAATTAAAACACTTCCATGTAATACACTTATTAAAAACTTATTGACTAGCAAGAGGTTTGAAATTGCATCTTATACTGCCCCTTCCCTTTTTAACGATCATTCAGAATTGTTCTTATTGCTATCACTCAAATATGGAGTTTATCTAGGAGTGTCAAATTGTACATTCAAATGAAGCCATGGAAAAAATCCTGCTTAAATAAAAGGCACAGTTTCAAACAGATTTAAGGTGTGCTGACTTGACGTGTTTCGATTAAATCTAAGTTGGATAACAAACGCCAATATTTACAATCCTGAATAGATATCTTTACTGATTCGACACTGCAGCTGAGGTAGCTCCCAGTCACTGCTGGCTTGTTCCACAGAAAGGTACCATGCTAGTCACCTTGTCTATAAATACACCACATGGACGTGAGGCTAGTTTTTTAGCCACCGTTGAAACTTACATGGGAGAAATTCAGCACAGAGGTGTTTTTAAATTCTATATGGATTTATAGTTGTTTAACTTAAAATTGCCAACAAAAAGAAGTCTGAAAACTGTTTACATATAAGTGGCGTTAGTTTAATCAAAATAGCATAAGTTGTTCCCAAGATATAGCCTTGCATTGCTGGGTCACTGTGACATCACTGATTGGTAACCCTATATCCATGGAGTTAGAATGGTGCTCTAAAGAATGCCTATATCAAGTCATCATAATAGAGAGACAGAAAACGTCAGGGTCTCGCTCTGTTACCCTGACAGCGGACATTGTTGTGCTAATCCGGATCAGTTATCAGTTATAAATCATCCCGGTACCTCTATTTCACTGCAGCTGGGGCGGCTGCCAGACAAGTTTGTCACTCGTAGCCTGCGACCTGAGCAGAGGCCCAGCCCTTCTAGGAAAGCACTCTCCTGGAAGCAGACCCCCTCACACTCATTCCACAGGGAACCAATGCAGCAGTGACCTCCACAGCCAACAGACCTCCAGGTGCAGGTTCACTAGGCTAGTCAATACAAGCTGTCTACTGCAAAGTCTACTGATTCTGTATGAGCTTAGCCTTAGACTTGGTAGAGCTGTTGGTACGACTGCACAGGATAGGGAAGTAGCTACACTGCATACAAGACCTGGACATCAGGAATAGGCTAATAATTACCCGAATGCTGTTTAAAGACATAGATCTACTCCTTATTATTGGGCTAATTCACAAACCTTAAGGACTAGTTTTGATTCATTAGTTTGCAGTTGATGAAAGCTTTGTTTACCGTTTCAGAAAGGGTTAGAAGTTCATTTTTCAAGCCTCTTTTAATATGTACTGTAAGAATGTTCAGAAACACGTACATCATTTCTGAAAACAAACAGACCTTAAAGTTTTGCTAAAGGACCCAACAACTCAATTACTCACAATTTATTATGGAGCTTTTAACATAAGCACTGTTTAACAAAACCACACTACAATTTCTGTTGTTGCTTGTTAAATTAGGTAAAATGACAGGAACTAAAACCAAGACAAAGTTTTAACATCCTCAGCAAATCAAGTATTGTGAACCACTTTTTGATACAAATGTCCAGGCAACATCCCAAACCAAATCAGAAGTCATTTTAAATGCATCACATAATATTTCAGAATGAAGCCAGTGAAAGGCTTGCAGTAATACTGACCCGGTACTGTAGGTAGGGTTGCATCTCTCGCCCCAGTTCTCCAGCAAACTCCCCTGATAGAGCACAGCCACACTCTCGTGTGTAACCCTAGTGACACATTTACCATCGCTCTCTCTCTGCCTACCTGCCTTTACCTCAACACTCCCTAAGTAAATAATAAAAAAAACAACAACTTTAGTAATTACTTTTTAATTATACTGACATTGCTGTAAAAAATTACTTGACTTCTACAAAATAAGTCTGTGTTTATGTCCCACGCATAGTGCCTGTCTATCTCTCCTAATTTTAAGATACCTGTCCTTCTAAAAAAACACCCAATCCCTGCTCTGCATCGCTGAGCTCCGAGGCTTTCTGTGTTAGAGGCGTCTGAATCGATCTCAGGGAGTGATACAGTGCTGCATGCAGCTGAACCACTCACTCCCTAGGCTCTATTTTAATCAGTCCCGTTGGCTCACAGCCACAGGATATAATGAGATAAAGCAGGCGTTACTAGATTCAAAACTAACAGAGGCCACCAGGAAGATCAATCACTAAGCAAAACACATTTTAAAATGATTTGCTTGGGATAGTCCAATAAGATGAAAGCAACATCAGGTTTCCATTTAGTGCCTACATTCTTTCATAGAGTAGTTTAGTTAAAGCTATAGTCAGTGTCAAGTAGGAATGTAGGATTCGGTTTCAATTAAGGTTTACACTATAGATTAAGCATGCTTAAATGTCTCGAACACACTGAGAATATTTGGGTAGCAGAAAAGACATTGTGAAAAGCCCTCCATTAGTGATGTTAATAAGAGGCAACGTAAAAGTGTATTAATAAAACAAACAACATATCCAAGCTCGGTTAAATCCAGGAACCAAACTACATATGGTGCTTTAATATAGTGACTGCATGAGCTTTAAAAGGAAGAACCTTCTTCCACCTTTAAGTTTCCATAAGCTTGCTGCACAGTTCTTATCGTAGAAGCTAAGCTAAGCAGGTCTCTCAACCGAACAGGAATTGAGCTGGTGCAAAGGTAAAGGGCTCTTAGTAAGTGACTGCCCTCCCCAGGTAGCAGCAGTGTGGTGTGGGATGTAAACTAATCCCAGTCGACCCCTCGGCCACTCCAATTAAATGTGCAGTTTTAAAGTCATTTAAAAAGAGGTTTGTATTTGCTGTGTGAATCAATGGAATTGTGATAATAGATTTGAAGATCTGGATTCAGTTGGGATCTCAGCCTTCTCTCACCTTGAAGGAAGTTACTGAAAGTCATAGTGGACGGCCGTAAAGGAGGTCAAGAACTCAATTATCCCCTTCAGCCGCTTGACGTCTGTCTCCACACACCCTATGTTGTGTCTCGCCAAGGTCGGCTTATGGTTAATGGATACGGTTTTACTGATGTAAGTAAAAGGAAGCCATCTTAAAACCATTGTGGAGAACAGACTGAATTTTCCTTAAGGAAACCGAGGGGGGTAGTTATTGAAAATAAAAATAGTTTTAATACAGACTGTTATAACAGAGTGGGAAAGGCATTTTTGACTGATTAACAATTACTTTCACAAACATTTGATGCCAGTATGATTGATTCCATTTTTTCTAACTCAAGTTTCAAATATTGAATCTTCTAAAAAATGATCCTCATTTGCACAAATTTGCTGACTCCAGTTTCACAAACAGTGTTTTGTGAACACATACTGTATATGGACAAATTAGTTAATTGATTCTCTGTTGAAGAAACCTTATCCTTTATTCACTTTTAACAGACAATTAACTAGTAACCCCACCTGTAGTATGTATAAATCTCTATTAAAACCCATTAGTAGCACACTTTGAATGGTTTCATGAACACATTTGCTTAACAATGTAAATACATACAACACAGTCTGATATAGCAAGCTTGAAAAGGGTTACACAAACACCATGTGAAAAAAACTAAATCATGACATTGTTTGAATAGAGTGTCTGGTTATTGCTGGGTTTCCACTGGTCTATACTGTATGTGCTAGAATGCTGGTTTGATATACTGGAAGTCCAGTCCAGTTGGAGTTTCAGAAACAGCACAGATACAGCAAAGTGGTGTTGATTTATTTTTAGAGATGTGTAAAGCCGTGGTGGAGCTGCCGGCAGGTTTGAGAGATGGAGCAGCAGTTGAATTCCACACTGCTAAATCTACCTCCAGGCAGGTGAAACACACGTGTGTCACAAAACAAACTATCCATCTCCCCCCTCCCCTCGCCTCACCTCCGGTTTAGAAAGCACCAGCTCCCTACCTTTCTCTTTGCAGTTCAACCAGAGAGCGCACTCCGCTGTCGACTGATACCAAACTACCACCTCTGTCCCCTAACGATCCCAACAAAGGAGTTAATTGGAGCAGCCAGTCACACAACACAGCCTAACCCAACCAAAGCAGCAGGTCATTAGTTTAATTAATAATTATTATTATTATTATTATTATTTGTTTCTTAGCAGACGCCCTTATCCAGGGCGACTTACAATTATTACAAAACATCACATTATTTTTACATACAATTACCCATTTATACAGTTGGGTTTTTACTGGAGCAATCTAGGTAAAGTACCTTGCTCAAAGGTACAACAGCAGTGTCCCTGACCGGGGATTGAACCCACGACCCTCCGGTCAAGAGTCCAGAGCCCTAACCACTACTCCACACTGCTGCCCCTAAGCCATGGATCTGTTAACAAGCTTACAGTACAGACTAAAATAAAAGTGGACACTGTTCACTTTTAAACAAAAAATCCATTAAGACGGTTTCCTTTTAAAAGGAGTGATAGCCAAGGCTTTAAAACCGTTTTGTGATCTTTTATTAATATTCACTACATCCCCTTTTTAGTTCATTCTTAGTTCAGGATATGCACTAAGCCCAGTCTCTAACCACTGAGTTACTCAAACCCACCACCTTCCACGCTGCAGTCCAGCACTTTCTCTAACTAAGCAACTCAAACCCACTCTAATCCAGCCCAGCACTTATTCTAACTACTGCGCTAGTCAAACCCACTTCTGTACCTTTCACACAGCAGCTTCCTATTTACCCCAATCATTTGGCTTTGTCAAGCAGTAGCAGAGCTACTGAGACTGTGAGAGTGGATTTATACCCAAATTATGGGTATGTGTAACACACACAGACACAGCCCCTCGCGTGCTCGTTCACTGCTGTGTCAATATGACCATACAAGGACAGAACTGGCCAGCCTGATAAACTGTTTGATAAACAGACTCCGGACTCCAAGGTTCCACCACCCCCAACCCCCGCCCCCCCCCCCCCCCCCCCCCCCCCCTCCTCTTATTGTAACCCTACAATAAAGTGTTAGCTAGCATCCCCTGACTGACAGCATCCTCGCTCCTCTGTGGCACTGTTAAAAAATATCTTCTAAAACACATTCATCGCTGCTTTAACACACATTTTATTTTTTATTTTGGCGTTTGTTATTTTGTAGTGCTCATGGATGGAGAAGCACATGTCTTTACCCCTGAACACCCCCTGCCCAGCAATCAGGTAAACAGGTGACTAACAGAGTCTCCTTCATTTACAGGACTTATGAGACATCTCAGAGTAACCTCAAGGACAAGAGTGCACAAAACTCGAGGCTACGATTTCTAGCTTCTCAGTGGCTGAGGATGAGGAGGGGTTGAAGAGAAGATTAAAAAAAGATCTGGATTAAGAGATGACATACCCTGGGTAGTTCAAGCAGTCAACTACCTAGGAGGCTTTTGAGCCTGAGCTGAATGACTATTGAAAACTGCGTGGGGGTTTGTCCTCTTGGAGGAAGTGTTAAAACCAATCCACTCATTCGATTGTGTGTTCTAACCCGGATTGAACCCCTAACATTTCCACATGCTTCACTAAAAGACCTCTCAGTGCGGCTGAAAGAGATTGTTGCATCCTGAGTCTCCGAAGAGCGTTTGAGTGTTGATCAATCCCCTAGATATTTATGCAGCAATATGATGAAGAGGCAGCAGCAGGTAGAACTCAAGCACCACCCAGCAGTCAAACAGCCAGACGCCTGCCAGTACATGGAACACTATTCAGAATTACAGTGAAAATATAAATAGAAGAAGTTCATAGCAATTTACCTTCAGGGCCCCACTGGTGTTTGAGGAGGATATGATCTTGAAGGGGGTGGCTCTCAGACCCAGTGTCAGCTCTGCAGAGAGAGAGAGAGAGAGAGAGAGAGAGAGAGAGAGAGAGAGAGAGAGAGAGAGAGGAGAGGAAGAGAGAGAGGAGAGGAAGAGATAGAGAGGAGAGGAAAAGAGAGGAGATGAAGAGAGAGAGAGAGGAGAGGAAGAGAGAGAGGAGAGGAAGAGAGAGAGGAGAGGAAGAGAGAGGGAAGAGAGAGAGAGAGAGAGAGAGAGAGAGAGAGAGAGAGAGAGAGAGAGAGAGAGAGAGAGAGAGAGGAGAGGTCAGTTCCAGGACATCACATTGAGCTACAGAATTTTTATGTTCCAGGTTTCACTAACTTCTTGCTTAGCCACAGTGTATAAGTAACAAGCTCAGGTGTGTGATTAAACTCATAGTAAAACCAAATCACAAGTAGCAGCTGGCTCGTACTTCTAGAAAGACTATGTTACATTTATTTACAACAGTGTCTGAATGAAAGAGCAGCGTCTGAATTCAGTTGCAGACACTTTCACACAGAGTTATAAAACAAGTCAACCACACAGAATGATTAATTGCAGTAATATCAATGATTACAAAACATCCTAAAAAGGTATGGAGGCAGTAAAAAAAAATCTAAAACTCATTTGAACACACAATGTACCACACTGCAGTAGAATGTGGTTAATTTCAGATGCCTTTCAGGCATTAGTTCTCTTTGAAACAGACTTGTTGGCAGGCACAGTCATTTATAAATAATGAGCACAGTGAAGAGACAAACATGGTCACTGTTACACACAACACATTTCAGGCATATCAATCAGTTTTTGCATTTAAAAAAAATTTTGGGTAATAACTTACATGCCCTGCCATGGCTGCACATAAATAAATGAAAAATTGAGCCATCATAATTTTAAAAAGCGCATCACCGTGACCTACATCCACCATATGCACGTGTAACAATACAAGTATCACATGAAGATAAACAGGTTTTATATACCTTCAGATTGATACTCAATGAAAATGGTTATCCCCAAATGTTATCACAATAAGAAACACAAATACTGTAAAGATGCAAGTGTGACAATCTGAAATGTCTGTAAGAGGCAATGAATCTGTGATTAAAGTTTGGAGAAGTTTGGAGAAAGCGTGACACAATCAGTGCTTTGGAAGTGGAATGAATTTGACAGAATGTTGTGTTCGGTTCAGTCTGTACTTGATGTTGAAGAGGGAGCAGTGTGGTATTCCAGTGTTTAGTTCAGCTGTGTAATCAGTGTCCTGGGGCTTCCCTGACATCACTTATAAACAGAAAGCAACCAGTTCAAAACTCACACAGAGAGAGGACAGCTTTGAACACAGCCGCACTGCACAGGGAAACGAGCAAGAAGGTTCAGGGTGCTTGGAGAAAGCCTAGAACATCGATCTCAAAGCTAAGAGACTGGAGTGATGTGCCTGTGACAGCGGAGGGCATAATCTAGAACCCTGCAATACTGGTAGGGGAACGCAGGCCACTACAGTCTATACTAGTCTGTGCTCTCAATCTCTGCCTTTGTGTCATCTGAGAAATCTGCTCAAGACCAATCGTCTACAGCCAACCTCCATGACTTCAAAACACATTCAACTCTGGGTACCGCCTTCAAAGAATACAGTTACACAAACGTCTCCAACAGGTAAAATGCTCTACCCATTTATTATTACTGCTGACATTAATGATCTTTTTTTCTACTTTGGTTATTTCATTGACTATTAGTTGATCATTTATGGTTTGAAGTAAAAGGGTGTAGAACTGATGAAAACAATGATTGGACGTGTGACACTGCCACGGTTCACAATACAACACTTTCTTTGCAATGGGATGGGTTGTGCTTTCTCGTCATTTCATTGTAATCTTCATTTTGGACCCCCGTTTAAACAATTGCCGACAGTCTGTGCATTTCCCCTATTCACAAAAACAAACAAACCCATTACTGTGGTTATTGTCCCTGTAATAAGAGCCTCTACTGTTGTTTCATGCATCTTGTTAGATCCCACACAGAGCTCCGGAGAAGTGGCCTATTGTTCAAATACATAAAACATGCAAGTGTTTAGCATGGGGATATTTTCAAACTATTAAATCAACTCCTGACAGTTGACATCAGTTATTGCGGATTCTAAATCAGTCAGACTGAACTGTTGCTGTGGGAAAAAAAAAAAAAAACATTTGATGGACATCATTGACAAAGAAGCGTTGCGTATCCTTGGGAAAATGGTTTAAAAGCACAAAGGCTTGTAAGTGACAAGCTACCTTGCATGTTTTAAACGAGAAGTTTTTGTTGAGAAAATAAAAGAGCAGAGACACTGTCAAGGACTTCAAAAATGTTAGTTTTATATATATATAAGTAACGTGGTTGAATACGTTTGTAAGCTTATAAAAAATGATGTCTAATATTCTGCACATTGATATAACACAAAGCTTTTATGCCTCATCAATGGACTCTTACATTACATGCATCTCGGTAGTTTTTGTTTTGTTTATATTGCTCACTTAGGATATTGTTTAGGTAGATAGATAGACAGAGAGATAGAGAGATAGACAGAGAGAGAGAGCGAGAGAGAGAGAGATAGAGAAAGCACACTTGAGCACTAACACTCCAGTGTTGGTTCTGAAGGTTTTATAGTCTTTAAACTCAGGTGCACAGGTTTACAGCAATTAGAATAGGAGTGTACGTAATAATGAATTGACCTTACACATTAAAAAAGATCTTACATGTAAATGATGTCTTGAAGCAGAATTAAAAACTACCTCTAACCATAATTAGAGCTTGTTAAAAATCTACCTCTGACCATAATTCGATTGTTACAGGACTTCCCAAACAGGGCACAGATGATAAAAAGACTCAAACAGATACATCCCATTGCAGTTGGCCTTGCTTTTACAATGTACTCCCTGGGTTTTTCCATGCTTACAATAATTTTGTCTTGAACCATCAGAACCAGCATTAAAGTGTTTTAACTATCACCAGCTCTCACCAGGACAAGACCAGCAGTGGTCAATGCAGGATTTAATATAATAAAGAGATACATCCTGCTGCAGTTTTTTCATTCTCTCTGCTTTTCCACGATTGCTCTACACTTAAACTCAACAGTAAGCTTTAATCTCTGAAGTGGCACCTACCTGCCCGCTGGCTGCCCGTGTTCCTGGTCACACATGTGGCCGTGTTGGCACTGTTGCTGTCCTTGATCTCAATGGTCAGCAGGGTCTTCATGTCAGGGTCAGTGTGGGGGCACTCTGGCTGTGTTTGGGGTTCAGCTGTACTCAGGGTCCTGCTTTGGTCTGAGCTGTCTGATCGCTCCCTGAGGTTTTCATCCCCCGATGATGTCAGCCTGGCCCTCTCCGATTGGCTGTCCCGGGACAGGGGGTAGGATCTATCAGCAGACACCCCTTGAAGTCTCCTGGTTTGGGACACTCCATTGGAGCTCCCTGTGATGGCTGGACCCAAGACAAGCTTGGAACTCAAAGGGACGGATTTCTCCGCAGGACTCTGGGAGGTAAGTCCTGATTTGTTCTTCCCGAATCGGTCTGTCCCGTTGCTGCCCTCGCCCCTCTGGGTAGCTTTGCAGAAGGGGGACTGCAGGTTCCCACAGACCCGGCTGCTCCCCCTTCTCTGCCCTGTGAAGTTGGTTCCGAGCTCGGCTCTCTGGCCCGGCTCCTCTGCTGTGAACCTCTTCACCCGGTCCCGCACAGAGCTAGCTCTGTTCAAAGCAGCTTTCTCTGCTGCTGAAACAAGAGAGACACCCATTTGAGCCTGAGCGTACACACAGCAGCTGCCTGCATCAAACTGGCTCTCTGTCACTCCCTTCTCTGTTTATCATCTCTCTCTAGCAAGATCCTTGTCTATGCCTCTGTATCTCTCATAGAAATATTCTTATAGAATATCTTTTTTTTTTCGTCAATTCAAAATTAAAAGTAAGGATTAAAGCCATTTTTGCATGTATTTGAAAACAAAACGGGCATCTGTTTGGGGCTTTGTGACTTTGCGTCTTACTATTTCACCACGAAAGAGTGGATTTGATCAACCGATACACTAATAAATCACTGTAAAGCATTTTACAGTACCACAGAATGCACCTGGATTGCATCAACATCTTATTCTTCAGGGATAATCCCTGCAATTCAGGGCATTCTCCAGGGTGCTGTAAAATACTCTATAAACATCCAGCTGTGGCTTATTCCAGCTGGGTATAGGTTGATCAAACCAGGATAACTAATTAAATAAAGTGTCTTAAACAAAAATGGACATGGATATATAAAAATAGTCTGTTTGATTATTATTTATTATGCTGTTTATTATTTATTATTTATTTATTATGCTGTTTTGAGCGGTGTTATCGTATCTTATATTTTCTCTATTGAGCAGAGTCCTATACAAATCTGCAGAGTGGATTAAAACCTTTTATTTATTATCCGTTGTTACCGGAATATGTCAAAATCTATTCTTAAATCGATCTTGTGAAATAAAAGCAGACACCGGGGGGCAGTAGAGTGCAGTACCTTCCGATAGCTCAGTAAGGATAAACTTGCTAAAGTAGCAGCAGGAGCAAGCTACCAACACAGTGGCCATAGACCCACAAAGGAGGAGGGTTGTGTCCCAAAAAAAGAGATTCCATTGGGTAATTCAACAAAGCAGTCAATACAGACAGCTTTCTGACAAAGCAGAATATACTAATTTATTTATTTTTTAAACTGAACATGATTTTGGTGCACTGTAGCTTTAGTTGGCTAAAATATTAAACTAAGAAACACCAAGGGTGTTTTTATTTGTTATCTATAGCTGCCTTTTTGATAGTTTAAAGATTATTAGATTTTCCAGAAGGCTCTGCCTTATTCGGGCAAAAAATGTGCAGGGCTTGTGCAGCGATGTCTCTGTGTTTAGAAGACATGCTCTCAGCACGCTCCCTCACAACACAGACACAGAGACGCACTCTCAAACAGGCACTCGTCCAGGAAGAAAAAAAAAAAAAAAAACAACCTCAGGCCGTGTGTCATTCCTGAAGAAAGCGTGAAGACACTGAACAGCCCCCCCCCCCCCCCCCCGACCAACCCCCTTCTCCCCAAAAAGGGCATGTTTATGCTCCAGACAGAACTTGATAAGTTAATTTCAACAAGGATTGGATCGGGACCCATAAATGATGTTGAATGCCGGTTTATAGAGGGGCTGGATTAGACAGGTTTGACTGTAATCAGACATGCACTCCTTACCTTTGTCTTTGGCACAGCTCAGGGAGGTCTGTGAGCGGCTGTAGAGGGGGTCCTTGGTCACGCTGGTCTGAAACAGAGAGAGAGAGAGAGAGCAGTGCTCATTATATCCCAGCGCTGTCGCTGAACAGCTATTCAATACAGATACTAGTGTAGAATGATTTATCAGAAATAAGCTTGAAGATTCCCATATACAGTAGCATCCCTGCGTTACTGTTTAAAATGTAGCCTGTTTAAAATGTAGCCAATTTTAGAAGTGCAGTACCAATTGGGAAGAACGCTCACATCAAACAGCATGAACTGTTTATTGCTGCCTGGCAGGATGGTTTGCTGGTCCAGTTTCAAGAGTAACACAAGTCTTTCAAGCACTTTGTTGTGTTTTTGGCACAATGCTGTGGAACAATCAAAAACTAGAAGCATGTGTTACTTACACGGCGTCCCAAATGAGAAGTAGGAATGCTTGCGTTTACCCTCAGCTACACTTCTTCAATAGGGAAAAATCACTAGATGGGCGCCTGCTAAAGACGCCAAATCACACCAACGTGCACTCACAAATGATTACTATTATTTATTCCCATATATAATATCAATATATATGACAGAACGCACCATACTATTATGATGGAGTATAGACATTTTCAGATTAATCCACAGGTTATAAAAGAGTCACAGGTACAACACACACCCTCTGTATCAGGATTTGGCAGTACACAGTGAACAATTTCAACACTTTACTGACTTCTTGTCAGCTTTTTTTTTTTTTTTGCCCGCATACGTTTAAATCCAGAACGTCTTTCTACATGCCTTGTTGTATTTGAATTAATCCCTGCTCTCCCTCATGAATGCAAAACAATTTACATAAGGTGTGTTTTCACAGTCAAAGAAATGACTGTTGGCAAACAAATGAGATCAAAAGTTGGATCCAACTTATTTGCGGAGCAATGCATTTGATTTATTAAAAGCCTGTCATCACATCAGAGCGAACTTGAACATGAAGGAACTGGATGAGCTGCAGCACGTTCAGAGTTCTTCAAAGAAATTGGACTGACATGGAAAAAGCGGAGTCAGAAAAACTGGATAAAAGAACTTGGATTCCATTACGACATATGCATAGCTCTGCGTTGTGTTTGAAATTATTCTGTATGGTTCTTTGCCATTATTTAACTCGTTTTCAAGCAGAAGAGATCACCACACCTGCTCTTGAGGCCTGCTTCCATTAATCCTGCAGTCTCTGTTGCCTAGCGACCAGCAAAGTCCCTGTTTTTTGGTCTTGTAAACCATTTCACATGTATTTGCATGGTTTGCAGTGACCTGTTCTGAACCTTGCTGCTTTGTCTCAGACCTTGGAAACATGTGGTCTTGTGATTACTGCTGCTCAATTTTCTAAACAGCCACAGCATTTTCATATACTGCAATCCAATACATTTCCCTGCGAGAGAGAAATAGTTTGGGGTTGTTTTTGTTGCTGTCACAGACATGCAGTGACTAACTGTACAGCTGGCAAAGAGGTTCTATATTCAGCTTTAGGACCCAAAAGTTCTGAGACAAATATTTTATGTTTGTTGAAACAACATTGCTCAGAAGGCAAAAACGATCATTTTCCTCCTTTAGGATACCAACAAGTGTCCCTGCCAGATATTTTTGAAAGAATATTCAAAATATGACCAAAAGCAAACACTCAACGTAGATTGCACCTGTGTAGGATTCAGACCTCAGCACATTAACAGATATTCCCCTTACAAAACCCAGTGGGCCTTTTACCCCTTTTTCCCCCCCAAATTAAGTATTCCACATGCTAGAACGAACCAACTGCTGCTAAAGTACACCCATTTTTGCAATAACAATGCAATTTTACAAAAATGTTTGTTGTGTCAAATAGTCTTAAATCAACACTATTTAAAAAAGTGTCAGTATATAAATACGGACTCAGGATACCTTAATAAATGGCAAGAGGAGCTGGCTATTGAAAGCAAAGCTTCCTATTGATATGGGCTGCTCAGTACCTACCTGTCTGCTGCTGCTGCTGCGTCCTCCCAGCTCCCCGTTCACTGCCCGCTTCTCTCCCCCGTTTTGGAGGCTGTTCTGGGAGACAGGCTCCTTCTTGCATGGCCCACCCCTGGAGAAGGCATTCCCATCAACGAGGTCTTTGTCCTGGTCAGTTTGAGACACTCCCTCCCCCTCTTTCTTATCCTCTCCTCCCAACAAGGCCTGCTCAGAGGCACCTCCTGTGAGTCTGCTCTCACACTCCAGCTCAGAGTCAGTGCTCGAGGCGCTGGTCAGCTCTGAGCCCTGGCGTTGCAGTGACGATAGGTCCCGCTCTGAGGCCCCTGAATCCAGGAGCTGTCGTGATGATAGGTCCCTGTCTGAGGTCCTTGAATCCAGGCGTTGCCGTGACGATAGGTCCCGGTCTGAGGTCCTTGAATCCAGGCGTTGCCGTGACAACAGGTCACGCTCTGAGGCCCCTGAATCCAGGCGCTGTCGTGATGACAGGTCCCGGTCTGAGGCCCCTGAATCCAGGCGCTGTCGTGATGACAGGTCCCGGTCTGAGGCCCTTGAATCCAGGCGTTGTCGTGATGCTAGTTCCCGCTCTGAAGCCTCTGAATATAGGCGTTGCCGTGATGGCAGGGTTGCTTCCTCTTTATTTAGAGGGTCCAGGACCAACACCATTCCGGATGTCATACCTGGGGGGGGGGGGGGGGGGGCAGAAGTTAGGCAGGTAAAAGTTACAAGTGTTGTCTTGCATAGTAAACAATTGCACTATGAGCAGAAATTTAGGTTGGACATAATGAAAACAAAAACCATAACTGGAAATAGTTTGAATACAATCAGCAATAGAAATGTATATATTTTCTCATTTTACAGTTGACGTGTTATATTTCAGGGATAAACTAAATATATATGGCAATATGCTGATGATTTGGGATATGTACAGTAGATTCCACATCTCTATGGGGAGATGTGAATGAAATCTACACAGTTTAGAGGGAAACAAACATACCCCAACAGGTATGGAATTCTGAGCTCTCTCAGCACTGATAATATGTCTGCCAGCATCAGGTGCAGTTTCTATTTGTAATTGAAGGCAGGAAGTGGCAAAAGGGCACAGGAAGTGGTCAGGGGGTGACGTGATTCTGCAGGCTCCACAGCCAGCATTCCACTCTCTCCAGGAAACCACACGGCAAGCACAGGCTGCTCCTTCCTGTCCCTCCCAGGAACCCAGGAATGAAGTCCTGGGATATGCGTGTTGTGGCGTCTTTGTTACTTCTACTACATTTTGGATTTTGTGGCTCCCATGTACAGAATATTGATAGAACTGGGTTAAAAGACTAGAGAACCATAGAAATAAATAGAATTGATAACATCTCTCTTGTGTTTTTTTATATTTTCCACTGCGAGTGTTTTGAATTATATAGCTTTTTAGTTTGATACATTTTTTGTGTTCTAGTTTTGTAAAATTAAAATGATGTTCTCATTTCAAGAAACAAGAGCCAACAGTTAAACCGTTTAGCTTTCTGCAAATACTGTAGGCCTCCATTAACAATACTGATGTGTTGTGCTTGAGAGTTAAGAGTTTTTAACATCCTGACAATTTTTTACACTTCTAACTTTAAAGTCTGTTTCAAAGCTCTTTTCAAAATGTCCGCTCTAGTGCCCTGTGATTTGAGATCTGTCCTCTAGATCACTGCAGGAAGAGCGATTTAAAATATATATAAAAAAAAAAAATACACACAAGTGCTCTGGCTTTTCTGTTCCGTACCACATCATGGATTGTTAGTGCTGTGTTATCTGTTTGACAATGTGGGCAATAATCCTTACACTATCAGTGCACTAGAGCGACCATTTTGAAAAAAGAGCTTTGAAACATTTTAAAGTTGTAAGTGTAAAAAGTTTTCAGGATGTTAACAATGAAAAGAAATTACAGTTACGTTATTTAAACTGTTGTAGCAACACCTGGGGAGTGTAACTCTATTTTTCTAAACACCGCTATCTTTAAGGTGCTGAAGAACTGTTAGTTAATATGCTATCCAATCACAGCTCTCAGATCTGCCACTGCCAATATTATTATTATTTATTATTTGCTTATTTAGCAGACGCCTTTATCCAAGGCGACTTACAGAGACTAGGGTGTGTGAACTATGCATCAGCTGCAGAGTCACTTGCAATTACGTCTCACCCGAAAGACGGAGCACAAGGAGGTTAAGTGACTTGCTTAGTGTCACACAGTGAGTCAGTGGCTGAGGTGGGATTTGAACCAGGGACCTCCTGGTTACAAGCCCTTTTCTTTAATCACTGGACCACACAACCTCCTACCATTGGACCACACAGCCTCCTATACAATGAAGCGCTAGGAAAATGTACCAAAAGTGTGTGCTGTGTCAATCCTCTCATCTGAATAGAACAGAGGCTGAACTGAACCATGCTATTGTAGTTTTGAATTTATTTCCATAGCTCTGGTAAAGAATAACAAAGCTATTCAAATCACTTGCAGGTGGCCGAATTTAGCTGCTTCACTGGCCAGAACTGGATTTCATAACTTTGCTTTTGTGTGCATTTCTGAAAAGTGCAGCAGCAAAATGATATGAGGAAACAAAGCATACTGGCCCCTGTAATTAAATAGTTAATTAATATGATGTAAAATGGATAGGACCAAGAGAATCATAGAATACAGTTGTGTACAGAGTATGAAGCCAATATCTCAAAGTGTTTGGTCCTCCAGAAACCAAAGTCACATGACCACAATATGGAGCCAAATTAGGGCCCAGGTCAAAGTGAAGAGAACTGGGAGATCTCAAACAGTTTGAGATTTGTGCAGCTGAAATAAAAGGTTGATTTTCTGAAGTGAGGTGGTTTGAAAAATGAGTTGGGGGTCTGTCACTGTAATTTCTGCAAATAGAAAATCTCTACACATACACATTTGTAGGGGAGAAACAATTAAAGTTGCACCCCACTGGTGTCCAACACAAATTCAGCTTTTAGAAACAGACGTAGTGGTAGAACAAGGACATTTCAACTGGAAGAGTTAGTAACTCTGGCTCTATCTCATAGCCACACCTGAAAGATAAGCTGCAGGGCACTGTTAGTGTAAGCACTGCCATGTTTCATTAGACTCCCTTATCGGGTCAAATGAACTCTCTCTTAAACCTCTTCATCTGGAACACTGCGACCGCATTGAGCAAAGAGAGCAGGCTGGTAATATTCATTTAGATAATCCACATGCAGCTGTGCAGGTGCTTTCGTTTGCTTGAGTACACAACACACACACACACACACACAACAAAAGATGTAGCTTGCGTAAACAAGGCAGTGAATGGGAGCTCGCTGTTCTCCAGTTCTATTATATTAGCGCACAGAGAAATGACCTGGGGAGGTTCATCCATACTGTGGCACAGCAGTGCCGTGCTTGGTTTTAAGGGCTTCAAATGACAGGCGCAAAATGATGCTATCCGTCATAAGTGAAGAGGCTAAAATAATGAGCATTACTGGTTTCACAGTTTATAACTCTGCTGTGTTCTAGAATGTTCATGGAGTACTGTAGTTATTCCACGAATGAGAAGTGGGTTGTCTCTGTGGCTATCCTCATGAGTGAAATAACCACAGCACTCTTAAGAATGTTCATGGAGTATTCCGTTTAATAACAAATACAATATATGGAAAATAAACCCAAATCAAACAGCTGGATTCAGAGAATTCGTTTCCAGAATCCAGGCTCTATATTCAGGGGCCATACATGTTATTGCTTGGCATACAGTTATCAGTGATGCTCAATTTGCAGCCATTAAAAGGAGACCTTAGCTATAAATAAACATTTTAAGGCGTTGTAGCAGGGCCCTGCACATGAGGAGTGGGTTTTGTGTATATATTGTAAACAGTACTGCATAAATGTGTGTAATTATTGTAAATGATTAATGAAGTACCTGACGCTCCTGGGAGAGCCTGCCTGCAGTGTGTGATTATCAGGAGTGGATAATCAGTGGGTAGGTGTGTTCCAAAGCCAAGGACAACGGCCTGAACACCGTCCACGCTACCTGGACATGGAGACCTGGCTGTGTAATCCTGATCGCCGTGAGAGAGACCCGGGATCAGATGTTTGTATTAATAAATCCTGCACACCTGCGGGGTGTATCAACTTCAACCTCTGTCTTGGTCTCCTGCCTGTCACTCAGCAGCAAATGCATGCACCCACAAGCAAGTACTCTGTTACAGGCGTTTTTTACAAATCATTCTTTGGTTACTATCATTTATAGTTGCCAGTCTTAGTTACATATAACTCAAGATTAATGAAAGTGGATTTATTTTGGAGTAAGTGCCTATGCCATCTATTGAATCAAGCGTAGATGGCTTGCAATGCAGTAAGTGCTCACTAGATAGCGCTGGCACTTGTTGTACAAAAACACTGATCCAGCCTGCATCTGCCTACAGCTGGTAACTAGAACTGAAGAGCAGCTTCTGAACTCACACCAAAGTTTAATTCAGAACAACTGCAGACATCAAGGGGAAAAAAATATAAAAATGAAGTTTGAGGCCACTTCTGTTTTGAGTAATGGATTGAACGGCTGCAGCTAAATTAGTTTAAATACCGTACACGTGTGCTAATACAATGAGGGTTATTGTAGAATGGTCCTTGTTGGATTCATTTACTGCTTACATACAAGAAACACAGGAGAGAATACAGAAATGCAATCCCATCCCTACTAAAATGGGAGAGGCTCCCTAGCCTTCAGGCAGACCTGCACACAGACTTGAATTATTAAACACCTCACACTGCTCTTTCTTCATGTGGTGAATAGCATCCCAGCTGTGCATTCATTACCATCACTTCTAATCCTGCCCATTGTGACAATAATGAATTACAAATGTGCTGGAAACATCCCTATTGGTTTCACAACACTGTCTGAATGTACTGTTACTAGTTCATTCAATAATGTACTTAAACAACACACATTTAATATTAGTACAAAATCTAAATTGATAAGAAAAGATCCTAAGTACCGACGCCCATTCTGCGTGTCTTTATTAAATCTGGTATGACCTCCTTTGGACTGATCACAGCTTCAAGCACACTTGGGCTGTATCACCACCCTCTTAAACTTGATCCAGAAATGCTCGACTGCATTTAGAACAGGAGATAATCTGAACCATGTTTTCACCCCATTTCATCAAAATGTATGAATAATATTGAAACTGAAATTCGGATGTAAATATAATGGGTGTCATTGCACAAACACACACACACACAAAGACACAGCAATACATACATTCAAACAAACACTGATTTCATTTTCGTTTTGCATAGCGAAGGCAAACATTAGTAAAAGAGGTCCTGCACGTTCTCTCACCTGCTCTCTGTAGCGCCCCCTCCTGGTTCTGCTGGCTGCGCAGCTCTCTGATCTGAGCCCTGATTCGCTGCCTCTCCTCTAAGTTGTCAATCGCCGGGTCCTGCAAACAGCAACAAGAAAATCGTCACTGTGGCTCCGGACAGCAACACTGCATTGTGGCCAGATTGTTCATGAATATCTAGGGTCTGGGAAAAAATTAGTTCTGGGGTTTCAGTCAAGTTCCTAATGGACACTGCATAACGACTGGGTGGGCAACAGCATCCCTGCAAAAATGTAATATGCAAAAGCAATAGGCTAAAACTGAAATGAGCCAGTAAATACAGTATAGTACAGAGAACTCCAGAAGTGGGGATTTGATAGCCAGCAACCCCAATACAGCATTGAGAACTCAGAACAATAGTACAGAGAACTCAATACTGGAGATCTTTGAACCAGCAGATGCAATACTGTATAGTGTAAAGAGCAATAACCAGAGATCCGAGAGCCAGGAAATTCAATTTGATATATACCATTCGGCATCAAGGATGTCAGTCAATTCAATAGTGTATTGAGAACTCAGAGCAATACAGTGCAGATATAGCACACAGAACTCAATACTGGAGATTCAAACCAGCATATGCAATACAGTATAGTATAGAGAACTCAAGGGCTCAGAGACATCAAATTTAAAACACCCCTCCAACCAGTGCCTCAGACTGGCCAACTCATTGTCAAAGGATTCTGGAACAGCCCTGTGGAAGTGCGCGTTGCTGCAGGGAGTCTGCTTTGAGTTTCCTCAGGAATTGGGTTTCCATCCACACCTTCCAGGATTGCCCAATCCCTCAGCGTCGGAGAGGCCTGTCTTACACCAACAGCCCCAGCAAGCCCTCGCCTACATATATGTTGGCTTTTGCATTACAAATTAATCATGTGTTACTGTATGTGAGGGGCAATCAATTTACACAGAGTACAAAGTGTTGGTGTTTGGTCTAACCGCTGTATAGGTTATACAAAATAAATACATAAATAAATCAATGGTTCAGCTTATAAGGAACAGACAAAATGGTACGGCTGAATCTTTAGAGCATTTTACAGCACTAAGCAATCCAACTGAAATCCAGGGTGACTGCCTGCTGTAAAATCCACCTCTGGCTTGATCAATCCTGCATTGTGACATTTCAGCTGCTGATTTCATTTAACTACACGTACACAGTTAATCTCAAACCTTAACAGATTCAAATCTCTTCCTTTTAAATGCCTATTCCTCTGAACAGCCTCACTTTGATGAATGACATTACTTGTCACAGCTTGCCCACAGACCTCGAAAACACAGTGAGTAATAAAGCTGATTAGGACAAACACATAAATATTACTCACCGAGACAGACGGAAGTCTCATTTTCACGGAGATGTCATAACCTGCAAACCAATGAGAACAATGGGCGAGACGGCCGCCCTATGGTAGTTCCTTTAAAAGGTGAAAATTTCCACAGTAACTATTTCATTGCAGGTAATATCCCCCATCTTCTAGACCATTGCCTAAACAGGTCATTTTGAAAGTGAACAATATGTAGCGCACTGTCCCCTTCTGTAGCAGTTATTGTATTGAGGGTTGGAGTTGAGCCGTCTCTCTATGTCCTTCACTCACCTTCTTCAGGGGACAGTGCTACACAGCGTCCCATGCTAGAAGCTGAACTCCAATGCACTCTGTGTTTTGATTACAGTACATGCTGGTGATCTGCAGCACAGCATTCCTTTCATTCCAGCCCCTGTCTTACTTCACAAGCCCACAGATTTAGCATCTCCAGACACCACGACAACCACAATCCTATCTCGATACCTCGTTAACATTTCGTGACTAGCGTGAGATCCAATGGTAAAATATCTTTATTTGTATTTTATTCTTACTTAGTATTGCACTGAAGAACACCCCAAATGTTCTGAAAAAATATGTATATTTAAAAAAAGAAAAAAGAAGGAATGATATTTTGACTGCAGTTTCCAAAATGCTACAGCTGTAGCCAAAAGTTTTGCATCACCTAGAATTTTAGGATTGAGACAATAAAAAATAAAAAATAAACTATAGGTACAAAACTTAGATCTTTTAGTTAAATCAAAGAAACTACAAAATGATATCACAAAAGTCGCTTACAATGGCAGCCTGTCAAACTTCACAAGCGTTTTTCTAGGTGTTAAGTAGTCAGACAGCGATAGCTCTATTAACAATACAGAAGAAAGGCAGTTTTATTTTGATTGCCAGTTATACACTTCCATGTACCGTAGTAGAGAAGCTCTGTAGGGTTGGTCCGCCGTGCCCCAATGACAACAGCATTGCCCACAGCTTTACAACACATGTGCCAAACAAAGACAATTTAAAAAAATCATCACTGTAGCAGACTGGTAACAACCTGTTATTATCTGCAATTAGCACAGCCTGTATTCAACCTGTAACATTTGAATTCCAAGAAACAATGTCATATGTTCTTTTAAAAGCGTATCAAGTATTTGATTGTTCTTTGGTTGCTGCCACTTCACACACTTACAGCTGGCTCCACAGATCCAAATTAGCACTCATCTCTGACTACTTCACCCAAAGTAACATTAGGTAGTCCAGTATTAGTGCTAATCAGGGTCTGTGAAACCAGCCGATGGAGATGCATAGAAATATCATTTTATATTATTCCTTCTTTATTTGTAATGTTACTCCTGTTTTTCTCCAGTTTAGAATGGCAGCAACTGCCCAGAACAGAAGAGTGGGGGTCATGCGATCCCACCCCAAAGCCTCTGTATACCCAAGAGCTTGAGAGCGAGCTACTGCCTCTTGGAGGACAAAGACCAGACCTACAGGTGTTTGCCCAAGCTTACCAGGCACCTGGCCAGCAGCTGCACTGCGCTGAGGAGAAGCAGTCCCTGCAGATTGTCTAGCCAATGCCCAGGAGAGCTAGAACCAATGCTCCCAGTGAACCCTAACGTGGATACACATCTAATAACAGAATATGATATAGAGCGGTGGCTTTCAAGCCACCAACACATATTGGTGGCTGAACTCTAGCCAATAGGAGTTAATGGAACTCAATATGAGCGATAGCAATACAAAGCACCCAAACCATGACAAGACTAGTGAAATGGACAGTGAGAAACCACACTGCACACTGCAGTTATCACTGCCAACACAGTGGTGAGATCACAGACAAGACCATCATCCTATTTACACACTGAAAGGGATACGTTACATTGTCTACAGCTCCCTAATACTATCCTGTTTAGTATCCTATTATGTACATCAGCCACAATCAGCACTAGTCTTTTTAGAAGGAATTGTTGGAATAGGATGGCTATTTCGGACTGTCCCTTAGCAGCGTAGCAGATACATGCACCTAACACATAAAACCCCTTTACAATCAGCACTTCAAATGCAATCTAAATACCGTACACATCTATATATTGAAACACTGAATCATAAACTTGTAGGCACTGCAAAACACCAAATAGTCTCTGAAACAAAATTCCCCCCAAAATTAGGCTAATCCAAAACTGAGCCATTTCCTTAATGGTTGATCTGCTACACCCAACAAACAAGCTGTGCGACTTCCTGCAAAATCCCAAGAGCTATTATTAATATTATGCATCCCTATGCTACTGAAATGTCTCTCAAGTTAGAATGAATCTCTGTTTAACAGGCTGCAACCTTCCCCAAAGAAAAATATACACTGTGTTCTTTATGACAATATAGTATAAATAGGCAAATCCCCGTGCTGGTCTGTACATATATATCCTGAAACACCAAAAGACTGAAAAAGCAGTTAGTCCAATACTGCTGAATTCACATTACTTCTAAAAAGGTATATAAAGTAAGCATCTACCTCACACATTTCTCCTTCTTCAAACTTAAACATGGAACCAATCATGAACCGACACTTGTTCTGCCCAAGTCCAATCTTTGGACAAATAACTTCACCCAGCATTCCAGTTTATGAAGTAATGAAATAGGTGAGGAGTGTGTGTCGAGGCTCCCTTACCTCACAGCGTGTGTGTTTCAATGCGTCTGGGTCCCTAGACTGAACAAGACGTGTGCTTTCACACTCCAACATCCAGGAAGCAGCTCTGAGCAATCTCACACACACACACACACACACACACACAGAGTACAGCCTACAAGCCCTCAGCTCCCCCTCCCTCTCTACCTCTCTTCCTCACCACACCAGCCCTCAGAATCGGTACTAAAGGAAAGGTATGTGTATTAAATAAATAGAGACCAAATCTGCCACTTTTATTTTTAAACTACAATCAGCCCCAGTTTAGACCAACTCAACTCACATCGTATCAGCAGGAAATGATGTACTATTTATTTGACACCCTGTAGAACGCAAATACACACACATGGTTTTAATGTTTACATATTTTTCACAGGTGAAATGTAATTTCATCAAAACATACAGTATGCAATCCTCCCTTACTCTCAACCGACCTCATCATTTCAATCTACTTTCCTTCCTCCATTTCCACTCTTTCCCCTCTTCTATTTTTCCTCTTATTTCAGTCACTCCCTCCTTTTCTCTCTTTAAGGTGATGCCTTGTCAACTGTCCAAAGACTCCAGTGACCACAAACACGCTTGTTAAATACTTAAATCCTACAGACAGTGTGAGGCTGGCCATCGCTACTTCGAAGATGGGAAAAGGCTGGGACTTCACCTTTTAAAGAATATATGTGATTCTTTAAGCGTAGTTTTTACAACAACAACGTTTTGGTTTAAAACACAATTTTAAGAAAAGTGATATGGTTTGTCAGACAGATTTTTAATTTGGTCAATCTATCTGCAAACTCAGTGTATTCCGAATGCATGCGAGGATTAAAGTAGATTTCTCTTTTGGAGAGGAGATGGTTTGTCAACGATGTGCTCTGCCAGTGAGGATGGACAGCATCAGGTTTTAATTGGACCCCTCTGGGATTGTCTTTCGATGATATTAATGCAAATCAGGGTCTGTGAAACCAGTTGTAAAAGTCTCCTAAACACACTCCAACCACTCTCTCCCTGTAACCCCTCTCCTCTCTCCCATGCTGTCATCGTCTCCCATTGGTTTTCCTTCCTGTTCATTCTTCCCCCTGTTACTCAATCTTCCTGTCTCCTCCTCCTCCCCCCCCCCCCCCCCCCCCCTCATTACACATCACAAGCTGCTAATCCAGGAAACTGCTTGATTCTTATTAAAATTACACCGGGCAGGAAGCCATTTAGTGTGGATGTTAAACCTCTACATATTTGAGGTATTGGGCTTTGAAAAAAAAAAAAAACCTAATGTGTTAAGCTTTATGAACAAAGTCTGAATACAGTTTGCTATTTGCGCTTCGGTTCTAAACTGTTGTAGATTGTTGAAAGAAGCCAACAGTCTAGAACAGTCACACAATTCAAACTGTTTATTAGACTGTTGTAGAAGGTTATTGCCTTCATTTCCAGTCTAGAACAGTTTGACAAAGACTCTTATTTTATTCATAAACAACTTCATTTTGACAGCGTTTGAAGGAACATTGGTCAAATACCTCCAGTTTTTACCTAAACTCTTTTCTTCCCTAGGAAATCCTTCCCTCCCACTCTGAAGCACAGCAGTGGGAGTCGTCGATATGAACCTGTCCTGAAGACAGCTGGTTTGAGGAGGCCTGGGCAGACTGCCAGGGCAACGGGCCCAAAGCAACACTGACATCTGACAGACAGGATTGTTCTTCCAGAAAACAGACCTTCAACCCCAGGCAGGTCTGGGACTAGCAAAAGAGTTATCAATAACTCAAATGTTGTAATTAATTCACTTTTTGATACAGTCTGTGTTACTATACTTTGAGCTTAGAAGATATGTAACATGCAGCGTTTAATACACAGCTACTGTACGCTACCAGCAATACATACAAGGAAACTTGATCCCTGTCTTTGTTCACTAGACGACACCAGTTCTTACTACTAGAATAAGGCTGATCTAGCCTGGGCTAGAGATGTCTATAACTGGTGGCTTTAGAAAGGAGTCATGGGGTTTAGAGAGGCTGTATTTCAGAATGATTGTAAAAGAAAGTTCTTAGTTGGCTTGCCTTGCTTTAAGAAAGCCTGGCCCTGTTTCACCGCAGTAGCCCCATCACCACCCCTTTCCCCTCTGTACTCACTGCTTTGCTGTGGGCCGGCTCCGGATCTGCCTCCCTGCTCCCACGCCACTGGAATGACTCAGAATCCAACCTGCTTTCACAGATGGCTCTCTCTGATGCTAAACATGAGAGGGGAGAGTCAGTGGTTAGTTGCATGGGCTGACTTGCCACAACCTTCCCCACAGTGCTCTTCCTTACACATTCATAGTAGAAAAGTTCAAACTCCCAGCCCCTTAGCTCCAATGTCAGTGCCCCTAGTCTGAGAATCCCTGCATCAAGCCCCCTGCCTCTCAGCTCCAATGACCTGTCATGTCTGCATCAACAGCTCCAGGCGTGTGTTGGGTTGCTGGTACTGTTCCTATGCTACAGTGGCAGAGAACTCACCCTCTAGCTCCTGTGCCCTCAGTTTGCGAATGGCAGCTCGGATGAGCTTCCTTTCCTCGTACTCGCTGGCTCCTCGTAGCTGGGAAGAGAGCAGACACAGGGGGGTTATCACAGCTGCAGTGCCTGCCTGGGGAGCGCAAAGGCCAGTGCAGGACTACCTGTGGGCCTCCAGCCAGGATCTGCAACTTGGAAAAGACAGACTTCAGACCACGCTTGCATGACACATCCTGACAGCACACAGTGCTATGTAATGCTTTCTTATTAATGATATACTCTTTGTAAATTGAAATTTGTTATAATGTTTTCATGCAACAATTGTTGAAAAAGTGTTTAACTTCCAGCTGCTCAACGGTAGAGAGTAATTATTTTTTTTATTATTTATCGTTTTGGAATCTACCTTGCGTTCAAATCCAATGGCACCGTTTCAAATTACGCAGTGCTGCAGAGCAGATGCAGAACTTGATATGATCTACAAATTCAGTTGCTTATCTTAAGCATACTTTCTTCTCAATCCTTTTCCTTTGTCATATAAACATAATACCTCAGGAACGTACAAAGAATGCTGTGTTTATTTCGATAACTGCAGTGCTCCATTGACCATTAAAATAATGGATACGAAAAAGACATTAGCGCTCTTAAGAAGGTATAGAGATCCAGGCCAACCCCAGGACTAAATAAGAATGAGGACAGGTTAAAATAATAAAAATCAAAAGAATCCTATAGGTTTTAATAGGATATAAAAGTCTTTCCAATATTTAAGAACTTTAAGAACCTATTAGAATTAATAGGACAAAAAGCCTACGTGAATATCTTTATTGATTGCAATTGCACAAGACACTGCCTTACCAAGCCAACATTACTCAAAGTATGAAAATTCAGAAGGAACTGTGTAAAGGTAAAATGTAGTTCATCTTTAAATGAATTAACATTTTCAAGTCAGTAACTGGGCGCGACTCGTTTTGTCATTGGTCTCCTTTGTAATATGTACAGTAAATGCAGTCACCATCACAAAAGGTTCATGAATCAGCCAGAAAAATCTAAGGAAAGCGAGGCCACAGGTGCCACCCAGTGGTAGGCTGCTGGCTAATCACCTCATACATGTTCTTGATGTTTACACATATACGAAAGCAAAAATAGCAAGTTTTTTTGGGTGTGAGAA
The DNA here is from genome assembly GCF_902713425.1 of Acipenser ruthenus. Classification (NCBI taxonomy): domain Eukaryota; kingdom Metazoa; phylum Chordata; class Actinopteri; order Acipenseriformes; family Acipenseridae; genus Acipenser; species Acipenser ruthenus. The sequence continues at coordinate 8,193,740 of NC_081209.1, forward strand.
GTTCATTTTTGCTAGTGTTTTCATCCGTGGGAATATGTTTCCTTGTTCCCACTACGGGTCAGTTTAAATTATTATCCAAGTCCTTTGATAATAAATATGACAGTACTTAGCAGCAATTGATTCAATTATTTGTGAAAGCAATTTGCTGAATAAACGACAACCAGTAAAAAAGTTCTGTTTTTCTGAGCAAACAGACAGTTTGGTTTGTTTAAAAAAAAGGAAATTACACTCCTAACTAACCAAGCCACAGAGAGTTTGAAACCAAACAAATGGAGTATTGACAGCCCCCAGGACCCTCCCTCCCTTCTCCCGGTCACTCACCAGGGCAGTGAGCTCGTCAACGTCCTCGATGGACTGCAGCTTCCCTGACAGAGCCTCCAGAGTGTCGTCCTGGTCTGGACACGGGCGCTGGAACCTACAATACAAACACAGACAGTCAGGACAGGGACAGAGGCACAAACACAGAAACCGGAGGCAAGCTAGATAGAACACGGAGGATAAAGACACTATGGCCAATCTAGCCATCCGTCTCACACCTGTACAGCCGACAGTTTTGGCCCAGAGAAAACCTTTTGAAAGGAAAATCTGACTGAGCCCTTGAGAGACCCTTGTAAAATAAAATTTGGCCGGGCTTCTCCCACTCTCTCCTCTTTCCAAGCTCGCTGGGTTTGCGTGGAGTGTGGACGGGAATATTTGGCATTCCTGTGGTGCCAGAGAGCCTATAGTTATCAGAGAGAGAGGGTGCGAGTCATACTACAGTATGTGGACACAACTGTATGCGTGATTAAGCGTATATTTGTTTGTATGTGTGTCACTCTGTGTGTGACTCATAATGTATGTGAAGTGTAGTCATTGAAAGGAATTCAGAGTAATCATACCAGTCATTTTTATTACTCACTGGTTTTCTGTAATTTTAGGCTGTGAAGTTTAAAGATGACTCTCGCACGGGATGCAAAGAGTCATCTTGTAGGATCTCATCATTTAGACAGAAAAAACATTACCAAAATAAGTTTACTAATTTCTTTATAGTACTGCTACATATCCTATGATTGAGTGTTTATAGTTACATGGTGTCCTTAAGATAATATAGAGGTAATGTCCCACTCCATTTGCAGGAGACAGACTTTATAGACCTCAACTCGGCCAACTACCAGAGAGAGATCATTATATTGGAAGAATATGTGTAAAATAGACATCAAAAGAATCTTCCAAGTAGAAAACTGGAAAGAATTTAAATCTATAAATTCTCCATGCAACCTCATATAATCCTCCACACTGCAAGCACTTGCTCCAAAGCGACCTCAAGCTTACAGTTTATTTTTACACCACCCCACGCCCCAGACAGCACCAGGTCAAAGAGGAAGCCCAGAACAAACAAAACAAAAACCGCAGGCGGAGTGGTTCACTGGTACTGTATTAGAATCCTGAACCCGACCCACAGACCTCCTCAACCAGCTCCTAAAGTGCCCAGCTCCCCTCCTCATCTCCCAGCTCTAGCCACATCTGGGTGCAATCTGAGAGAAGCGAGAGCAGCAGCAGCAATACTGACACCCACCCCAGCCTGGGACCCAGCTAAAACCAGACATTAGCGGCAGACTCGCAGCTATATTTACCAGCCTGGCTAACAGGGGACAGACTCTCCAATAACAAGGTTCCAGTTTCCCAGATTTCACTTGCAAATCGCTTTACCAGAGCTGCGGTTGACGGGAGAAGCCATAACCAGCCAGAAAGAAGAGGCAGAAATAGAAATAAAAGTTTAAATGGCATGTCATGCCACTCACAGGAGCTAAGCAAGCATGGGCCATCTCAGGGTTTGAGGATAGTCTTATTTTTTACCAAAATCTATTTTACCCTGGTTGCTCCTGCTTAATGATGATTCCCAGCTTCATTGGAAGCCTTAGCTTGCGTAGGCGTTGCAGGCGGGTTGGTCTGCAGCTCAGGTTGGTGGCTATTTTACAAGGTTGGGGTACTGCAGAGCTACACCAGGGCTGCATCGGGTTATATTCCTTTGGCACGAAGAGGCAGCTTGGTCAGTAGATGTTCTCAAACTGCTAAACCCTGGAGGTGAGGCCCAGCCTGGGAAGTCTCTATCTGGAATAGTCAAGTGTCTGACCAGGAATGGTCACTGAAACACACAGAGGAGAACCATCTCCAGCCTGGTTTTCCTCTCTAACCCTGCAGGAAAGCCTAGGCAATGCAGCGCTCCCTGGGGGTCCCCAGCTTGCTGTGAGCAGAGGGGCGTCTCACCTGATCTGGTTCTCCTTGTTCTCCAGCTGCTCGCAGTTCCTGGCGCCGCGGAAGCGTTTGGACGACAGCGCCGCCTCCATGCCCTCGATCTCACAGCGGCGGATCTCCCTGATGGCACTGCGGATCAGCCGCCGCTCGTCCAGGTCAGACGTGCCATCGAGCTGCGACACAAACACATGAGGAGACATGTTACACAGGGACCAGCACACACACACACACACACACACACTTTACACAGGGACCATTCCCACACATGTAAACAATCTCTTTCTGTCTTTGTCCCACTCAAAAACGGCGGTTAATATTGTATTTTTATTTATATGGGGCAATTCCATTGAGTTCACAGGAGCTTCCTGTTGGCAGCGACCTATGCATATCAAAACACTATAAACAATCCCTCTACGCTGAACTGGAGCAATTACAAAACATGCTTCCATTGCATAATACAATTAGGTGATGTGTCACAGGCTTTAAGTTATCCTGACGAGTTACTGGGCCTTCTGCCAAACATGACAACATCTATGTGCTGATCTAAGCATCACAAGAACCATACCCCTGTCCTGAAACTCGCATGGAAAAGACACCAGCAGTTCAAATAAAGTCACCCTACAGACACTGCTAATTGTGATGTGGAGACTCAGGAATACTTTCTTTAAACCAAGACCCATTTTCTCCAAACATTCCTGAATTAGAATTGTAGTCATATTAAAACACCATCTCTACTGAAGAGTGTTATGGAGAGTGTTTCTAATGTTATGTCCTACCAATTGTACCTGTTAATGCAGACTAGGAGAGCTGCCAGGTCAGGGTTGTCGGACTGACTTTACTGCAGACAGCTGCATTACTAGATCAGTGGACAGCTTTAAAAGACTCACCTGCCTAATTGAGAACAAAGTGGTTTGTTTTACCCTGTCAGGGAACAAGGGGCCAGCTGGAATTTCTTCCAAACAGAAAATGACAGTCCAAATGTGTGACCATGAAGTGTGATAAATGAATTGTGAAACTCATAAACTAGCTAAAAAACATACTGTAATGCCAGCCCACAATCTCATTATTACAAGTCGCAGATCACATCCCTACAAGGAGAGCACAAGGGTGAAAAAACAACCTATTTTAAGGGAATTTCGCTTGGAAACTGTGACTTAGGGGGTTACATATCCCACAAATACGTATTAGATGGCTTAAAAAGAGGAAGCAAATGTGCACCAATGTGAAGGTACTATAGATAAAAAATCAGCTGTGGTATACTGTAGATAATTCATTAAACAGGTGGTGTAAAATGTTCCTTTGCATGTATCAAAAACAGTACTTGGAATGCTGCAACTGAACATGACAAAGCCAACATATACAATACCTTATATGTAAAATAAAAACTAAATTGCCCTGTTGCTAACATACTGTATAATAAAGGTACCTTGCTTCCAAGCCAGGAAAACTGGTTTCAAATTGTAACACTGTTAAGGTTTGCCACATGTTGCATTTTTAAGGTGGTGTGCCAGCATTTTATAATACATATTATATTGTCATTTTTGTGATTGACGAGCCCAGATAATGATCACATTCTGAGATTTCAACCCTGGGAAATTCGTCTCAATGTGCCTATTTGGTAAAGAACAGTACAGTTTTTTTTTTTTTAAATCCAGTCACTAACACATCCTTGAACTTCCTCCCTACCTACCCCCCTCTTGTTCTTTTTACAGTACAAGACGTTCAGAGCTGGAAAAAGCTGTTTCTTAAAAGAAGACTTAATTACAATTTGACAGTCCTAAAATACGATGCCAAAGGATTTTCTCTCTTCCAATAAATCTCTTTTTAAAGTGTACTACCATTGAAATGGACAGAAATCAGTACATTTAATATGCCATGTATTTGTATAGAGATGACAGCTCGTTAGAATTATGGTATGGCTTTTGACAGGTTTACAACTAGATTTCTGCAACACAAGCAACAGCCAACAGAAAAGTGGACACTTCACATGGTTTGGACCTTTTTTGTACTTATACAGTCATCTTGGGAAACTGGAAGACTTTCAATAATAATTAAGGGTTTGTTGTTGTTAACTTTAATATTGGGCTAACTTTAAAAACTACTTTGGCCACAGAAATATGCTTGAGACCCAAGACCAGTCTCTCACACTCCAAACAGCCGGGGGGCGTTAATATGAGTAGCCGCACTACCAGAGAAACGGTCTGCTGCTCAACTGCAGAATTCCATCGCATTGAACTGCAACAGACAGGTGTAGCATCCTGCTTGGTGCACATCTGTATTCTGTATATATCTGTGTGATTAAAGTGTGTGCAGGTAACAGGTTGTGATTGGTTATGACGTGTATGACCCCTGCTGGGGAAAAGAGGTATATGAGCATTCTTACTGCGCCCCCAACCCAACCCAACCCACCCTAAATTTAAATCTATATTTTTGTTTTGTAAATGTATTGCTCATGAAAGGAGTGGAACAAAGCAAGCCTGCCCCTTACAGCTCTTCAATTGCGGGCTTCTCTCAAGCACACACTGGGCAAATTGCCAATCAATTGCATCTCAAGCCTTTCTCCTCTGGAAGCCTGTAAACAGCAAACTATAATAAAGCACAGTGAAAGCAAGGTAAAGCATAGGTAAGCATTGTAAAGAAAAGCGAGTTAAGATAAAGCATGTTAATAAACATGGCAAACCAGGCTAACCGATGGTAAATGCATAGTATGGGGGAAATGCATTGTAAAGCTGCAAAAAATAACACGGAAAACTTTTACAAGGGTGTGGACTCCCAAACTTGCTTTACCTGTGTGCTCATCTGGAGATGAACTCCGGCCCACAGAGACAGACACAGGAGTGACCTTGATACAGGACACCTGAGGACATGACTGCAGGTAGTTGTTGTTCATTTTTTTATTTATTTATTACAGCTGGTTTCCTTGTTAGGAGCCGCTGCACACTGAAATGTTCTTTTCGTAAGATCTAATGGCATCAGTCAGATACACACGTCTGAGTGGTTTACACTGCATTGCTTGTTCCAGGCTGACTCAACTTTCCCAGTTTGAGTTTACTTCACCTAATATGGTTGAGGTTGACTAAAAATAAGCACATTTTAAAAAGACAGATGTTGTAGTTTTATGCTTCCAACAGTAAACTATTATCTCATTTTTCCAGACATGTCTAGAACGAAATTAAACACTGTTTAACCCTAGAACCATAAAGGATACCCTTATCTTCTAAGAAACATTTTTCTTAACCCAAAAATATTCTCTTGTGTTACACACAAAGCCATGTTTTGAAAAACGACATTGTTACATACATTGCAGAGTCTGACTTGGTTTTTATATAGCATTTAGAATCCTTTTTGGAGCATTGCTGTCCTTCATTTGCACTGCAGTAGTACCGCTTCACAAAGTGCAGCCATATTTTCAAACACAGGTCTTTAATCTTCTATTTTTACTGGGAGCTTTCTAATTTTTTTTTTTTTTTTTTACAGCTATAGGTTCATTTTCCCAGATTTGGCCCAACAAATACTGATTTCTACCATTAACATTTGGTTAGTGCAATACCAATACGTCTGTTTAATATTATTATTATTTGTTTATTTAGCAGACGCCTTTATCCAAGGTGACTTACAGAGACTAAGGTGTGTGAACTGTGCATCACAGTAACAGAATGAGTCAGTGACTGAGGGGGGTTTTGAACCGGTGACCTCCTGGTTACAAGCCCTTTTCTTTAACCACTGGACCACACAGCCTCCTGAATAATATACTGTAGTACTAATACAGGTTAATAAACACCAACTTTACATAATTGACAAGACAGTCGTTAGCATTCGCATCAAACAAAAGCAGATGTTGCTATTGCTGTGAAATGAAATATGTTCAGCTGTTTTTGAATCACTTTAAATAAAACACTGATACATTACTGGGAAATTTCATAAAAAGAAACAGAAATGTATTGAACAACAGTAAGAGCACTAGATGCAAGTAAGTATTCACTTGATGTTTGACTAAACTGCTACCAAGTTAATTTTACTACTGCACCACTAGGCATTACAACATTACTGTACAGTGTCCAAAACACTAATGAGACGACCAAGCAAAGAGCAAAAGTGGAAACCAGCCTGGAAAAGCAGCATGACACCAGCTGTTAATTACTCCCTAGAGGCTCAATACTATGAAATGCAGTTATACTGGGAAAACAAACCCACAGAAGGTACTGCAGGTCAGCTGAGCTCTAAAGCATGCATACTTCCTTAAAATCACTCCAGCCTGCAGCCCCCAGGTTATCTGTAAAGCTGGGGTTTGGGCAGTGTCCTGACAGCAGCTCATCCTCCCCTCTGCCCACACACTGACCCCACTCTGAAGAGGGAGGAGGGGCTACACTGCAGAGTAATGGCCCTGTTAAGAAAATAGGCACTTCCTGCACATTGCCAAGAGGATTGGCTGCTTTGACTATAAAAGGGCAGAGGAGGGAAGAGAGCACAGAGGTCAGTGTTAAAAGAGAGGATGATTTCTAATGACAATCAATTCCTGGCATTCCAACATCTTCCAGGAAAGAAAGATAAGACGACAGAAAAGGCCCAGTGGTCTGGATGGAAGTAGCCTGACATTCAGGACATATTGCACTGTACATCAAACCACAACAACTTCAACACTGTGACGCATTATTTAACAAACAAACTGTTGTCAGCATTCAGCCAGATCGGGATGTATTCCCATATGTTAACAATCTGGGAGCTTACCCACTGTTCTGCCCTGATTCCTTATAATCTGGTAGGTATATTCAATTGATCTACAGTACACAGTGGTGGATGTTTAGATCACCTCCATCTAAATCAATACAAAACTCCCTTGTTACAGAAACAAATACACCAGCAAAGATCCCTTTTACTATTAGGAGTTAGTCATCATCCTTTCTGAATGACTTCATGTATGAGGATCTTTGTGTTTCGCTCAGTTGACTACATGCTTTTGTGTGCTGTGTAAACACCCCATTAGAAGTAGGACTACACCGGTGTCTTTACAAAACAAGGCCCTGCCCCTGAAGCGGCTTGAGTTAGTATTTTGGCTTCAGAGCGGAAACCACTGAAATAGTGAAAATGTGGGTCTGTTTATCCAGATATCTCCAACAAGGTCACAGCTTCAGTGGGTCTTCCTTGGCCTTCTTCACTACTTGGCACCAATGCCTAATTCATAACACCACACATGATGAAAGCTTATCTATACCTGTACTTCCTGTTTATACTGTACAACTCTATATCTATGCATTTCAAAAAATATACTAGTAATGTTGTGAGAACCCCTGTTGTACATAGGTGATCAAAGATTCATATTTTGTTAAAAAACTAAAATATGTTATTCCACTAAGGCAAGGAAACGCTACCTGGCCTATTAAGCCTGAACATCATGCTTGTAAGCAATGTACATGCAGTACCATTGATAACAGCCACCCCCAGTATAAACATACCCACTGTAGCGTGTACAGTAATACAAATACGCAGCCCACTATCAGCTACAGTAACAGACTCATTCACACCACTGAAGGAACAGAACAATCTGCCAGTTTCCAATGCCAGTACCAACTAAACAAACAGTACCTCCACAAGCCAATTCCCTGAACACAAACACCACATACATCAGTTAACATGTCACCATTTACTGATAAAGTGGCAGATAACATTTTGCTGATTTTCAGCGGAACGTCCATCCTAATAAACATACTTCCCTTTTTTAAATCTGTTGACATTTATTTATTTGTTATTTTTTTAGTATAGGAATGTACAGTATTCAACCAAAAAAACAATGAAAAACGGTCTGCAAGACGGGAATTCTGCCTACAGCGATGGCCAAAATGAAATATTTGCTAAGGAAATATTTTATGAAATGAAGTTGCTTCATATATACCACACAGTATATTCTGCTACTGTACATTATTTTCCCCATGTGCATCGGATCCCATGTATCACCACTACTTTACATCCATTTGTTACTGCAGGCACCAACTTTAAACTAGTTTGTGTTTAGCATTATGAGATGCAATATTAACAAATAGATATTGAAAGGTCATATTGTTTAAAGAATGGCGAACCAACTTCCATACTACATTAAATGTCTTTGGTCACTTGTATGCACAATTCCCATTATACACCCTTGTCCTCTCAAACCAGGAAATACTGCCATTGGGCCCTATTCACAAAACTATAATAACTACAATGCCTCTCCTGGCAATGCAAGACTTAACTCCTGTTTCTCAGAAAAAGAAAAAGAAAAAAAAAAAAAGAAAAACTTATCCCAAGTTCAAACACGAACCCTGACCTATCAGCTGTCAGAGATTCAAACAAGTTCCAGCCCACTAAGCAGCACCTTTGAGCCCCACATACCGGTTGAAGGGAAACAATGGTGTTGGCTGTTCAGGGTTGGGGCCATGCCAAAGCCTACAGCCTCTGTAAAACAGCAAGCCGGCTGCACTAAAATGTAAATAATACACACCTTTCACTCCAGCTCACAGGCGTCACAGGATACCGTTCGAACCCAGTCATTTAGTGAGGTAATACAGGCCATACAAAAGGCTAACACATTCCTGCCAATGGCCGTTTGCTACACAAAGTGCCCTCAGTGAGGTTTAGACAAGCCAGAACCGTTTTCCAGAAACTATCGGTTATATTTAGGTCAAACTGACTGCAGGTTTCAAATCTCAAACTGTAGCCCATCTTTACTGTAGAGCTGACTGGCTTTTGGGGCAAAAAAGAGGCTAAAGAATGACCAGGGAGCTCAAATAAAAGACTGTATCCTTAAAGAAGTTTAAATTACTAAAACTACAAAGTGGATTAAATAGAAGCAGATGGAAAGAACAGGTTTAACCAGAGAGTGTTTGGTTTGGCTAGATTTACTCCTATAAAAAAGAGTGGGGGCATTGACTAGCTGACTATCTTTGACTATCTTTTTTTTAAAGATTTTTTTAAATGTGTTGCAGTTCAAACCCGTACCAATGGTCTAGCTGCAGTCAGACCATGCAGAGATACAAGGATGCAGAAGTCTATTGTATCTACATAGTGTTGCTTTTGAAATATTTGCACATCCTAAAAAACAAGTGAAGAACTAATCAATGTTCAGCTTGATTACAACAAAGGGGACCTGCAATGCTAATGTTAACGCTAGTAATGCTAGGGACAAAAGAACATATGGGTTTGAGGGGCAGATTTAATTTGTGGAACAGTATTCCAGGCACAGTGGTTGATATGAATCTTGTTTCGGTTCAGATGGTTGGGGTCTGGGCAGGAGAAAGCTGTGTGTTTGTGGATGCCATCCATCTCTTACTCTACCCATCCTTCCTGCTCCTTCTCATCCTGTTTTCCAAATGATCGATTGTTTATCTGGAAGACTGTGGCTCTGTGAACCCAGTGTCCTTATAAGGGCAAAGTGTGTTTGTGCATTTAGGGGGAGAGACAGGGTAGCGGAGTTCAGATCCCATGCACTTTTATTTCAGTCCTCCTTCAACCCGAACAGTGTTTAAACTTCAATAGTTTTCCTGGCCCATCTGCTAAAGCACTGACCACTTGTCCTTTATAAACTTTAAATGAGGTAAGACTATAGGACCGTTCCAGTGGAACACATTCTGGGAAGGTTTTAATTACCATTTGTAGTTTTTGATGCTTAAACCACATGTGATGGAGAAAGCAGTTCCAAGCTAGGTGTCATCTGCATACAAAAGAACTGTAACTTATCCTGACGGAATTGGAATTGGAATTGGAATTGGAATTAAAAAGGGAATTGGAATTGCCCCCCCCCCCCCCCGCCCTGATAAGTCATTGATGTATGAGGTCAAGTAAGCCCTGTTTGTCCAATTGGGCTGGAATGACCCATATTGAACTGTATACCAGGCAGAATCAACCTCAGATCATTAGCTGCTTTTTAAATGGTGTTGTACAGGATGCCTAAAACGTGTTAGTCTTGAAATAACAAGTTGATTGGACTGCTAATGCTCGGCACTCTGCTGGTTAAGGCTGTGGCACTACATTTTTACAGACGCCCGTTGCAGTCTAATGATGACTTCACGTGGGTGGTGGAATCCAGCGATTTCATTTGATACAATTCACTAATTAGAATTGAGAACAACAGACCCTTATTTCAGATGGGCCGCATGGCAAGAACGGAGCAGAAAATACAGAAGCAGGTTTTTATTGTGGAGCCAGGACAAGAATAAGTGGGTGTCCATCTTGCAGTCTCGGATTCCACGGACTCGAGTAGGGAGTTTTATTGTCGGATCAGAATTACTGCCCGTCTGTCTGTCTGAAGCACAGAACTATGCAGCATCTGTCTTTTTCAAAATGTGTTTATTTTTGATGATTGTCAACCATTGTGAACGATCTTCGCTTCTTTGGGTTCTCTTTAGCACAATTACTGACCAACACAGGAACTTTGTTTTTAAGCGCTGCTGCGTACATTTTATTTTACACAAAATAAAGATAAACAAAACCAAATCCTTTTTGGAACACTTACTAAACATTTATAAATTCCCTAAACTAACCAAACTGGACGGATACTCCTCTTACCAATTAAAAACACAAACACTTGTCTTTACACCGTCGACAAGGTTAAAACAAAAACACACATCTTTTTTTTTTATTTGGCTTCTCCTTCGTCAGCCCTGACCGCAGGGTTTCCCCACCCATTTATACAGGGCTTCATTAAATTAACTTGGAGCCAGGTGCTTCAAATTGGAAAGGCGCCAGATGACTCCCCTCTGCTCCTGGTAACTCCGGTAGTCCTGCAGTCCCCTCTTAGACTGCAACTTTTCTACTTTTGTCGCCCTCCTCCCCCTATTCTGCCACATCTATTGGTTAAATTAAACTGAAACTGGGAAATTTGGCATTGCCTGCAATACTAAAGCATGGACAGACATCTGCTGTAGGCTGCAAAAAAATTATTGGAATTTCTGTTTTTTTGCATAATTTTTACATTAAAAATCAATTGAATATTTGTGTCCCAACCAACAAGCAAAACAGTACATCGCTAATACTACGTACAGTCCAATACACTGTACACTGACCTGATGATCAGAAACAGATGCACACTGACTTATTTCAATTTACCATGCTGAAAGAAAAATATCTACCATTATTTCTGTAAGCTTCTTGTACATTTTGAGATTTGTTTCCTGGATATGCATACTGATCCCTCAACAGCAGCAATTCGAAACGGACTCATGGACTCAACTGACTAAATTCAACCTCTGAACGGTTGGCAGTGATGGTATACTATACAGTAATCCCTTTTGAATCTCTGCAACAGCACCAGTCTCACTTAAAGACATTCATTTCCATTGCCCAGTATTGCTGTGCTCAGAAGCGTTATTCTTGGCTACACAATTAACAGTAATTACAACATGAAGTAAGGTGAAGATCTTTACTAGTAACTCGTGCTTATTACACGTTGGGTCAGGAATTTAAGATCTTTGACCCCTATGCCACAACTAAAGTACAATGTATTTTCCTGTTTTAATAGCAGTGTTTTACAAACCATCCCGCATGACCGAGACCTGCAGGAAGATGTCATTGAATGCTTCTTTGGATGACCAGAACCACCCTGTCACTAAATTGCAGAACCAAAATAAGAACATTAGCATCATTATATCTGTGGGACACAGTTAAGTTAGCAGTTATAGTCCAGGTTCTAAGTTGTTTATATAGACTTTAAAATTGGGTTCGCTTACAACAGCCTAGTTTAATGAACACCAAACTATTACTCAACGGAGACTTGAAGCTTTTGTTTCTTAAAAAAATAAAATAAATAAAACACATGTAGACCCTTTACACTACTGGAGCCTACAACTCACTGTAAAGTACAGGACAGGAAAGAATGTTGCAGTATCTCATAGCAACAGGAGAGATTCCACCCACCCAGCTGACACATGTGTCAGCTAGACCGGAGCTGAGGATGTGTGTCCAGTTAAACCACGCAGTGTTCTAGCCACTAATCTTGCTCCTGCACACACACCACTGGAAACTGACATCATTCTGAAATATAAAGCCTAAAAATAATTGATTACAACACTGCTCTAAAGAGGTATTTCAGATATACATCACAAACTATAATCAGATGTAATCTTACAAGTTGGCATTGCCAGAAACTGCTCTGGGTGGCTGTTTTCCAAGCAGGTGCTGTTTATACCCCTTGTATATACAGTCTCCCCAGTCGAAAGCATTTTAAAAGGTCAAACGTATAAGAAATGAAGTCAAGTGGACCTTGAAGTCTAGTGCCTTCATCAATGTACTGATTGAGACTGCTGGTTTTATTGTATCACATTAGGAAGGGCTGGCCCCTGACCTTATATTAGGTGTGAATATATCACCCAGGACATACTGTAGATGTAGACAGTAGATAAGGGTGTAGCGATACACGACTGTGGTGAAACAACACGTATCACAATATGCAGGTCTTGATACAACGGAATCACAATGCATGCGAAGGTCCTGATGGGCTGCTTGTATGACAGATAGTAAGATCAAAAAGTTGTTTAACGATTTACCTGAAAACCAGGCACAATCTCAAAAACTCTTCAAATGTATTAACTAGAAATCCAAACCAAACTGCTGTTAGTATCATGAACGGCCAGCTGGATTAAAAACACAGTACCCTGAGGCTGCTGGATCACCTTGTGCTATTCAGGAGCATTCCAGCCTGAAGACCCTGGAGGAACTGTCATTTACTACAATTACACTTGTCAGCTGGAATCTGTTTTATACAGCCGACAGCTTTTGACACCCTGTGAATACAGAATAGAGCTTCTTGGAGGCTCCAGTAAATACCTGTCAACTGCACCTCATTAGGTAGCTTGCAATCAGGTCTCTCTTAGTAAGTGGCTAGCTGCCAGTTATGCATATCCAGGTAAGTGGCTGCAATAAGACAGATCTATAGATCCTAGTCCACCAGTTGCCTTGATAATGAGGCCAGTCCTGGTTTATTTTTGTTTTTTTGGAACTACCTTGTAGAGGTGTGATCCCAGAATGGTGGGGTGCTGATCCCACTCTAAATAGGCTCTGGCCAAGTAGAGCCACAACTTCACTGAATCACTCTTTACCAGGATTGCCCCTATAAATAAGTGGTTGGTGCAATTTAGGAGGAATATACCCCTGTGCTATAAAACCCTTTTAAAAATCCAGCTGCGTCTTGTTCTGGCAGGGTGTAGGCTGATGAAATCAACTCCTAGGGCATCAACACTAGTCTTTTAACAGATTAATATTTCAAAAGCTCAATTACAAAAAAGTACACATTTGTTTCTAAAATGTATAATTAAACTGAGCTCCCTCTCAAGTTGCTGCACATTTTAGCCCTGGCTATCAAGAGACAACACGTCTTCCTGTGGAAGGCCCAGCAGCTGAAACGTCAGGCTACTGTGTGCGTCATCTTCAGCAGGCAGTTCAAGTTTGAGAGTCACGACTGTATAGTGCATTTTCAGACGTTCCGAGATGGAAAACGGAAATCAGGAAGGCCAAAACAGCATTTATTACAAACAGAGACTTCTTCAAATAAAAATTTCATAATCATGTGTAGAACAAAAAAAATCCAATAAAACAAAAAAGCAATAGGCCTATTGTCTGATCTAAATTTCAGCTGTGTGTGACTATGCTCAGGGTTTCATATTGCTATGGGGACACAGTGAGAGATTGTTTTTTTTCCTGATTTCCAAGATTGAAGGGGACAGTTAACTCCTTATTTCAGGGCTGACCGGTAATTTAATTGGCTCAAGTAATGCAACGTTCTCAAAGATTAAATAGAGACATTCTACATACACAGTATTTGGGAGTGAATTGACTTTTGTTGCATTCCAATAACAATTGTGACTGTAGTCAGAAAGAGATTTGGCAGGTACTGAGAATGCTATTCAAATCAAAGGGTGCACAAGAGTTCTTTTTTTCCAATACTTGGTGAAAAGTGATCCATTCCAAATCGAAATGTAATCTAAAGAAGCCCCTCATTTTCAAGGAGCGCATTGTTCTGCCCTTCAGGCTCCTGGCGAATGAGAAGTAAAGCATTCCTAGGATGAGTGAGTGCACAGCACGGCTCAATACAGGAAGAGACGTCATTGAACTGGAGGTCAAACACCTTAAACTTCTGGAGCATCAATCAGATCAACGCCACACAATTCCACCTTTTGAGATCCAGTTTCTAGTTTCCAGGTTACCTAGTCATGTTGCTGATGCTGAATCACGTGGTTCCTTAAGACAAAACTTGACAGTTTTGAGTTTATTTATCGACTAGCACTGTAGGAACCAGACAAGCATAGACGGTCCAAATGGCCTCCTCTCGTTCGTAAATGATCTGTTACATGGGTTCCTTTCACTTTTACAATGATCTAAAGCAGTACCTTTTTATTAGGGCAATTGAATTAACCAATTAAACTAGACCGGTTTGGCTTTGGTTTCATTTCTAAGGCTTCTCTTTATCACCTTATCTTTCATTGGCCCCGCCCTGGTGTCTATTACAGTCATCGACCTAAGCTTTCTTTAAATTCACTTTGCATTTTTGATTCACCCCAAATCTGCCACAACAGCTGGCTTTAACAATGTATAAGACTTGAGTCAGAAAGCAGCCGAGAAGTTTGCAAAGTGAAAACATCAATATGTAATGCTTTGTTCCACTCCATTACCAGGCTATAATCCGGTATTCTGGTGTCTGAAATCATTACCCTACTATGATCAAAGCATCTGCACTGTGAGACTGATTTCCTTAAAAATGAACAAGAACAGTTCTAAACTGGTACACTAAAAGTCATCATTTTATTACCCCATTCCTCACTAAGTGGCTGCAGATACAAAGTAAAAGTATTGATGTGCAAGCAATCTTTCAGAAAAGCACAGTTTAAATCCTTTGGGGTTCTAAACTGGTTCTATTCCTCACCAACATTCTTTCATTGCCAGCCTGAAACACTCTTAGAAGCAGAACAATGAAAACTCATTGGTGTCTGAGGCCCCCTTTAAACCAGAGGAATAATACCTTTCACCCTTCCAGTGAGCTGCAGACCCAGTGAACCTGAACAGGCCATTTGTGTAGTGAAGCACTGGTGATTTTACTCTGGCCAGCCAGCACGAGGACACACAATCTGTGCATGTTTATCATCCACTTCACACAGAGCTCACAGTGCTAGAGAGACTGGAGAATGGGGCATGTCAGTGATCAATAGGGTATAGCACTGAGAGCTGAGAAGGGAGTTTGTGCTTTTATTCTTGAAAGTCAAGCCTTGAATGAGAGACTGGACTCCGAGACAGAAGAATGATTGGTAGACATTTAGCCTGGAAAGAAGTTTACAACTTTGGAAGAACATCACTCAAGAAGCAGAGATTCTGTCATTTTCTACACACCTATGGTGGCAGATTTGGAATTCATATAAAAATTACAAAGTGAACTTATGGAAAGCTCAGCAAATGAGTGCAATTTGAGACGCCAGGGTGGGACAAACAAAAGATAAGGTGATAAAGGGAAGCAGGGTTTGACATTAACCATAGCCCTGCAGCCAGGAGTCAGTAGTTATGAAGTACCACAGGCCCACCTAGGTGGGTAACATATTTTAATTCTATAATGTATATAGCAAGTGGCTTCCGTTATAACCCCCCCTCCGATAACGGTGTCATTGAACTAGTCCGAGCTTTCTTGCCGCACGTCGTATTTGTTGTACAGTCAGAATCTGAGACTACGTATTGAAGTGCTGTTGGTCAGACTCGTTACCTGGACATGGCAATTTTTTACAACTTAGCAAACGACTTCACTGATAAGCCAAAAGTGAAGCATTGGAATCAATAATGATAAAGAAAGAAATTATGAAGATGAAAATTTAGAGTGGAGTGGAAGAAAGACTTAATCTGGCTTCATGATGATTATATATATATATATATATATATATATATATATATATATATATATATATATATATATATATATATATAGGGCCAGTAAAAACACTACCTCAGTGGCCCAAGGGGCCAGTAGTTAAAAATCTAAATGTGGAGCCTGAAAGCATTAAGAATTAAAACTGAAGCCAAACCAATCCAGTTCAATTGGTTAATTGCCTTAATAAAAATGACAGATCATGGTAAAAGTGAAAGGAAAACCATGTAAAAGAACATAACAATTTATTAATGAAAGGAGGCCATTCAGCCCATCTAGTCTTGTCTGGTTCAAGGTCAAAAACTGAATTGCCATTTTTGGAATTCTGCCCACCACCATGAGCGCCAATATGTTTTCTTACACACAAATAACAAACAGGTCAAGCGGTCAACCCCAGATCTGTCCTGTATCTTTCGAGCTGCGAGTCCCATTGGGATGAACACTGCTTTTGTCTTATTTATCATGCAAATCAGAAGCGGTGGGGATTCAAATCCATGTTCTGGTGGATTATTTGTCATTTATTGACCCATTGGGTCTCACAAAAGTGCTCCGTCTGCTGTTTCTCCCTTGTAAAGCCAGTTTTCATCTTCTCCTTGTCCAATCTGCGTGTCATCTCCTGTTACCCTGGGCCCACACTTAAAAAAACAATCTGTCATCTTAACTGTGCCAGGAAACTTTTCTATAACTTCCTCAGCAACTGGGACTCGAATCAGCAAGTTGCTCCATGTGTTTTCAATCAGTCGCTACTCCGGGATGCTGTGAGGTGAAGCTTCTCTCACAGTCACAGAACCTGCGGCTGAATGACATGCAGAGTTTTCATGCATCCACGCTGATAATGCGCCAACAGCCTGCAGCATTTCCCATGCTCACTGATAGGCAGTCAGGCTTGCCCACCATTAACTTTAAGAAGCGCTAACCATTTTAACTGTAACTGACAAGCACAGAGTGGTAATGATAGGGGGACCAGTGGAAGCACTAATGAGAAGTTCAGATCATTTATTTTAGAAGCCAGCTTTATCACTCCTTTACCTTTACTCCAGAACAATAAATGGCACATCCTCCATCTGCCTCATAAAAATTATGTCACCCCACCCCCAAGTCTTTTGAGAGAGTTCCAATAAGAAATCAAATCCTGGAATAAAATGCACAAAAGATGTTTTCATCAGAAGTTGTTTTGAAGGACAATACTATGAACACAGTCTAACAAAAACCAGGTTATTAAGCATATTAAAAACAGGCCCAGTGTTTATGAAGCCTAATCCAGAGCCTACAATAACCTGAAGCAGCACTTACCCTGGCAGACTCAGACAGCACGCCCTGTCACTGCACTGTGCAAACAATACCTACTTAAATAAACTGCACTCCTAAAATGTATTATTAATCTTCACCCTTTTGTCCAGTTTAAAACATTTCTATATAAAAGTAAAAATGTACTTTTTCATAGTTTATATTTAAATGTCAGCACAGCAAGAGACCTTCAAAACAATTTCACAATTAAATCAGGTGTGATCTCTGTGATAAATGGATCACAAGCAACATGCCTAACAAGGCTGTGTTAATGGTCTCACACTCGGTTCCACTTCTACACTCACTTAGGCTGTAATAACTAAATACAAGTTGCTTTCCTCCCCTGCCCTGCAGTTTAATCCTGTCCCAAATCTTTATACACATTTGTATTTACAGTAAAAACAAATCAGTGTGTACAAAATAGGAAACACACATACAAGCAAACCTGTACACAGTTTAAGGTTTAACCTTGCACCTTGTTAAAAGCAGGTGTGCAAGTTATAAAACTAGCATTTGTTTTTTGAAGGTTGGCTTGACTATTATAATAGCAGCTTGCAAACTAGAGGATACGATGCCAACATTTAATCTGCATGTAACCCTCTGGAACCTCGTCAGATTTTGAATGGGATTAAGATAAACCACAAGTGCACAGATTCCTCTGAATCACTGGATTTGGCATGGACTGTGCCTCGTGTAGCCAGCTTTTTTTCGTTACCACGGCAATTATGCCTGCGTAGTGGCATGGTCTCACAAATGAATTGCATATAAAAAGGACTATGTGTGGTAACGTTGGAACAAACATGGATTTCAAAATTCAGATTGTATTTAAGCTTTTTTTCGGCTGGATAGCAGTATTTTTGGTATTGAAATGTTTCAAGTCATAACATGGTCATTTTGACTTTCAAAATACATTAATTGACAATAGATAAAACATTTATAAACCAACCACTTTATGTTCCTGAAAGGTGTTGTCACTTTAATGTTCCATTGTATAAATACTGGACCCAGTATTGCTTACTTGACTCGGTAAACTGTTTCCTGCAGGCTCAGACAGGCTAATATGTTTCACTGGAGTGTAGAGTAGACTCCATACCTCTTAATAGAGAAATGCCTCCCCTGCACTCCCCATCACAACCATTGCAGGAACAACAAAGGTTGTTGATGGTGTGACAACGGATATCCTTCTGAGACCAGAATTGAGCTGCTGCTCCCGTACAGACTGTGGCTTGCTGTGCTTTGAAGAAATATTCAGCTGGAAGAAGGAACAAAGTTACCTGATTGTCTAGACACTTTATGATTAGCAAAACGCATCATCTTTTGTTTCAAGGTAGTTTACCATTACTCCAATATAAAAGATCCCTCTCAAGACAAATGCTCCATTCAGGACCATACTGAATCTATTGTAACATATCCAGCGTTCGACACTTCTCATTGCAAGACAATGGGATTCTTAAGATGGAAAAAGAGAGAGAAAATAAGGAATGTGGTCTAGGTGGCACAGTGGGTTTATTCATGTGCTAGCCTTTTTATGCCTCTATACCATATATATAAAAAACCCTGATAAAGGCACCTTTTAATGTGGTACGCGAAAACAATAAATCTTGTGTGGTTTGTGATGCCCGCGTGACGTCTTTACACAACCAGATTCCAAAGTATGAACAGGTGCAATAGCAGCTTCTTCACAGGAGATAGAGAAAGAAAGAAGGGAACTATGGTAATTATGGCACAGTGACTGCATCTGAGGGCAGGTGTACATGTTGAGCAATGCAGGTTAGAGTGAAGACAGGTATGAATAGTCTATTCTGAGCAGATAATGAGCAGGTACAGTGGTGTTTCATACAGGTGTGAATGACATGGCTCGGTGCAACACCCAGACAGTAAGCAGGCAACTCTTCAAACAAGAGCTTGGCAGCCTACATGCTGTGCTGTCACACACAAAACAAACAAGTCACGCTCCCCACTGGACTTTCGCACTAAGAATGTGGTCACTGCCTCCTGCAGTGTTGTCATTATCGTCTACTTGTAGTTTCTAGTAAGTCGATGTGACATCAGTCACACGTAAATAATGGTAAAAACCAGGCACTTATTGGGTTCTGAGTCACAAACAGGGCTGGGGTCTATTCCATTTCCAATTCCTTTTCAAATCACTTCCAGTGGCAATTCTAATTATTTCAAAGGAATTGCAATTTATATTTTAGAGACCTAATTACTGTGATTGTTCAACTGCTTTCATCTGAAGCCGATTTATTTGATCAGCCGTAACTTCATCATTATGTCTCTGTTTTAAAAACAATGTTGTTCTCCATTGTTTATCTTGGGGGGGGGGGGGGGATAGACTGAAGCAATCAGGAATCCCAGAAGGTGAGGCACTGGAAAGCAAACACATTGTACCTGACCCACATCCAGAGCCCAGGTCAAGGCAGCGACAGACTCATGGAGATGAATGAGATGATAGGCAGAGCCTTGGGCAGCCCTTGAGTAAAGTGCAGACCTGCCATGGACTCAACACTTAAACAAGAACTTTTACCTTAACCCTCTCCTTTTTGGGCATAATGTTGCCACTTCCAGGGCTGGTTCATGTAAACCACTCAGGAACTAGGAATGCTCTTAATGAATCTCCAAAAGGAAAATAGATAGGAAAACAAACACTATGAATACAGAGCTACAGAGATCATGCTTGTTTCAGCCACAGGATTACCCCTAAAAATAGGTTGTTGATGCAACCCAGAGGGGGTTGCATATCTCAGACGAAAGTAAAATAAAGCAAATGTTCTATAAAAAAGTTAAGACTTTTTTTTTTTTAGACTAGTTTGTATGTCAAGTAAGTTGTACATTAATATTGGACATAAATCCGCAAGACTGTTTTCAATTAAATCAGTCTATAGATCTCAAACCCTGTAACTGTGTTGCACACTGCTACCTTGGCTGCTGTTAAACGTCTGCCAAAAAGGAAATAAGACTATAAAAATATGCAAGATAACAGAGACGTGTCCAGTAATCTCAAGTACACAGACACAGGCATTAGCCAAACATTTGTTAATTAACTTTCTTAACGTCTAAACTGAAGTACAGACAGGTGCAGTCTTTGGTCAATGCAATACTCAAGCAGTTTATTTTGTTCCTTTCCAAGGTTGTAAACCTGACAGCAGTGCAGCAGCAGTTTTAGTTTCTTGCCAATACTGAACACTGCACAAGGTACAGTAGGACACAGGGATGAAACCACTAACTGACTCACATG
The DNA here is from genome assembly GCF_902713425.1 of Acipenser ruthenus. Lineage (NCBI taxonomy): Eukaryota > Metazoa > Chordata > Actinopteri > Acipenseriformes > Acipenseridae > Acipenser > Acipenser ruthenus. The sequence continues at coordinate 8,214,370 of NC_081209.1, forward strand.
CAGGTCATTCCTGCTTCAGTGGACCAACAGGAGTTACTCAATCAATCAAATCATTATCTTTGCTGGAAAGCCCTTAATACATTGTTAGACATTATTTCTATTGGCCATCACAGGTCATCAAAATGGGACAACACCTGCCCTGGCCCCATTTCCCAAACACCTGTGGGCATCATTAATCACAAATGGAGGAAACCCCTCCCAGAATGATATCCACTTGAGCTAAAATGACCCATTAAGAATGAAGGTCAAAGCAGCAAAGGAGATGATGGAGAGGAATGAGAAATGCCAGAGCAAAGCTTGGAAAGTATTTGGGCAAAGTGCAAACTAGTCTTGAACTTATAGTAATTTATAGTATGATGTTGAATTTGTTATTTTCCAGTCAAAAAAAAAGTTTTGATCTTGAGTAAAATATCATATTTTTATATTTATAGAGGTCTGAAAGTTAAAGTAGTATCTCCCAGGCAACAGCTAGAATTCTGGCAAAATATATGTTACCACTGGGGGGCTGGACTTGGGTGGAGAAATACATCGGAGGTAGTCCTTCAAATTTCAGGTTGTGGGTTGAGGATCCATTTGAAGGAGCAAGGTGATATCTACGTGTTTCAATGTTCAAAGTGAACATCATGCAAGTCCATCACGTACAGCAATACAAACCGTATAGTATGAACAAGGGGCTGCATCCAGGTCATTCCAATCCTACCTGCAAACGCTGTGCTAACAGCTTGGAGGTGGGAGAGTTAATGATGCTCCACTCCAAGTAAAAAGGACAAGCCCTTCACGCTAGGCTATGGCTGTCTGGTTTATAAATCAACTCACTTGCACGTTTAGCACTTGGTTGCAACTTCACTTCTGCTCATTAAAGTAAATTCTTAGATAACATGAGACTAACCTCCACTACTGCTTGAAAAGAATGAAATGTAGTTCAATGCGATTTACAAGTGCCTACATAATCAATCTGTTCCGCACTCCAGTGGGGTGTTGATTTATGACTCTATAGCAAACAGGCTTTCAATTATGCAGCTCCACAGTTCTGGGCTGCAGGAATTCAATGCACCAATATATTAAAGTGTCACCATAAAAGTTCAAACTAAGCTAATAAACTGTTTAATTGCATGCCTTGTACTCAAGGCCAATGTGCAACTGAAACTATTTTTTGTGAAAGGAGTCCTTCGGTGCTGAACAATAGGCTGACAAACCTTTGCAGTAATAAAATAAAAGTTAATAAATGATGTAATTGTTACATACTAACCTGAAAAGAACCAAGGCTGTAAATATCTGCATTCAATAGATTACACTTTTACAACGTTATGGCAAGACTAAGAGTTACTAATCCTGGAGTAAGTAAATAAATAAAAATCAATCAATTATGATATTAACATACGATACATCCCCCGCCACAGTTACAAAACAAAAATCATGAAGATCAAGACACGAAGTACCAATTCAGTGATAATCAAGGTAACAACATCGAAGAAGTGGATTCATTCACATACTTGGGTAGCATTGTTGACACAACAGGTGGTACAGATACAGATGTCAAAGTAGGAATTGGCAAAGCTAGGGCAGCCTTCATCATGCTAAACAAGATCTGGAAAATCGAGAGACATTTCAACAACTACAAAACTCTGCATATTCAATTCCAGTGTAAAAGTGTTACTGTTATATGGTGCAGAGACCTGGAGAACAACTAAAACCATACGCAACAAGATCCAAACATTTGTAAATAGATGCCTGCGAAGAGTACTCGGAATATGGTGACCAGAAAAGATATCAAACGAAGAACTATGGCAGAGATTACAAGAAAAACCAATGAAACAGCAGATCAGAAGAAGAAAGTGGGGATGCATCGGACAACCAGCAACCAACATCACAAAGCAGGCTCTCCAGTGGAATCCCCAGGGAAAGAGGAAAAGAGGGAGACCAGGAAACACCTGGCGGAGAGACACAGTAGCAGAGATGGAGGCATCAGACTACACTTGGAAACAACTGAGGTTACATGCCCAAAGTCATGTGCGGTGGTGTTGTCCATGGCCTATGTTCCTCGATGGAATGAATGGCTTAACTAACTAACTAACATCCCCTGGCACGACTGTAAATACAAAATGAAAGCTGTGACCATCATGAAGAGGTATACACCACCACAACCTGAATGTACATGTACAAACAGAAGTGAGACATACAGACAGGCTCCTACATACATTCTCAGATTCTGCTACTCTTAATTGCATAAGGGGTTCTCGAATATGCATTGGAACAAAGCGGAAGCACGGAGAGGTAGCTGTTCAGCCCCATTGGTAGTACAGTAATCCAGGCAGGTGTGCAGCTCTGGGCTGTCAAAAAGCACAGTTAACCAGGTCTATGAACTCTTTAATATTATTCTTGTCTCTCTCTGTGTTCAGGTTATAACACCTACAGTACTAATGTATTGCAGCTGATTGCATCAGCAAATGGATTAGAGTTTTTATTTGGAATCTCTGGAAGTTTGGAATAAATGGGAGGGGCTTGTTGTTGAAGCCGTTAGTGATGTGGGGAGGCTAGGCAAGGCTCCAGGGTGTGATCACGCCTACACACACACACACACACACACACACACACACACACAGCAGACCCTGTCCCGGACCGTCGCTCCTCAACACCACCCACCCAGCACAGCCTTCAGCCATAACAGCTGCTCCGATGAAAAAGAAATGCCAATAAAACTTTCACAAAACCAGCAGTTAGAGAAAATTCACTTTGGCATGTACAGAAGGGCAGGTTTTTACAAACACTTCCCCTGACAAAAATTCCTGTTAAGAATCACACTCTGATTAGGAATGCTGTTCAAGATTGAGTTAGCCCAGGTACTGTAATACCTGTAATAGTTACACACTACTTTAGTGGAAAAGCATGCTGGATAGAGGCAAATGTTGGAGCCCCAGTACACAGCAGCTCTGAAGAGAGTATTACACTGTTGAAGCATTGGTCTTCTTAGCAGATAGCTGTAGAGGTGTGTGGGTTTGCAATATGCTCCTGGTTTACGACACCCACTTCAATGAGTTACACACACAAGGACGCTTTGGATAGACCGACCTCTGCCAGCCACACTGTGGGGGAATTACTCAAAACAAAACACTTCTTGTCAGAGAAATATTATTTATTTTGTTCAAATTTAAAATGGAACTTACTTAAAATGACCACATAGAAGGACCCAGAAAAATTAATTGTTTCAAGTTTATTAATGGACTTTTCCATTCAAACTAAACCCAAGTTTTCAAAACGTGCTGATCGCGGGTTATTGAAGTAGTGTGAACAGGGTATTAGAGAAGGCTGTTTGAGCATCGTCTACCTCAGCTCTGCAGTGATGCTGTCAAGGCATTGAGTGACAGAGCTTTAATGTAAGGGGCAGTAAAAGGAAGGGCCAGGCTCCTTTGAAAAGAGCTGATCAGACAAGAATAGCAAAACAGAAGAGACATCAAACTTCAAAGTGCATTAAATGACTCGCTGCTTTCAAACATCATGACTCACAATGCATAGAAGAGGAAAGTCTAGATCTCTGAAGTGCAACATTCAGGTCATCTCTACCACACCTCCTCTAATCAATATGGTATGAGAACTTGTCTTTAAAATATGTGTCCTGTTCTAAAGGAACCCCAGCCAGTAGGGTAGGGGTTTCTACTTGTCCTGTAGCCAGTGCAGGTTTTTTGTATGCCCTCAAAATGTGTTACTGAAATGATCTGGTGCCAGCAATCAGGCTAAACACCTCCATAGTTACAATACCTAACAAAGTAATATTACTGGTCATGTACATCAATGAACTATCCTAACTGTGCAGTTTTTAAAAGAACCACATGTTACAGCAAATTATTTTCATTTTATAACATATCTAGAACACAGCCACTAAGTAAACCATTGAATACACACAGGTGACATTTGTTACAAGATGGAAAACAACTAGAACAACAGTTCAGTGCACCTTAGAGCACTTCAGAGCCCCTGAGAGCACTTCAGAGCTCTCTTCAGAGCCCCTGAGAGCACAAGCCTGTTTGCTCAGATTGTTGGCACTTAATCACTTTAGCAACATTTCTCAACAGGTTACCTCTATTAACCAGGTTACATAACACAGCAGCTAGTAAAATCAACAAGACATGCAATTATAAATCCTGTAGTACAAACCTGGGTATAATTACATTACCAAATGATCTTCAATGGCAATGCAGCAATGGCTTTGTACAGTGCTGGCAGCTGCAAGGTGCCAGTGAAATGGTACCACATATTTTGATATGTGGTGCTAATGCAGTACTGTACCTGGAACACTGTGCAAAATTTGCTCCAAATGTGTTGCTGTTTCTGGTTTTTGTGGTTTGCTAATGTCTGCTGGGGCGATATCCTGGTATCATAATGCTATCCCAATGGGGAATTTTGCAACGCTTCTGTATTAGCGAGAGATTTGTTGCAGCTTATGCACTCAGATAACCTAAGCTCTGTGACTCAAGCCTATGAAACAGGATGTATTTGTAGAAAACAGTCTTCCGAGTTGTAATTGGGCCTTTCCGAAGCTGGTTAATGAGTCGTGCATTAAAGAAGATCAGAACTGTACATTGTGTAACACTGAAACTTATGTCATCCCACCAGGAAGTGAGTGTTTGTTTCAGCTTTCCGTCTCCCGATTAATAGCCTGTCTGGCACGGCTAACAGATAGGATTCTTCTCACACTATATAGATCCTCGTTTACCTGGCAGCTCAGTCATTCAGATAGTAACCTGGAGAAGATCCAGGTACTGCGCACAAGCCAATCAAACCTCTCTCCCACACAGATCAAAGGGGCAGCCATATAAGGCAATTATGGGAACCTTGCTCTGTACTGATCAATCATGGTTCTGTTACAGGTACAGTATACTGACTTTTAGGCTGTGTCTAGACTAGCGGTGCCAATCTCTGTACCCTTTATTATAAAACATGCAGTGCCCAGGACAGTAGCACCACAGTGACCTAGGATCATTGAAATGTACGGAAATAACACTGCCCCTAAGCTTGATCCCAGTAAAACATCAATATTTATTTCTACAGCCAAGATTTAAATCAGTGAAACCCCAGCCAAATTTTCAATTACAGATCGTTGTAGAGAACAAAATAATTCACCATGCTGCTTGCATTCTCTACATAGGGCTCTTGCAATTTTGAAAGACGCATTGCAAACGTATTTTTATTTTAGAACATGAGATCCGGTATTACTGTGTTCTCAGTTTGCATGTCTTACCTTCAGCTATTTTTTTTTACGGTTTCACTTCCAAGGTTATTTCACCTCAGCAGTATCTTCAGAGTCAGAGCATGTTACTGGCTACAAACCATGCCAGCCAATAGTTTACAGAACACAGTACACAGTGTGCTTCCTCCCTGTGAGTTTTCATGAAGTCTCAAGATATCCCCTCAAGTTTTCAGTCACACCAAATTGAGTTACCAGTATGTCAATAAAGTAAAACAAAAACAGCTTGGGTTTATTATATTGAATTGGACCAGAAAGAATTGCCTGTGCCCTTTTAACAACTCCTGTAATCTACTAATCTAATCTGCTCTTTAAATAATTAAAGAGTTTGGGTAAACCTGTCTGACAGCTTTCTGAAAGCTTTCTGAAACGTGGTGTAACAATGGCAGGAAAAACTTTGGTCTTAAATACAGTACTGTATTCATCAATGCCTGCTGGCTTTCAAATATTCAGAGGTCATAAGACAATAGGTACTGTATCACAATACACACGATATAGGTGAGGAGCTACTTTGAATGACATGTCCTCTCAAATGCCACAACTTTGCTCTCTGAATATGATCGCATCTGAAGGAGTTCGCGAGAACGCATGCTGGGAGTCGCACTTAACAAGGTTCTCGTGAAAAGAATAAGGCTTCTGTGCAGATAAACAAATAGGAAAATGACCAATCCTTAACTCCATCCCCGTTTCCTGCTCCTCGGCAGCTGTAAACTTTAAACGGTTTGGTTTTGGAATTCCACGCGGTGTTTTTTTGCAATGTAAAGTGTAAAAACAGCATTTTAAAGTGTTTTGGGAATAAATGCGGGTTATAATGTTGCCCTGGGGAGCCCAACAGTTTTGTGATTACTAATGTGGTCTTCCACAGTTTAGTGAAGACTTCTTGAAAAGCCTAACCAGAAATTAAATTGAATATTTCCATGTTTCCACTGCAGCAAAGCATAATGTCACCTGTGTGTCTTACCGCTGGTGAAGCAAAATCTTTACTAAACACTACTTTAAATACTATTTAAAAAATCTTCCAATGAAAACAGATTAATGTGAAGAATGTCACAAGTGTTTCTGGTGCTCGTCTGTAATTTAAAACCCACGAACACACTACACCTAAGAATAGTAAATCAACAATGGACTTTTAAAACATGTCTTCTTTCCTTAGACAGTTCAGGAATCGTGCGCAACCCCCGGTGTCTGTATTGCTGTCAATGTGTTTTTAAACATTAAACAAAGATGTTTAATAATAAAATGATGAGCACAACTGCAAAGTAAAATCTATTTCAGGATTCAGAATGTCTCCACGCGGCTCTTGTGAACTGTACCACTAATTACAAGAAAAAGACAACGTCATAATTTAGATGCATGTTTAAATCACAAGGCAGTTCGTCATGTGCTACATGCTTAAGTATCAGATTTAGCTGTGGATTTACCTCACAAATATGTAAATCACAGAAATATAACTAATCGAGAACTCAACCTAAATAAAACAAAACAATGTAGCGATGAGCAGGGTTAAAAAAAAAACAAAAAAAACATTGCCCTGTTAGAAGGCGATTTAAATACTGTAAATGCAGTTTTCTGGCGATAACATATGGTATACTAAGGGGGACTGCTAATGCGGGTACTGTTTTACATTCTACCCAATAGACTATATATATATATATATATATATATATATATATATATATATATATACACACACACACACACACACACACACACACACACACACACACTATATTATATGGATATGTGAAACAAGTATAATATTGCACATATGAACTTACATGACCATATTAACGTTAATATAATATAATGTAGCATAATTAATACAATGTAAAAAGAAATATGGACTGACCAGTTTTCTGAGCGACGACTCGTCCAGAGTGGAGTACCTTTCTCCTGACATCACGTCGAATTCCGATGTCACCGATTGTTCAGTATTTCCTTGAGGAATGTGAAGTGCGGTGCTGGGTACTTATTTTCTTTGAGTCGGTCTAGTAGAAGGAAATGACTGCAATCAGATTAAATTCCTTGCAGTCTTCGTGAAGCCGAGTAGCTGGAATTTAAAAGCGAAAGGTTCTTTTTTGTGTGGGATATAGGAACAGATTCGACTCCCAAAGTTAGCACAAGCACTGTCAGTTTCACTCTCTCCCGAGTGCTGTGGAGCCTCCTCAGACACGCTCCCCGTTCCCGAATCAAGACTAGCAACCCCTTTTTAAAACCCCGCAGTTTTCATGGTGTCTAGAATGATTAATGTTTTTAGTGATTAGTACACACAGTTTCTTTCAGCCTCGGATTTGCAGCTACTCCAAAGAGGATTAACAACACGATCGGATTCTGTACAGACGAGGGTGCATTTATTTGAAAATGCTTACCGTTGCCTGTGGTTTCCCAGCTGTGAATATCTATAAAAAAACTTTAAAGGTGTGATGATTTCACTGCCACCCGCTGTATAGTATGACTACAGATGACCATCAAATCACGGTGCAGTATCGTAAACACACTTCACCTGACTCAACTGTGCAGTCAGTTTTGCTTTTGCTTTATATTCCTCGTCAGAACTGTCATAATGTATTTTTTTTAAATCTCTGTTCTTCGTCAGATTAGTTGCAGTACAAGTCGTATATCAGTTTCCCTCTGCAGACTGAATATGGTATTTGTAATGATTCTTTTCTAAACTCGTCTCGCTTCAATAGGATTGCTGCAGCTTCTCTCTCGCAGTTTAAATCTCTTTCTCCAACATCCTACTCTGAGCGCGAGCTTCAAATCCGCACTGCTTCCCTCACGTGTACAGCATAACCCCGCCCACGGGAAGAGATCACGCCCAATCATAAATAAGGAAAAGAAAGTGGAACCACGCATAAAGGTGAACACAGATGCCCAATTGGTCAGATTGAATGGTTTATCTCGCCCTTTTACAGAAAGAGCTTTTGGGGGCTGTAGTCATTCTGGAGTTGCCACTATCGAGAGACAGGTGCACTTTAACCCACATTTTTTCTTATTAATAAAATAAATTATTCAACTGTCTTGATAATCGCGAAAAAAGATTTAACAGTTATTTTTTTGGAAATAATCTTACCAATTAGCTGCTGATGTGTCTAAATTGTACCACGATTATAATCGTATGTAGTACATACTTGTTTGCCTAAATCGCTGACCCATCACTCGACTGATTAATTTGTTATATATGAATTGTGCGACATATAAAAGCTGCATCTCCCTGTTGCAAGATAAGAGCATTTGATATAGAGCAGGCAGTTGGAAGGTTCACAAAGAACGGTTTTCTTTTCTCCCACCCTACACAGCTGCTCCGCTCCCTCCACTGGTTCCCTATCGCTGCTCGCATACAATTCAAAACTCTTGTTCTCGCCTATCGCTGTCTCGACCTTTCTGCTCCCTCCTATCTCCAGAGTATCATTTCTCCCTACAACCCCATCTCGCCTCCTCCGCTCCTCCACCACCTTCAGATTAACTGTACCATTTTGAATAAAAAGGCGCCCCCCAACGCATTCAACCTCGCAAGCACCTGCCTGCGTCTTTGTCAGCTACCTGGTCTGGGAACGTCACCACCCAGCATAACTGAATTACTAGCTCCACATTCGTTTCAGTAGTCTACACAGAGTTGGTTGCAGAACATTGAAAGGACAGTCATGTGAACGTGACAAAAACGTGCTCACAAAAACCTCTAGACAAGTTTCGCCTAAAATGCCCACTCTTTTGCTCTGATAACTTCTCTTATCTGTATATTTTTTAAGATCTATAAAGTGTCTTTATATAAAGAGCCCGCTGGTGATCTGCCGACCTGGTTTAGGTTTCTCTTATGTTGATAACATTGCACCGCTGTGCTTTATGGTACTGGCATTTACTTATACTGTATAAAGACACTTTAGCTGTAATTGACCAATCAGCTGCTTCCCCTAATGACTGACATGCTTTAAGTCTGGTGATGTATAGACCCTGAAGACGAGGTGAAAAAGCAGAGACTACCTGGAAGTAAGGCATACAGACTGCTTGGAAGTGAACTTCAGGGAAAAGATTGTTTGCCTTCTTTGGAGTTCTGTTTGGCATGTGTTGGAATGCATAATCCTTTCACATTAGAACTGTACCACAAAATAGCTGTTACCCTTTTAAGGACTGGTAAAAAAAAATATCCCTGCTTGTCACAATTTTCTATTTACATTTTTAGAAATTTGAAAACAGTTTGTGACAACTCGAGAAGGAGTTTGAGAAGTTGCCCCTCCAAAACCTTGAAAAAACATATTTGCGTTATAAAATAGATATATAGATAGGAAACATATTGTGGTAAAACAAATCTTGCAAAGGACTCACTTTAGCAATTTTGAAAACAGAGCCATCATTTATTTTGTTAGTGTGTTGCTTACTGCTCTGCAGAATATGATTATGGTACTCTTCTTCTCCTCTTTTCCCTCCTCTTCTCAAGGCTGGATGTTTTGAGAGCATTGCTTCCTTGCTAGATAACAGAGCAGCCTGCCTGCTTTTACCTGTCCCAGCCCAAGGCACAGTATTTTTTTAACACAGATAATACTGACAGTAAACACACAACACAGACTATATAAATAGAGCAAAGCATGTATTTCACTTGTATCTCAGTTTCTATAAAGCTCTTACCCCCCAATCTATTTGCTTAGGATGCATCTTGGTATTCTTAAATAGGTAATCGGCTTCAAATATATGAAACTGTCTTTAATGAGCAAGTCAAGTTTCAGTCAGGACAACTGTTGTGATTAAAAACAGAATGTGAGAGTTTTATAACACCGTGTAACAATTTATTTTTATTTTTTTTGTTCCTGGGTAGTAAGTGTTATTTCCTAATTGCTTATGCCTCAAAAGTATAGAAAATGGCTATTATTCCCCACAAACTTTGCTTTTGTGACCAGGACAGTGATATTTTGAAATTTACCTATTTTCCAGAACATTCCAGATAGATTCAGTGCTGAGTAAACTTGGAGTAACTTCTAGAACTTTCCAGTAATATAAATAGTAGTATAAATACAGGGGCCTTAAGCCCACCAGTTCAGTTTAGTTCCAGCTGCCTAAGTGGATACATATCTGCATTTTTCTGAGATGGCATCAAGAGGCTGCAAGCATCCGGCAGACGCATTTTGCTATGTCTGCGGCCAATTTATCAAGACAAGAGCGAAAAAGTACTCCGTGGAAGCATCTGCTAAGATATGTGAGGCCTACAAGGCATATTTCGGCATGCCTGTCGGGGATCAAGACAAACCCTGGGCACCTCATTTCACCTGCGAGCACTGCAAAAAAACTCTGGAAGGTAAGATGGACAATTGTTGCTCGGAATTTTATGTTATAAAATTTGTTAAAATTTTTAAAATTGTAAAAGTTTTTAATTTTAAAATGTTTTACAATTTTCAATGTTATTGAAAAAATATATCATATATGAAAAATGTTGCGAGAATCTCTTACACATTAGTCATGGGTGAAATAAATGTATTGTTGTAGGATGGTACAGAGGGGAAAAGAGAGCCATGAAGTTCGCTATCCCAAGAATTTGGCGGGAACCCACTGACCACTCAAGCAACTGCTACTTCTGCATGGTGGACCCTGTCAAACGTCGGACTGGCAAGAATTCACCTGCTATCACGTATCCGGACCTTCCTTCATCGCCCCGGTGCCACACTGCCATGAGCTCCCCGTATCCACTCCTCCGGAGAGAGAGCAGCCGTCTTTAGAAGAGAGCAGCAAGTCAGAGAGCGAGGAAGACATTGTAGATCCAGATGACAATTTCAGAGGTGGAGCTGAGAAGAGAAACCCATACTACCCCAACCAAAAAGACCTCAACGACTTGATTAGAGATCTTGGTCTCACCAAGTCCAATGCCGAGCTTTTGAAGTCTAGGCTCAAGCAGTGGAACTTGTTGGATGAAAGTGTGCAAGTCGCAGATCAGAGGAAGCGTCATCAACCTTTTTCCAGCTTCTTCACCCATCAAGATGGGCTCTGCTTCTGCCGCAATGTGACCAGTCTGTTCGAGGCAATCGGAATCGCCTGTACCCAGAATGAGTGGCGCCTCTTCATTGACAGCTCATCCAGGAGCCTCAAAGCTGTGCTGCTCCATAATGGTAACAAGTACCTGTCTCTTCCCCTGGCTCACTCGGTGCACCTCAAAGAGGATTACAACAGCATCAAGACCTTGCTGGACGCCTTGAAGTATGATGAGTACGGCTGGGAGGTCATAGGAGACTTCAAAATGGTGGCATTCCTGATGGGTCTCCAAGGCGGTTTTACCAAGTTTCCCTGCTATCTTTGCCTTTGGGACAGCAGGGACACCAAGCCGCACTACCACAGGCGGGACTGGCCACAGCGGACCGAGTTCTTTGTGGGGAGGAACAACATCAAGTGGGAGCCACTGGTGGACCCCCGGAAAGTGCTGATGCCACCACTGCACATCAAATTGGGCCTTATGAAACAATTTGTCAGAGCTCTAGATAAGGAGTCGGCAGCCTTCAAGTACCTTCAAGACTTCTTCCCTAAGCTGTCTGAGGCAAAGGTCAAAGCCGGTGTCTTCGTCAGACCACAGATAAAGAAGATCCTGGAGTGCAATGAATTGCAGGGTATACTGGACTTTGAACGCCGCTACCAAGGACAGAATAACGAGAACATGATGGGAGACTGCATTTGGGGGCTGATTCGTGAAAGTGATTTACAGTATAATCGTAAATCTCGAAAAACTACTCACTTCTAAGTCTTAACTTCTTAAGTTAATTTGGATTCATATGTTGTTTTTTTCTGACTTTATGTGAACGAAAAGACACAAATTCGCCCGTTTTCTTATTGGAAATAGGTAAATTTCAAAATATCACTGTCCTGGTCACAAAAGCAAAGTTTGTGGGGAATAATAGCCATTTTCTATACTTTTGAGGCATAAGCAATTAGGAAATAACACTTACTACCCAGGAACAAAAATTGTGTTACATAGTGTAATTTATACTTTTATAATGAAGCTTGACGTGAATGTGGGAGTTACCTCTTTAGTCCAATGGCTGTTTGACTTTTGCAATGGTTACAAGGATCGTCCTGTCAATCAAATTCAGATAATAATTATTATGATGTATTTATTTGGCAGGTAACCTAACCTTCTGCCTTATTACCAACCAAATACATTTTTCTGTGAACTGAAATGTTTGTGGGCTATTGAGTTTTTCCTTCACATCTTTTTTTAATTAGATTTGTTTATGGTAATATTAAACAAAGTGAATTCAATCTGAAATTGTGGCATATTTTACAGGATTCCTATGCACCATAAAACAACAAGGGTGGTTGAATACATTTTTGTGTCTCCGTATACCTTGTAAAAGCAAAACCGTCATTTTTGATTTGTTATTTTAATGAAAAAAGAAACTCAAAATATTTCTAAGGCCAGCCGATAAGTTGTTCCAAACAAACACTGCAGGGAACTAAATGAGAACGGTCTGTCATTCGCAATCTGCTTACCCGCTTAAAAAAGAAAACACGTTTATACCATTTACTGCATGGGAATGTTGTGGTCTCCCTTTCAAGCAATGACCTGTTATAACAAGTCTATTCCTCAGTTGAACAATACTTATTAAACTCTTTATCAGCAGTATGTGGCTCTGTGACGTGAAAACAAGGTGACCTAGGGGTTAGCTGAAATGTGAAAGAAGTAAGGCTTGCTTGGTAAAGTCCCTTCAATCTGGGTCACGAGGCAATGACCTGAAAAACACACCGCTCTAAAGAAATGGTCTTTTAAATATTCTGGGGGTAGAAAAGCATGCCAGAGACAGAGAGAGGGTAGGATTCGGATTCTTTTTAACGAAATAACTCGAGATATGCAGCAAAATAATTCTGGTTCCATTCCATGGGCAGTACCTTTAAAAAAAACAAGGGTGGAAAGATACGTGCAATATACAATGCAATGTTATGAAATTATTTTAATAGACTTTAACATTAGTCTTAAACATGTTTTTTAGATCTGTTTACTTGCCTTAGCAGTGTGATCACTCGCCGCTATATCTTGGTTCTAAACTTTTATATATTAAATACGCGATAACTTCAGGGCTGGATGAGTGTACCGAAATAAACCGACTCCCTGCTCAACACCTTGTCGAGGTCTGCTTATACTAGCGAGGAAAACCATCCCCCCCCCGAGTTAAACGCAACCAACCATAACTTTATAACAAATTATGTTTGAACACACCTTAGAAACAATTTTGTTGGCAGAGGATGTGGGTCGTTTTGGCGCCAGCGCCACAACGGGAGAATTTCAGCTGGCCGTAGCAATGAAAATAATGTGTATTTCAAAACAATATCGTTTTTTATATATATATATATATATATATATATATATATATATATATATATATATATATATATATATATATATATATATATATATCATTATTATTAGTATTATTTCGAGACAGCTATTTTGAAAGTGCAGGTCTCTGTCAGTTTCATCGCAATGATAATTTGACAGCAGAGGATATTCCACTAGCGTTCTTGCAGTAGGGCGTTTATGAGTGAGGGTCGCCAGTATTTACAGTTGCAGGGGGAACATGTTAGGTCCTCAGGAGCACATGAGTTTACACTGCCATCTGGCGGCAGGTCTAGGGACCTGACTTATCATTGCCCAGCCGCGCGCCATAAAACACTTCTCACGTTCAAATAATTCAAAAATATTAAATGGAAATATGCATTGCAAAAGCTGGCCTCTCACTTGTAACTAGCAACTGTGAAATCTTTTTTTGCTGGCAGAGAAGGTCATTTTGAAAGGGGTTGCGAATGAATGTGCACAGTCTCTGAAAGAATGTGTGGTGCGTTGTTCGTCGAGCCAGTCAATGATCATAACTGTACATGTGTACATCTAACTAATTAATTGTATGGCGGTGCGAGTTAGCCGGGTGGTTAAGGTAATGAAATGCTAATTAATTCCGATCTGCACGCGTGGATCGAATCCCATCTTCGTTGCAACTTTGATTGACTTTTTTCGTTGTCGCTTATCTTTTCACAAAAGTGTTTATATGTGAGTACAGGATTATATTTGGCTGCGTTTCGGATATCCCCCTCCAGTAAAAACATGCGACACAAACGCAGCCTAAACGTTTGTGTTACATGTGCTGAAAAATAATAACAGGCACCGCTGGGATTCGAACCCAGGATCTCCTGTTTACTAGACAGGCGCTTTAACCATCTAAGCCACGGCGCCCTGCAGCAAGTCACTGAATCTGTGCCAGACGCCTGTGAAATGATTCGGATAAAGACCACGGCGCTTCTACCCCTATTACAATGCACCATTCCAAAATGAAGTGGGGGAAAGTTTTGCAAATTAAACAAACATCATTCAAAAACGCATTAGTCTTTATGAAACCATTTCCGACCTTAGACATCGGAACTGCATTTTATTTCAGCTGACCGATTGTAATATGAAATCTGGTAGTTCACTTGATTTAAAAAAAATAGTAAAACTCAGGTCCCACCGAGATTTGAACTCGGATCGCTGGATTCAGAGTCCAGAGTGCTAACCATTACACCATGGAACCGCAGTGAACACCACGTAGGTGGATGGTTTGTCAGCTGTCAAATGCCCCCGCTGACGACCCCTGGACCGCAAGGCGTTATCCCCCATCTGCAGGTAACCGTCTAACAGCATGCATTTGTCCAGGTTGAATTTAAAATGCGATGTTTTTATTTTTTAGTTCATATTAGAAACTGCTGGCAGGTGTGGCGAACTGAACTATCATTACCCAACAGCACGACATAGAACACTTGACACGTTCAAATAATACGAAAAATATTATTTGCAAATATATGTATTGCATATTTATATTTAAATAACAGCGGTACTGACAACACACTGTGACAGAAATAAACATTTCCTCCTTTCGCAGCGACAAAGTCTGCATTTATAGTTCAATAATTCGTTTTTTTTCCCGGCAAATATGGTGCAGAGGTAAGTAAATAATTGGTTATGATACAGATTAATTAGGATACGATTAGAGTGGGTATGGCTTTTAAAGTATTACATCTTAATGTATTAAACTGTTTTTGCTGTCCTGAGCCCGGATAGCTCAGTCGGTAGAGCATCAGACTTTTAATCTGAGGGTCCAGGGTTCAAGTCCCTGTTCGGGCGGCGAGTGTATTTTAAATAACTTTTTAATGAAGTGAAAGTTATTGGGCTAAACACAATGTTGTATTGTGTATATTGCCTATTTTTATCACCAAAACCCCCCCGGAACACTGGGTTGCGAAGGTTCAAAGACGACGAAAATTATACATATAATACAACTAAGTGAGGGTATCATAACACTATTGAAAAAACCCACCGAACCGACCTTTAACTGCCCATTCCGTGCAATAAAACTGTGTATTTATTTTGTTTTTATATGATCTCTCTCTCTCTCTCTCTCTCTCTCTCTCTCTCTCTCTCTCTCTCTCTCTCTCTCTCTCTCTCTCTCTCTCTCTCTCTCTCTCTCTCTTTGTATTAGTATTTTAGCAGAACCATATTGATTAACATCGTTCTTCTCTTTTTCTTTATAGCGGAATATAGTGAGGCCTTCTTTCTACTTTGCAGGGCAGGAGGTGATAAAGTAACAGTATTTGCACAAGTAGAACAATTGCAAAGGTCTGGAATTGATGGTAGCCCCTAACTGTAACAGTTATATGCGATTAAAAAAATAATAATAACACGTATATATAGCTGCAACAGTTTCACAACATTAATTTTTTGCACAACTTTTTTGTTCTTCTTACTTACAATGATAAAAAATGTCTTTAAATGTATTTAACATTCATATATGCCTATATTTGATACAAAATTGATACAATGCAATTCCGTGCAAAAGCAAGCAAACACACTACCTTACAATTATGTAGTTTACAACATGTAAGGAAAAACGAGCAAACAAAGCAAAACAGTTTAGATTTTAATATTACGCAGGATGACTTCAAATACAGAAACCTTGATGCATTTCCCATTTTCTTCTTCAAAAAAATGAATTCGTTTTTACATTGTGTGTCATATGCATAGGCTAAATAAATAAATAAAACAGAATAAACAAACAAACTAACAGTTTCGTTTTTATGTCTGAGTTTAATTTGGGAGCCTCCTGTCTTGTCTAGTGCTCTGTGTGTGTGTGTGTGTGTGTGTGTGTGTGTGTGTGTGTGTGTGTGTGTGTGTGTGTGTGTGTGTGCGTGTGTGTGTGCGTGTGCGTGTGCGTGTGCGTGTGTGTGTGTGTGCGTGTGTGTGAATACGAGAGAGAAATGAAACAATGTATTCTTGCTCTAAATGAGTGGCTGCTATATTAAACTATGTAACAATGTAATGCCTGAGAAAGCACTGAACCCTTGAAACAATGCATCGAATTGAAGTATTTGGCTGAAACGCTGTAACTAACAGACAGCAATAGTTTGTGCAATATGAGAATTGAAACGAAATTGTGTTTTAAATAAATTTGACTATTTTACATCCCTGGCATTTTTATTGTGTGTTTGTGTTGTACTTGGTCAAGACCTTATCCTCTGTACCAAATAAAATAACCTAGTGCTAACGACCTAAAATCTTTAACTTAATCTGAAGGTAGTGCCTTCAGTGGCATATATGGCTAACAGAAATTATATTTTAAACCCAGTTTAGCCCTCGCTACAGTATGACCTTTATTGCTAATAAGTAGCGGAATGTTTAGTCACCAACGCGGTATTTACTGTTGAAGTCTAATTGAATATACGGCTTTCAAATGTGGAGCCATGCACAAAACCTGTGATTTTTAATCAATTTGCATGGCTTTTCAGTATTAGAAGGCTATCTAGATTAGAACCCCTGGGGGTTATTTTTGAGTTTTACGGTTTCTTATTAATCCTTCGAGATTTCAACGTGTATTTATGGTGGTTTAGTCTGCTGTTTAAAAAGGTTCTTTGTATACTATTTGGAACCCCTGAAATACGGTTTCTTGGAATAACTTTTTCAAGAGTGTAAGATTTTTAAACCTCACGATTATGTTTTAGAACATTCCCGGAAGGTATTAGTAATAAATCAGACACTTAACGCAAGTGTAGCCCATCAATCAACAAAATCTTAACTTCCAGTACAGTACCAAATATTAAGCCATAGCAGTCAAAACGAATGGTTATTACCCGTTCCCAATGGTAAATTGGGCGCGGTCTGGAGTTTCTGCGTCAAGCAGTTTTGTCTCTTAATTATTCATTATTATTAATTAGTCATTTTAACAGACGCTTCTATCCAAAGCGACTTCCAGAGACTAGGGGTGAACTATGCATCAGAGTCTCCTCCAATAGGACCTCGGTTTTATGTTTCAAAGACGGAGCACAAGGAGATTAAGTGATTTGCTCTGGGTCACACAAAGTGTGAGTTGGGATTTGAACCGGGAACCATCTGATATGAATCCTTTGTCTTTAATCACTGGGCCACCTTACCCAAGCTTCATCGAATACCTTGCTAATTCACATTTTCTCGACACTCGCTCAGGTAATTCTTAGCCGAGTGCATGACAATTCGTCCAATAATTACACTGTAGACTAATATTCTGTGCACAGAGGAAGCACATTTACTAATGTAACAGGAGGAGGGAGGAGGATATTTGGTCTTTTTTGATATTTTGTCTATACAGCTGTTTATTGCATGGAATGGGAAATGAAAGGTCGGTTCGGTGGGTTTTTTCAATAGTGTTGTTTTTCGCACTTAGTTGTATTGTGTGTATTATTTTCATACTCTGTGCAGCTTCGGAACCCCGTGTTCCGGCCGGTTTTGTCTGTACAGCTGTTTATTGCACGGAATGGGCAGTTAAATGTTTTTTTCAAGCAACACCATGCCCACTCCAAAACAAAAGTTATATACCAATTTCATGGACATCTAATATCAATTACAGGAATGCCTTTGCTGTCAAGGTTGAACCAATGAAAACGGAACTGCCCCCAGGCCCTGAGGAACGATGGACCCTGAATCTTACTAAAGTGGCACATGACGAAATTAATCGCAGCGGTCCATTTTTAATAGTTCAAGCACTAGAGATCCTCTCTTCAAATTCTGCCAAACCAGCAGCGCTCAGTTTGTTGTTGGGTACGTTGCTCGCTTCCTGACCGACGCAGGCTCTGTGGCGCAATGGATAGCGCGTTGGACTTCTAGTCAAACACTGAGGTGTGATTCAAAGGTTGTGGGTTCGAGTCCCACCAGAGTATTTGTTTTAGGCTAGCTGTAGGACCCTCAAACATTAGATGTGTAAAACCAGAGCCTGCGCATCCATTTCTTTCTTTTTCTAAGTCAACTCTAAAGATAAACAGTACGGTTCACCGGCACTTGATCTCGGATCACTGGATTCGAAATCCAGAGTGGTAACCATTACACCATGCAACCCCCCATACTGGGCCACCATGCAGGGACCCTCTCAACATTTCGCTTTTGTGGAAAAGGTTTCTAATATTTCATAATCGCTTGAGCTATCCGGTGCAGCAAGTGCTGAAACCACACCTGACGCTGCAGGTTTCTTGCTATTGTTTAAACCGCATGCACACTGGCATATAATCGCGCACCTTAGGACAGGGTTGACAGCTTCTACACCCGCACTGTGAACAGATCCTCCGTGTTTCATCCAGTTTGATACTGTGGAGAAGCGCAGACCGGACGAGGTGGCCGAGTGGTTGAGCAGATGGACTGCTAATCCATTGTGCTCGTCGCAAATTTGATTGACTTCTTTCCTTGTCTCTTATCTTTTCACAAAAGTGTTTGTGTGTGAGTACAGGATTATATTTGGCTGCGTTTCGGATATTCCCCTCCAGTAACAACATGAGACAAAAACGCATTAGTCTTTATGAAACCATTTCCTACCTTAGACATCGGAACTGCATTTTATTTCAGCTGACCGATTGTAATATGAAATCTGGTAGTTCACTTGATTTAAAAAAAAAAATAGTAAAATACAGGTCCCACCGAGATTTGAACTCGGATCGCAGGATTCAGAGTCCAGAGTGCTAACCATTACACCATGGAACCGCAGGGGTAGACCTGGGAGGTAGATGGGTTGTCAGCTGTCAAATGCCCCCGCTGACGACCCCTGGAGCGCAAGGCGTTATCCCCATCTGCAGACAACCGTTTAACAGCATGCCATAACAATGACTTTCAAACAAGGCATCTACAACACTATTAAACATATTGCATTTTACGCGTATTTTATACAACAATCGCAAAAACCACACTTTGACAGAAATAAACTTTTCCTGCTTTCGAAGCGACAGTCTGCAATTATATTTGAATAATCCGGGTTTTTTTCCGGCAAATATGGTGCAGACGCAAGTAAATACTTGGTTAGGATACAGACCCAGCACATTCCCCTTGGAGATGTAGTCGCGCATCGCAAGCCAATATACGCAATGTTGTATTGTGTATATTGCCTATAACCATTGTTGCTTGTTCAAATTAATTTACCAAACACTGTGTGGCGTTGCTGCTCCTAAAACATGTAGTGGAACATTTTCTTTTCAAACAGCACCATGCCCACTCCAAAACAAAAGTTGTATACCAAGTTCATGGACATCTAATATTAATTACAGGAATGCCTTTTCTGTCAAGGTTGAACCAACGAAAACGGAACTGCTCCCTGGCCCTGAGCAACGACAGACCCTGAATCATACTAAAGTGGCACATGACGAAATGAATCGGAGCGGTCCATTTTTAATAGTTCAAGCACTACTCTTCAAATTCTGCCAAACCAGCAGCGCTCAGTTTGTTGTTGGGTATGTTGCTCGCTTCCTGACCCACGCAGGCTCTGTGGCGCAATGGATAGCGCGTTGGACTTCTAGTCAAACACTGAGGTGTGATTCAAAGGTTGTGGGTTCGAGTCCCACCAGAGTCGTTGTTTTAGGCTAGCTGTAGGACCCTCAAACATTAGATGTGTAAAACCAGAGCCTGCGCATCCATTTCTTTCTTTTTCTAAGTCAACTCTAAAGATAAACAGTACGGTTCACCGGCACTTGATCTCGGATCACTGGATTCGAAATCCAGAGTGGTAACCATTACACCATGCAACCTCCCATACTGGGCCACCATGCAGGGACCCTCTCAACATTTCGCTTTTGTGGAAAAGGTTTCTAATATTTCATAATCGCTTGAGCTATCCGGTGCAGCAAGTGCTGAAACCACACCTGACGCTGCAGGTTTCTTGCTATTGTTTAAACCGCATGCACACTGGCATATAATCGCGCACCTTAGGACAGGGTTGACAGCTTCTACACCCGCACTGTGAACAGATCCTCCGTGTTTCATCCAGTTTGATACTGTGGAGAAGCGCAGACCGGACGAGGTGGCCGAGTGGTTAAGCAGATGGACTGCTAATCCATTGTGCTCGTCGCAAATTTGATTGACTTCTTTCCTTGTCTCTTATCTTTTCACAAAAGTGTTTGTGTGTGAGTACAGGATTATATTTGGCTGCGTTTCGGATATTCCCCTCCAGTAACAACATGAGACAAAAACGCATTAGTCTTTATGAAACCATTTCCTACCTTAGACATCTGAACTGCATTTTATTTCAGCTGACCGATTGTAATATGAAATCTGGTAGTTCACTTGATTTAAAAAAAAAAATAGTAAAACACAGGTCCCACCGAGATTTGAACTCGGATCGCTGGATTCAGAGTCCAGAGTGCTAACCATTACACCATGGAACCGCAGGGGTAGACCTGGGAGGTGGACCTGGGAGGTGGATGGGTTGTCAGCTGTCAAATGCCCCCGCTGACGACCCCTGGAGCGCAAGGCGTTATCCCCATCTGCAGAGAACCGTTTAACAGCATGCCATAACAATGACTTTCAAACAAGGCATCTACAACACTATTAAACATATTGCATTTTACGCGTATTTTATACAACAATCGCAAAAACCACACTTTGACAGAAATAAACTTTTCCTGCTTTCGAAGCGACAGTCTGCAATTATATTTGAATAATCCGGGTTTTTTTTCAGCAAATATGGTGCAGACGCAAGTAAATACTTGGTTAGGATACAGACCCAGCACATTCCCCTTGGAGATGTAGTCGCGCATCGCAAGCCAATATACGCAATGTTGTATTGTGTATATTGCCTATAACCATTGTTGCTTGTTCAAATTAATTTACCAAACACTGTGTGGCGTTGCTGCTCCTAAAACATGTAGTGGAACATTTTCTTTTCAAACAGCACCATGCCCACTCCAAAACAAAAGTTGTATACCAAGTTCATGGACATCTAATATTAATTACAGGAATGCCTTTTCTGTCAAGGTTGAACCAACGAAAACGGAACTGCTCCCTGGCCCTGAGCAACGACAGACCCTGAATCATACTAAAGTGGCACATGACGAAATGAATCGGAGCGGTCCATTTTTAATAGTTCAAGCACTACTCTTCAAATTCTGCCAAACCAGCAGCGCTCAGTTTGTTGTTGGGTACGTTGTTTGCTTCCTGACCCACGCAGGCTCTGTGGCGCAATGGATAGCGCGTTGGACTTCTAGTCAAACACTGAGGTGTGATTCAAAGGTTGTGGGTTCGAGTCCCACCAGAGTCGTTGTTTTAGGCTAGCTGTAGGACTTCAAATATTAGGTGTGTAAAACCAGAGCCTGCGCATCCATTTCGTTCTTTTTCTAAGTCAACTCTAAAGACAAACAGTACGGTTCACCGGCACTTGATCTCGGATCACTGGATTCAAAAACCAGAGTGCTAACCATTCACCATGCAACCTCCCATACTGGGCCACCATGCAGGGACCCACTCAACATTTCGCTTTTGTGGAAAAGGTTTCTCATATTTCATAATCGCTTAAACTATCCGGTGTTGCAAGTGCTGAAACCACACCTGACGCTGCAGGTTTCTTGCTATTGTTTAAACCGCATGCGCACTGGCATATAATCGCGCACCGTAGGACTGGGTTGACAGCTTCTACACCCGCACTGTGAACAGATCCTCCGTGTTTCATCCAGTTTGATACTGTGGAGCAACTCAGACAGGACGAGGTGACCGAGTGGTTGAGCAGATGGACTGCTAATCCGTTGTGCTCTGCACGCGTGGGTTCGAATCCTGTCCTCATCGCAAATTTGATTGACTTTTTTCGTTGTCTCTTATCTTTTCACTAAAGTGTTTGTATGTGAGCAGATGATTATATTTGGCTGCGTTTCGGATATCCTCCTCCAGTAACAACATGAGACACAAACGCAGCCTAAACGTTTGTGTTGCATGTGCTACAGTAACAACAGGCACAGTGCCTGCAATCCTATTTGAATAATCCCGTTTTTTTCGGCAAATATGATGCAGATGCAAGTAAATAATTGGGAACAATCGCAAAAACCACACTTTGACAGAAATAAACTTTTCCTGCTTTCGAAGCGACAGTCTGCAATTATATTTGAATAATCCCGTTTTTTTTCGGCAAATATGGTGCAGACGCAAGTAAATACTTGGTTAGGATACAGACCCAGCACATTCCCCTTGGAGATGTAGTCGCGCATCGCAAGCCAATATACGCAATGTTGTATTGTGTATATTGCCTATAACCATTGTTGCTTGTTCAAATTAATTTACCAAACACTGTGTGGCGTTGCTACTCCTAAAACATGTAGTCGAACATCTTCTTTTCAAGCAACACCATGCCCACTCCAAAACAAAAGTTATATACCAAGTTCATGGACATCTAATATCAATTACAGGAATGCCTTTGCTGTCAAGATTGAACCAATGAAAACGGAACTGCCCCCAGGCCCTGAGGAACGATGGACCCTGAATCATACTAAAGTGGCACATGACGAAATTAATCGCAGCGGTCCATTTTTAATAGTTCAAGCACTAGAGATCCTCTCTTCAAATTCTGCCAAACCAGCAGCGCTCAGTTTGTTGTTGGGTATGTTGCTCGCTTCCTGACCCACGCAGGCTCTGTGGCGCAATGGATAGCGCGTTGGACTTCTAGTCAAACACTGAGGTGTGATTCAAAGGTTGTGGGTTCGAGTCCCACCAGAGTCGTTGTTTTAGGCTAGCTGTAGGACCCTCAAACATTAGATGTGTAAAACCAGAGCCTGCGCATCCATTTCTTTCTTTTTCTAAGTCAACTCTAAAGATAAACAGTACGGTTCACCGGCACTTGATCTCGGATCACTGGATTCGAAATCCAGAGTGGTAACCATTACACCATGCAACCTCCCATACTGGGCCACCATGCAGGGACCCTCTCAACATTTCGCTTTTGTGGAAAAGGTTTCTAATATTTCATAATCGCTTGAGCTATCCGGTGCAGCAAGTGCTGAAACCACACCTGACGCTGCAGGTTTCTTGCTATTGTTTAAACCGCATGCACACTGGCATATAATCGCGCACCTTAGGACAGGGTTGACAGCTTCTACACCCGCACTGTGAACAGATCCTCCGTGTTTCATCCAGTTTGATACTGTGGAGAAGCGCAGACCGGACGAGGTGGCCGAGTGGTTAAGCAGATGGACTGCTAATCCATTGTGCTCGTCGCAAATTTGATTGACTTCTTTCCTTGTCTCTTATCTTTTCACAAAAGTGTTTGTGTGTGAGTACAGGATTATATTTGGCTGCGTTTCGGATATTCCCCTCCAGTAACAACATGAGACAAAAACGCATTAGTCTTTATGAAACCATTTCCTACCTTAGACATCTGAACTGCATTTTATTTCAGCTGACCGATTGTAATATGAAATCTGGTAGTTCACTTGATTTAAAAAAAAAAAATAGTAAAACACAGGTCCCACCGAGATTTGAACTCGGATCGCTGGATTCAGAGTCCAGAGTGCTAACCATTACACCATGGAACCGCAGGGGTAGACCTGGGAGGTGGACCTGGGAGGTGGATGGGTTGTCAGCTGTCAAATGCCCCCGCTGACGACCCCTGGAGCGCAAGGCGTTATCCCCATCTGCAGAGAACCGTTTAACAGCATGCCATAACAATGACTTTCAAACAAGGCATCTACAACACTATTAAACATATTGCATTTTACGCGTATTTTATACAACAATCGCAAAAACCACACTTTGACAGAAATAAACTTTTCCTGCTTTCGAAGCGACAGTCTGCAATTATATTTGAATAATCCCGTTTTTTTTCGGCAAATATGGTGCAGACGCAAGTAAATACTTGGTTAGGATACAGACCCAGCACATTCCCCTTGGAGATGTAGTCGCGCATCGCAAGCCAATATACGCAATGTTGTATTGTGTATATTGCCTATAACCATTGTTGCTTGTTCAAATTAATTTACCAAACACTGTGTGGCGTTGCTGCTCCTAAAACATGTAGTGGAACATTTTCTTTTCAAACAGCACCATGCCCACTCCAAAACAAAAGTTGTATACCAAGTTCATGGACATCTAATATTAATTACAGGAATGCCTTTTCTGTCAAGGTTGAACCAACGAAAACGGAACTGCTCCCTGGCCCTGAGCAACGACAGACCCTGAATCATACTAAAGTGGCACATGACGAAATGAATCGGAGCGGTCCATTTTTAATAGTTCAAGCACTACTCTTCAAATTCTGCCAAACCAGCAGCGCTCAGTTTGTTGTTGGGTACGTTGTTTGCTTCCTGACCCACGCAGGCTCTGTGGCGCAATGGATAGCGCGTTGGACTTCTAGTCAAACACTGAGGTGTGATTCAAAGGTTGTGGGTTCGAGTCCCACCAGAGTCGTTGTTTTAGGCTAGCTGTAGGACTTCAAATATTAGGTGTGTAAAACCAGAGCCTGCGCATCCATTTCGTTCTTTTTCTAAGTCAACTCTAAAGACAAACAGTACGGTTCACCGGCACTTGATCTCGGATCACTGGATTCAAAAACCAGAGTGCTAACCATTCACCATGCAACCTCCCATACTGGGCCACCATGCAGGGACCCACTCAACATTTCGCTTTTGTGGAAAAGGTTTCTCATATTTCATAATCGCTTAAACTATCCGGTGTTGCAAGTGCTGAAACCACACCTGACGCTGCAGGTTTCTTGCTATTGTTTAAACCGCATGCGCACTGGCATATAATCGCGCACCGTAGGACTGGGTTGACAGCTTCTACACCCGCACTGTGAACAGATCCTCCGTGTTTCATCCAGTTTGATACTGTGGAGCAACTCAGACAGGACGAGGTGACCGAGTGGTTGAGCAGATGGACTGCTAATCCGTTGTGCTCTGCACGCGTGGGTTCGAATCCTGTCCTCATCGCAAGTTTGATTGACTTTTTTCGTTGTCTCTTATCTTTTCACTAAAGTGTTTGTATGTGAGCAGATGATTATATTTGGCTGCGTTTCGGATATCCTCCTCCAGTAACAACATGAGACACAAACGCAGCCTAAACGTTTGTGTTGCATGTGCTACAGTAACAACAGGCACAGTGCCTGCAATCCTATTTGAATAATCCCGTTTTTTTTCGGCAAATATGATGCAGATGCGAGTAAATAATTGGGTACGATACAGATGAAGCACATTCCTATTGGAGATATAGTTGCGCATCGAAAGAGGCGATGACGATACACGGCTGAAAAAGCATTTGTTTCCCGGTTCTTTCAAACACGCAGCCCTACGCGTGTGAGGCACCTATACATGATTTCCCCTCAAGTATGCAGCACTTACGATACATGCAAGCAAACATTGTTTTCAGTGTTTCGAAATGAGTTCATGTTGAAACGTCTTACCGTTTTTAGCTTAAATCGTTGGTGACATGATTACATTCTGACGTAAACCTGCGCACGGCTTTAAACACGTACACGCTGTTTTTTCTGTTTATGGCTGGTGGCGTATAAATAAAAAGAATGGTAAAAGGCTAATGTGTCAGACTTTAGGTGAATATAAGTTTTTTAATACTAACTGAGCCACGACAAAAGGCCCCCCCTCGCTGCCCTGGGCCCTATGCAATTGCTTGGGCTGCGTGTGCCTAAACCCGCTACTGTCTATTCGTAATTGTTCAAATACAAGTAATACTATCTCCAGTTTAGATTGTGCCGGACCATGAGACTCTCATTTTCTAAATCTTCTGTATTCGATTCGACTGGGTATGGATTTTAACGTATTACATGTTAATGTATTAAATTATCTGTTTTGCACTGAGCCCGGATAGCTCAGTCGGTAGAGCATCAGACTTTTAATCTGAGGGTCCAGGGTTCAAGTCCCTGTTCGGGCGGAGGATTTTTTAAATAACGTTTTAATAAAACGATAGTTATTGGGCTAAACACAATGTTGTATTGTTTATATTGCCTATAACCACTGTTGCTTGTTCAAATTAATTTACCAAACACTGTGTGGCGTTGCTACTCCTAAAACATGTAGTCGAACATCTTCTTTTCAAGCAACACCATGCCACAAAAAAAATAGTAAAACTCAGGTCCCACCGAGATTTGAACTCGGATCGCTGGATTCAGAGTCCAGAGTGCTAACCATTACACCATGGAACCGCAGGGGTAGACCTGGGAGGTGGACCTGGGAGGTGGATGGGTTGTCAGCTGTCAAATGCCCCCGCTGACGACCCCTGGAGCGCAAGGCGTTATCCTCATCTGCAGACAACCGTTTAACAGCATGCCATAACAATGACTTTCAAACAAGGCATCAACAACACTATTAAACATATTGCATTTTACGCGTATTTTATACAACAATCGCAAAAACCACACTGTGACAGAAATAAACTTTTCCTGCTTTCGAAGCGACAGTCTGCAATTATATTTGAATAATCCCGTTTTTTTTCGGCAAATATGGTGCAGACGCAATTAAATACTTGGTTAGGATACAGACCCAGCACATTCCCCTTGGAGATGTAGTCGCGCATCGCAAGCCAATATACGCAATGTTGTATTGTGTATATTGCCTATAACCATTGTTGCTTGTTCAAATTAATTTACCAAACACTGTGTGGCGTTGCTGCTCCTAAAACATGTAGTGGAACATTTTCTTTTCAAACAGCACCATGCCCACTCCAAAACAAAAGTTGTATACCAAGTTCATGGACATCTAATATTAATTACAGGAATGCCTTTTCTGTCAAGGTTGAACCAACGAAAACGGAACTGCTCCCTGGCCCTGAGCAACGACGGACCCTGAATCATACTAAAGTGGCACATGACGAAATGAATCGGAGCGGTCCATTTTTAATAGTTCAAGCACTACTCTTCAAATTCTGCCAAACCAGCAGCGCTCAGTTTGTTGTTGGGTACGTTGTTTGCTTCCTGACCCACGCAGGCTCTGTGGCGCAATGGATAGCGCGTTGGACTTCTAGTCAAACACTGAGGTGTGATTCAAAGGTTGTGGGTTCGAGTCCCACCAGAGTCGTTGTTTTAGGCTAGCTGTAGGACTTCAAATATTAGGTGTGTAAAACCAGAGCCTGCGCATCCATTTCGTTCTTTTTCTAAGTCAACTCTAAAGACAAACAGTACGGTTCACCGGCACTTGATCTCGGATCACTGGATTCAAAAACCAGAGTGCTAACCATTCACCATGCAACCTCCCATACTGGGCCACCATGCAGGGACCCACTCAACATTTCGCTTTTGTGGAAAAGGTTTCTCATATTTCATAATCGCTTAAACTATCCGGTGTTGCAAGTGCTGAAACCACACCTGACGCTGCAGGTTTCTTGCTATTGTTTAAACCGCATGCGCACTGGCATATAATCGCGCACCGTAGGACTGGGTTGACAGCTTCTACACCCGCACTGTGAACAGATCCTCCGTGTTTCATCCAGTTTGATACTGTGGAGCAACTCAGACAGGACGAGGTGACCGAGTGGTTGAGCAGATGGACTGCTAATCCGTTGTGCTCTGCACGCGTGGGTTCGAATCCTGTCCTCATCGCAAGTTTGATTGACTTTTTTCGTTGTCTCTTATCTTTTCACTAAAGTGTTTGTATGTGAGCAGATGATTATATTTGGCTGCGTTTCGGATATCCTCCTCCAGTAACAACATGAGACACAAACGCAGCCTAAACGTTTGTGTTGCATGTGCTACAGTAACAACAGGCACAGTGCCTGCAATCCTATTTGAATAATCCCGTTTTTTTTCGGCAAATATGATGCAGATGCGAGTAAATAATTGGGTACGATACAGATGAAGCACATTCCTATTGGAGATATAGTTGCGCATCGAAAGAGGCGATGACGATACACGGCTGAAAAAGCATTTGTTTCCCGGTTCTTTCAAACACGCAGCCCTACGCGTGTGAGGCACCTATACATGATTTCCCCTCAAGTATGCAGCACTTACGATACATGCAAGCAAACATTGTTTTCAGTGTTTCGAAATGAGTTCATGTTGAAACGTCTTACCGTTTTTAGCTTAAATCGTTGGTGACATGATTACATTCTGACGTAAACCTGCGCACGGCTTTAAACACGTACACGCTGTTTTTTCTGTTTATGGCTGGTGGCGTATAAATAAAAAGAATGGTAAAAGGCTAATGTGTCAGACTTTAGGTGAATATAAGTTTTTTAATACTAACTGAGCCACGACAAAAGGGCCCCCCTCGCTGCCCTGGGCCCTATGCAATTGCTTGGGCTGCGTGTGCCTAAACCCGCTACTGTCTATTCGTAATTGTTCAAATACAAGTAATACTATCTCCAGTTTAGATTGTGCCGGACCATGAGACTCTCATTTTCTAAATCTTCTGTATTCGATTCGACTGGGTATGGATTTTAACGTATTACATGTTAATGTATTAAATTATCTGTTTTGCACTGAGCCCGGATAGCTCAGTCGGTAGAGCATCAGACTTTTAATCTGAGGGTCCAGGGTTCAAGTCCCTGTTCGGGCGGAGGATTTTTTAAATAACGTTTTAATAAAACGATAGTTATTGGGCTAAACACAATGTTGTATTGTTTATATTGCCTATAACCACTGTTGCTTGTTCAAATTAATTTACCAAACACTGTGTGGCGTTGCTACTCCTAAAACATGTAGTCGAACATCTTCTTTTCAAGCAACACCATGCCACAAAAAAAATAGTAAAACTCAGGTCCCACCGAGATTTGAACTCGGATCGCTGGATTCAGAGTCCAGAGTGCTAACCATTACACCATGGAACCGCAGGGGTAGACCTGGGAGGTGGACCTGGGAGGTGGACCTGGGAGGTGGATGGGTTGTCAGCTGTCAAATGCCCCCGCTGACGACCCCTGGAGCGCAAGGCGTTATCCTCATCTGCAGACAACCGTTTAACAGCATGCCATAACAATGACTTTCAAACAAGGCATCAACAACACTATTAAACATATTGCATTTTACGCGTATTTTATACAACAATCGCAAAAACCACACTGTGACAGAAATAAACTTTTCCTGCTTTCGAAGCGACAGTCTGCAATTATATTTGAATAATCCCGTTTTTTTTCGGCAAATATGGTGCAGACGCAAGTAAATACTTGGTTAGGATACAGACCCAGCACATTCCCCTTGGAGATGTAGTCGCGCATCGCAAGCCAATATACGCAATGTTGTATTGTGTATATTGCCTATAACCATTGTTGCTTGTTCAAATTAATTTACCAAACACTGTGTGGCGTTGCTGCTCCTAAAACATGTAGTGGAACATTTTCTTTTCAAACAGCACCATGCCCACTCCAAAACAAAAGTTGTATACCAAGTTCATGGACATCTAATATTAATTACAGGAATGCCTTTTCTGTCAAGGTTGAACCAACGAAAACGGAACTGCTCCCTGGCCCTGAGCAACGACAGACCCTGAATCATACTAAAGTGGCACATGACGAAATGAATCGGAGCGGTCCATTTTTAATAGTTCAAGCACTACTCTTCAAATTCTGCCAAACCAGCAGCGCTCAGTTTGTTGTTGGGTACGTTGTTTGCTTCCTGACCCACGCAGGCTCTGTGGCGCAATGGATAGCGCGTTGGACTTCTAGTCAAACACTGAGGTGTGATTCAAAGGTTGTGGGTTCGAGTCCCACCAGAGTCGTTGTTTTAGGCTAGCTGTAGGACTTCAAATATTAGGTGTGTAAAACCAGAGCCTGCGCATCCATTTCGTTCTTTTTCTAAGTCAACTCTAAAGACAAACAGTACGGTTCACCGGCACTTGATCTCGGATCACTGGATTCAAAAACCAGAGTGCTAACCATTCACCATGCAACCTCCCATATTGGGCCACCATGCAGGGACCCACTCAACATTTCGCTTTTGTGGAAAAGGTTTCTCATATTTCATAATCGCTTAAACTATCCGGTGTTGCAAGTGCTGAAACCACACCTGACGCTGCAGGTTTCTTGCTATTGTTTAAACCGCATGCGCACTGGCATATAATCGCGCACCGTAGGACTGGGTTGACAGCTTCTACACCCGCACTGTGAACAGATCCTCCGTGTTTCATCCAGTTTGATACTGTGGAGCAGCTCAGACAGGACGAGGTGACCGAGTGGTTGAGCAGATGGACTGCTAATCCGTTGTGCTCTGCACGCGTGGGTTCGAATCCTGTCCTCATCGCAAGTTTGATTGACTTTTTTCGTTGTCTCTTATCTTTTCACTAAAGTGTTTGTATGTGAGCAGATGATTATATTTGGCTGCGTTTCGGATATCCTCCTCCAGTAACAACATGAGACACAAACGCAGCCTAAACGTTTGTGTTGCATGTGCTACAGTAACAACAGGCACAGTGCCTGCAATCCTATTTGAATAATCCCGTTTTTTTCGGCAAATATGATGCAGATGCAAGTAAATAATTGGGAACAATCGCAAAAACCACACTTTGACAGAAATAAACTTTTCCTGCTTTCGAAGCGACAGTCTGCAATTATATTTGAATAATCCCGTTTTTTTTCGGCAAATATGGTGCAGACGCAAGTAAATACTTGGTTAGGATACAGACCCAGCACATTCCCCTTGGAGATGTAGTCGCGCATCGCAAGCCAATATACGCAATGTTGTATTGTGTATATTGCCTATAACCATTGTTGCTTGTTCAAATTAATTTACCAAACACTGTGTGGCGTTGCTACTCCTAAAACATGTAGTCGAACATCTTCTTTTCAAGCAACACCATGCCCACTCCAAAACAAAAGTTATATACCAAGTTCATGGACATCTAATATCAATTACAGGAATGCCTTTGCTGTCAAGATTGAACCAATGAAAACGGAACTGCCCCCAGGCCCTGAGGAACGATGGACCCTGAATCATACTAAAGTGGCACATGACGAAATTAATCGCAGCGGTCCATTTTTAATAGTTCAAGCACTAGAGATCCTCTCTTCAAATTCTGCCAAACCAGCAGCGCTCAGTTTGTTGTTGGGTATGTTGCTCGCTTCCTGACCCACGCAGGCTCTGTGGCGCAATGGATAGCGCGTTGGACTTCTAGTCAAACACTGAGGTGTGATTCAAAGGTTGTGGGTTCGAGTCCCACCAGAGTCGTTGTTTTAGGCTAGCTGTAGGACCCTCAAACATTAGATGTGTAAAACCAGAGCCTGCGCATCCATTTCTTTCTTTTTCTAAGTCAACTCTAAAGATAAACAGTACGGTTCACCGGCACTTGATCTCGGATCACTGGATTCGAAATCCAGAGTGGTAACCATTACACCATGCAACCTCCCATACTGGGCCACCATGCAGGGACCCTCTCAACATTTCGCTTTTGTGGAAAAGGTTTCTAATATTTCATAATCGCTTGAGCTATCCGGTGCAGCAAGTGCTGAAACCACACCTGACGCTGCAGGTTTCTTGCTATTGTTTAAACCGCATGCACACTGGCATATAATCGCGCACCTTAGGACAGGGTTGACAGCTTCTACACCCGCACTGTGAACAGATCCTCCGTGTTTCATCCAGTTTGATACTGTGGAGAAGCGCAGACCGGACGAGGTGACCGAGTGGTTAAGCAGATGGACTGCTAATCCATTGTGCTCGTCGCAAATTTGATTGACTTCTTTCCTTGTCTCTTATCTTTTCACAAAAGTGTTTGTGTGTGAGTACAGGATTATATTTGGCTGCGTTTCGGATATTCCCCTCCAGTAACAACATGAGACAAAAACGCATTAGTCTTTATGAAACCATTTCCTACCTTAGACATCGGAACTGCATTTTATTTCAGCTGACCGATTGTAATATGAAATCTGGTAGTTCACTTGATTTAAAAAAAAAATAGTAAAACACAGGTCCCACCGAGATTTGAACTCGGATCGCTGGATTCAGAGTCCAGAGTGCTAACCATTACACCATGGAACCGCAGGGGTAGACCTGGGAGGTGGATGGGTTGTCAGCTGTCAAATGCCCCCGCTGACGACCCCTGGAGCGCAAGGCGTTATCCCCATCTGCAGACAACCGTTTAACAGCATGCCATAACAATGACTTTCAAACAAGGCATCAACAACACTATTAAACATATTGCATTTTACGCGTATTTTATACAACAATCGCAAAAACCACACTGTGACAGAAATAAACTTTTCCTGCTTTCGAAGCGACAGTCTGCAATTATATTTGAATAATCCCGTTTTTTTTCGGCAAATATGGTGCAGACGCAAGTAAATACTTGGTTAGGATACAGACCCAGCACATTCCCCTTGGAGATGTAGTCGCGCATCGCAAGCCAATATACGCAATGTTGTATTGTGTATATTGCCTATAACCATTGTTGCTTGTTCAAATTAATTTACCAAACACTGTGTGGCGTTGCTGCTCCTAAAACATGTAGTGGAACATTTTCTTTTCAAACAGCACCATGCCCACTCCAAAACAAAAGTTGTATACCAAGTTCATGGACATCTAATATTAATTACAGGAATGCCTTTTCTGTCAAGGTTGAACCAACGAAAACGGAACTGCTCCCTGGCCCTGAGCAACGACAGACCCTGAATCATACTAAAGTGGCACATGACGAAATGAATCGGAGCGGTCCATTTTTAATAGTTCAAGCACTACTCTTCAAATTCTGCCAAACCAGCAGCGCTCAGTTTGTTGTTGGGTACGTTGTTTGCTTCCTGACCCACGCAGGCTCTGTGGCGCAATGGATAGCGCGTTGGACTTCTAGTCAAACACTGAGGTGTGATTCAAAGGTTGTGGGTTCGAGTCCCACCAGAGTCGTTGTTTTAGGCTAGCTGTAGGACTTCAAATATTAGGTGTGTAAAACCAGAGCCTGCGCATCCATTTCGTTCTTTTTCTAAGTCAACTCTAAAGACAAACAGTACGGTTCACCGGCACTTGATCTCGGATCACTGGATTCAAAAACCAGAGTGCTAACCATTCACCATGCAACCTCCCATACTGGGCCACCATGCAGGGACCCACTCAACATTTCGCTTTTGTGGAAAAGGTTTCTCATATTTCATAATCGCTTAAACTATCCGGTGTTGCAAGTGCTGAAACCACACCTGACGCTGCAGGTTTCTTGCTATTGTTTAAACCGCATGCGCACTGGCATATAATCGCGCACCGTAGGACTGGGTTGACAGCTTCTACACCCGCACTGTGAACAGATCCTCCGTGTTTCATCCAGTTTGATACTGTGGAGCAACTCAGACAGGACGAGGTGACCGAGTGGTTGAGCAGATGGACTGCTAATCCGTTGTGCTCTGCACGCGTGGGTTCGAATCCTGTCCTCATCGCAAGTTTGATTGACTTTTTTCGTTGTCTCTTATCTTTTCACTAAAGTGTTTGTATGTGAGCAGATGATTATATTTGGCTGCGTTTCGGATATCCTCCTCCAGTAACAACATGAGACACAAACGCAGCCTAAACGTTTGTGTTGCATGTGCTACAGTAACAACAGGCACAGTGCCTGCAATCCTATTTGAATAATCCCGTTTTTTTTCGGCAAATATGATGCAGATGCGAGTAAATAATTGGGTACGATACAGATGAAGCACATTCCTATTGGAGATATAGTTGCGCATCGAAAGAGGCGATGACGATACACGGCTGAAAAAGCATTTGTTTCCCGGTTCTTTCAAACACGCAGCCCTACGCGTGTGAGGCACCTATACATGATTTCCCCTCAAGTATGCAGCACTTACGATACATGCAAGCAAACATTGTTTTCAGTGTTTCGAAATGAGTTCATGTTGAAACGTCTTACCGTTTTTAGCTTAAATCGTTGGTGACATGATTACATTCTGACGTAAACCTGCGCACGGCTTTAAACACGTACACGCTGTTTTTTCTGTTTATGGCTGGTGGCGTATAAATAAAAAGAATGGTAAAAGGCATAATGTGTCAGACTTTAGGTGAATATAAGTTTTTTAATACTAACTGAGCCACGACAAAAGGGCCCCCCTCGCTGCCCTGGGCCCTATGCAATTGCTTGGGCTGCGTGTGCCTAAACCCGCTACTGTCTATTCGTAATTGTTCAAATACAAGTAATACTATCTCCAGTTTAGATTGTGCCGGACCATGAGACTCTCATTTTCTAAATCTTCTGTATTCGATTCGACTGGGTATGGATTTTAACGTATTACATGTTAATGTATTAAATTATCTGTTTTGCACTGAGCCCGGATAGCTCAGTCGGTAGAGCATCAGACTTTTAATCTGAGGGTCCAGGGTTCAAGTCCCTGTTCGGGCGGAGGATTTTTTAAATAACGTTTTAATAAAACGATAGTTATTGGGCTAAACACAATGTTGTATTGTTTATATTGCCTATAACCACTGTTGCTTGTTCAAATTAATTTACCAAACACTGTGTGGCGTTGCTACTCCTAAAACATGTAGTCGAACATCTTCTTTTCAAGCAACACCATGCCACAAAAAAAATAGTAAAACTCAGGTCCCACCGAGATTTGAACTCGGATCGCTGGATTCAGAGTCCAGAGTGCTAACCATTACACCATGGAACCGCAGGGGTAGACCTGGGAGGTGGACCTGGGAGGTGGATGGGTTGTCAGCTGTCAAATGCCCCCGCTGACGACCCCTGGAGCGCAAGGCGTTATCCCCATCTGCAGACAACCGTTTAACAGCATGCCATAACAATGACTTTCAAACAAGGCATCAACAACACTATTAAACATATTGCATTTTACGCGTATTTTATACAACAATCGCAAAAACCACACTGTGACAGAAATAAACTTTTCCTGCTTTCGAAGCGACAGTCTGCAATTATATTTGAATAATCCCGTTTTTTTTCGGCAAATATGGTGCAGACGCAAGTAAATACTTGGTTAGGATACAGACCCAGCACATTC
Organism: Acipenser ruthenus; assembly: GCF_902713425.1. Lineage (NCBI taxonomy): Eukaryota > Metazoa > Chordata > Actinopteri > Acipenseriformes > Acipenseridae > Acipenser > Acipenser ruthenus. The sequence continues at coordinate 8,249,733 of NC_081209.1, forward strand.
CCCTTGGAGATGTAGTCGCGCATCGCAAGCCAATATACGCAATGTTGTATTGTGTATATTGCCTATAACCATTGTTGCTTGTTCAAATTAATTTACCAAACACTGTGTGGCGTTGCTGCTCCTAAAACATGTAGTGGAACATTTTCTTTTCAAACAGCACCATGCCCACTCCAAAACAAAAGTTGTATACCAAGTTCATGGACATCTAATATTAATTACAGGAATGCCTTTTCTGTCAAGGTTGAACCAACGAAAACGGAACTGCTCCCTGGCCCTGAGCAACGACAGACCCTGAATCATACTAAAGTGGCACATGACGAAATGAATCGGAGCGGTCCATTTTTAATAGTTCAAGCACTACTCTTCAAATTCTGCCAAACCAGCAGCGCTCAGTTTGTTGTTGGGTACGTTGTTTGCTTCCTGACCCACGCAGGCTCTGTGGCGCAATGGATAGCGCGTTGGACTTCTAGTCAAACACTGAGGTGTGATTCAAAGGTTGTGGGTTCGAGTCCCACCAGAGTCGTTGTTTTAGGCTAGCTGTAGGACTTCAAATATTAGGTGTGTAAAACCAGAGCCTGCGCATCCATTTCGTTCTTTTTCTAAGTCAACTCTAAAGACAAACAGTACGGTTCACCGGCACTTGATCTCGGATCACTGGATTCAAAAACCAGAGTGCTAACCATTCACCATGCAACCTCCCATACTGGGCCACCATGCAGGGACCCACTCAACATTTCGCTTTTGTGGAAAAGGTTTCTCATATTTCATAATCGCTTAAACTATCCGGTGTTGCAAGTGCTGAAACCACACCTGACGCTGCAGGTTTCTTGCTATTGTTTAAACCGCATGCGCACTGGCATATAATCGCGCACCGTAGGACTGGGTTGACAGCTTCTACACCCGCACTGTGAACAGATCCTCCGTGTTTCATCCAGTTTGATACTGTGGAGCAACTCAGACAGGACGAGGTGACCGAGTGGTTGAGCAGATGGACTGCTAATCCGTTGTGCTCTGCACGCGTGGGTTCGAATCCTGTCCTCATCGCAAGTTTGATTGACTTTTTTCGTTGTCTCTTATCTTTTCACTAAAGTGTTTGTATGTGAGCAGATGATTATATTTGGCTGCGTTTCGGATATCCTCCTCCAGTAACAACATGAGACACAAACGCAGCCTAAACGTTTGTGTTGCATGTGCTACAGTAACAACAGGCACAGTGCCTGCAATCCTATTTGAATAATCCCGTTTTTTTTCGGCAAATATGATGCAGATGCGAGTAAATAATTGGGTACGATACAGATGAAGCACATTCCTATTGGAGATATAGTTGCGCATCGAAAGAGGCGATGACGATACACGGCTGAAAAAGCATTTGTTTCCCGGTTCTTTCAAACACGCAGCCCTACGCGTGTGAGGCACCTATACATGATTTCCCCTCAAGTATGCAGCACTTACGATACATGCAAGCAAACATTGTTTTCAGTGTTTCGAAATGAGTTCATGTTGAAACGTCTTACCGTTTTTAGCTTAAATCGTTGGTGACATGATTACATTCTGACGTAAACCTGCGCACGGCTTTAAACACGTACACGCTGTTTTTTCTGTTTATGGCTGGTGGCGTATAAATAAAAAGAATGGTAAAAGGCTAATGTGTCAGACTTTAGGTGAATATAAGTTTTTTAATACTAACTGAGCCACGACAAAAGGGCCCCCCTCGCTGCCCTGGGCCCTATGCAATTGCTTGGGCTGCGTGTGCCTAAACCCGCTACTGTCTATTCGTAATTGTTCAAATACAAGTAATACTATCTCCAGTTTAGATTGTGCCGGACCATGAGACTCTCATTTTCTAAATCTTCTGTATTCGATTCGACTGGGTATGGATTTTAACGTATTACATGTTAATGTATTAAATTATCTGTTTTGCACTGAGCCCGGATAGCTCAGTCGGTAGAGCATCAGACTTTTAATCTGAGGGTCCAGGGTTCAAGTCCCTGTTCGGGCGGAGGATTTTTTAAATAACGTTTTAATAAAACGATAGTTATTGGGCTAAACACAATGTTGTATTGTTTATATTGCCTATAACCACTGTTGCTTGTTCAAATTAATTTACCAAACACTGTGTGGCGTTGCTACTCCTAAAACATGTAGTCGAACATCTTCTTTTCAAGCAACACCATGCCACAAAAAAAATAGTAAAACTCAGGTCCCACCGAGATTTGAACTCGGATCGCTGGATTCAGAGTCCAGAGTGCTAACCATTACACCATGGAACCGCAGGGGTAGACCTGGGAGGTGGACCTGGGAGGTGGATGGGTTGTCAGCTGTCAAATGCCCCCGCTGACGACCCCTGGAGCGCAAGGCGTTATCCTCATCTGCAGACAACCGTTTAACAGCATGCCATAACAATGACTTTCAAACAAGGCATCAACAACACTATTAAACATATTGCATTTTACGCGTATTTTATACAACAATCGCAAAAACCACACTGTGACAGAAATAAACTTTTCCTGCTTTCGAAGCGACAGTCTGCAATTATATTTGAATAATCCCGTTTTTTTTCGGCAAATATGGTGCAGACGCAATTAAATACTTGGTTAGGATACAGACCCAGCACATTCCCCTTGGAGATGTAGTCGCGCATCGCAAGCCAATATACGCAATGTTGTATTGTGTATATTGCCTATAACCATTGTTGCTTGTTCAAATTAATTTACCAAACACTGTGTGGCGTTGCTGCTCCTAAAACATGTAGTGGAACATTTTCTTTTCAAACAGCACCATGCCCACTCCAAAACAAAAGTTGTATACCAAGTTCATGGACATCTAATATTAATTACAGGAATGCCTTTTCTGTCAAGGTTGAACCAACGAAAACGGAACTGCTCCCTGGCCCTGAGCAACGACGGACCCTGAATCATACTAAAGTGGCACATGACGAAATGAATCGGAGCGGTCCATTTTTAATAGTTCAAGCACTACTCTTCAAATTCTGCCAAACCAGCAGCGCTCAGTTTGTTGTTGGGTACGTTGTTTGCTTCCTGACCCACGCAGGCTCTGTGGCGCAATGGATAGCGCGTTGGACTTCTAGTCAAACACTGAGGTGTGATTCAAAGGTTGTGGGTTCGAGTCCCACCAGAGTCGTTGTTTTAGGCTAGCTGTAGGACTTCAAATATTAGGTGTGTAAAACCAGAGCCTGCGCATCCATTTCGTTCTTTTTCTAAGTCAACTCTAAAGACAAACAGTACGGTTCACCGGCACTTGATCTCGGATCACTGGATTCAAAAACCAGAGTGCTAACCATTCACCATGCAACCTCCCATACTGGGCCACCATGCAGGGACCCACTCAACATTTCGCTTTTGTGGAAAAGGTTTCTCATATTTCATAATCGCTTAAACTATCCGGTGTTGCAAGTGCTGAAACCACACCTGACGCTGCAGGTTTCTTGCTATTGTTTAAACCGCATGCGCACTGGCATATAATCGCGCACCGTAGGACTGGGTTGACAGCTTCTACACCCGCACTGTGAACAGATCCTCCGTGTTTCATCCAGTTTGATACTGTGGAGCAACTCAGACAGGACGAGGTGACCGAGTGGTTGAGCAGATGGACTGCTAATCCGTTGTGCTCTGCACGCGTGGGTTCGAATCCTGTCCTCATCGCAAGTTTGATTGACTTTTTTCGTTGTCTCTTATCTTTTCACTAAAGTGTTTGTATGTGAGCAGATGATTATATTTGGCTGCGTTTCGGATATCCTCCTCCAGTAACAACATGAGACACAAACGCAGCCTAAACGTTTGTGTTGCATGTGCTACAGTAACAACAGGCACAGTGCCTGCAATCCTATTTGAATAATCCCGTTTTTTTTCGGCAAATATGATGCAGATGCGAGTAAATAATTGGGTACGATACAGATGAAGCACATTCCTATTGGAGATATAGTTGCGCATCGAAAGAGGCGATGACGATACACGGCTGAAAAAGCATTTGTTTCCCGGTTCTTTCAAACACGCAGCCCTACGCGTGTGAGGCACCTATACATGATTTCCCCTCAAGTATGCAGCACTTACGATACATGCAAGCAAACATTGTTTTCAGTGTTTCGAAATGAGTTCATGTTGAAACGTCTTACCGTTTTTAGCTTAAATCGTTGGTGACATGATTACATTCTGACGTAAACCTGCGCACGGCTTTAAACACGTACACGCTGTTTTTTCTGTTTATGGCTGGTGGCGTATAAATAAAAAGAATGGTAAAAGGCTAATGTGTCAGACTTTAGGTGAATATAAGTTTTTTAATACTAACTGAGCCACGACAAAAGGGCCCCCCTCGCTGCCCTGGGCCCTATGCAATTGCTTGGGCTGCGTGTGCCTAAACCCGCTACTGTCTATTCGTAATTGTTCAAATACAAGTAATACTATCTCCAGTTTAGATTGTGCCGGACCATGAGACTCTCATTTTCTAAATCTTCTGTATTCGATTCGACTGGGTATGGATTTTAACGTATTACATGTTAATGTATTAAATTATCTGTTTTGCACTGAGCCCGGATAGCTCAGTCGGTAGAGCATCAGACTTTTAATCTGAGGGTCCAGGGTTCAAGTCCCTGTTCGGGCGGAGGATTTTTTAAATAACGTTTTAATAAAACGATAGTTATTGGGCTAAACACAATGTTGTATTGTTTATATTGCCTATAACCACTGTTGCTTGTTCAAATTAATTTACCAAACACTGTGTGGCGTTGCTACTCCTAAAACATGTAGTCGAACATCTTCTTTTCAAGCAACACCATGCCACAAAAAAAATAGTAAAACTCAGGTCCCACCGAGATTTGAACTCGGATCGCTGGATTCAGAGTCCAGAGTGCTAACCATTACACCATGGAACCGCAGGGGTAGACCTGGGAGGTGGACCTGGGAGGTGGATGGGTTGTCAGCTGTCAAATGCCCCCGCTGACGACCCCTGGAGCGCAAGGCGTTATCCTCATCTGCAGACAACCGTTTAACAGCATGCCATAACAATGACTTTCAAACAAGGCATCAACAACACTATTAAACATATTGCATTTTACGCGTATTTTATACAACAATCGCAAAAACCACACTGTGACAGAAATAAACTTTTCCTGCTTTCGAAGCGACAGTCTGCAATTATATTTGAATAATCCCGTTTTTTTTCGGCAAATATGGTGCAGACGCAATTAAATACTTGGTTAGGATACAGACCCAGCACATTCCCCTTGGAGATGTAGTCGCGCATCGCAAGCCAATATACGCAATGTTGTATTGTGTATATTGCCTATAACCATTGTTGCTTGTTCAAATTAATTTACCAAACACTGTGTGGCGTTGCTGCTCCTAAAACATGTAGTGGAACATTTTCTTTTCAAACAGCACCATGCCCACTCCAAAACAAAAGTTGTATACCAAGTTCATGGACATCTAATATTAATTACAGGAATGCCTTTTCTGTCAAGGTTGAACCAACGAAAACGGAACTGCTCCCTGGCCCTGAGCAACGACGGACCCTGAATCATACTAAAGTGGCACATGACGAAATGAATCGGAGCGGTCCATTTTTAATAGTTCAAGCACTACTCTTCAAATTCTGCCAAACCAGCAGCGCTCAGTTTGTTGTTGGGTACGTTGTTTGCTTCCTGACCCACGCAGGCTCTGTGGCGCAATGGATAGCGCGTTGGACTTCTAGTCAAACACTGAGGTGTGATTCAAAGGTTGTGGGTTCGAGTCCCACCAGAGTCGTTGTTTTAGGCTAGCTGTAGGACTTCAAATATTAGGTGTGTAAAACCAGAGCCTGCGCATCCATTTCGTTCTTTTTCTAAGTCAACTCTAAAGACAAACAGTACGGTTCACCGGCACTTGATCTCGGATCACTGGATTCAAAAACCAGAGTGCTAACCATTCACCATGCAACCTCCCATACTGGGCCACCATGCAGGGACCCACTCAACATTTCGCTTTTGTGGAAAAGGTTTCTCATATTTCATAATCGCTTAAACTATCCGGTGTTGCAAGTGCTGAAACCACACCTGACGCTGCAGGTTTCTTGCTATTGTTTAAACCGCATGCGCACTGGCATATAATCGCGCACCGTAGGACTGGGTTGACAGCTTCTACACCCGCACTGTGAACAGATCCTCCGTGTTTCATCCAGTTTGATACTGTGGAGCAACTCAGACAGGACGAGGTGACCGAGTGGTTGAGCAGATGGACTGCTAATCCGTTGTGCTCTGCACGCGTGGGTTCGAATCCTGTCCTCATCGCAAGTTTGATTGACTTTTTTCGTTGTCTCTTATCTTTTCACTAAAGTGTTTGTATGTGAGCAGATGATTATATTTGGCTGCGTTTCGGATATCCTCCTCCAGTAACAACATGAGACACAAACGCAGCCTAAACGTTTGTGTTGCATGTGCTACAGTAACAACAGGCACAGTGCCTGCAATCCTATTTGAATAATCCCGTTTTTTTTCGGCAAATATGATGCAGATGCGAGTAAATAATTGGGTACGATACAGATGAAGCACATTCCTATTGGAGATATAGTTGCGCATCGAAAGAGGCGATGACGATACACGGCTGAAAAAGCATTTGTTTCCCGGTTCTTTCAAACACGCAGCCCTACGCGTGTGAGGCACCTATACATGATTTCCCCTCAAGTATGCAGCACTTACGATACATGCAAGCAAACATTGTTTTCAGTGTTTCGAAATGAGTTCATGTTGAAACGTCTTACCGTTTTTAGCTTAAATCGTTGGTGACATGATTACATTCTGACGTAAACCTGCGCACGGCTTTAAACACGTACACGCTGTTTTTTCTGTTTATGGCTGGTGGCGTATAAATAAAAAGAATGGTAAAAGGCTAATGTGTCAGACTTTAGGTGAATATAAGTTTTTTAATACTAACTGAGCCACGACAAAAGGGCCCCCCTCGCTGCCCTGGGCCCTATGCAATTGCTTGGGCTGCGTGTGCCTAAACCCGCTACTGTCTATTCGTAATTGTTCAAATACAAGTAATACTATCTCCAGTTTAGATTGTGCCGGACCATGAGACTCTCATTTTCTAAATCTTCTGTATTCGATTCGACTGGGTATGGATTTTAACGTATTACATGTTAATGTATTAAATTATCTGTTTTGCACTGAGCCCGGATAGCTCAGTCGGTAGAGCATCAGACTTTTAATCTGAGGGTCCAGGGTTCAAGTCCCTGTTCGGGCGGAGGATTTTTTAAATAACGTTTTAATAAAACGATAGTTATTGGGCTAAACACAATGTTGTATTGTTTATATTGCCTATAACCACTGTTGCTTGTTCAAATTAATTTACCAAACACTGTGTGGCGTTGCTACTCCTAAAACATGTAGTCGAACATCTTCTTTTCAAGCAACACCATGCCACAAAAAAAATAGTAAAACTCAGGTCCCACCGAGATTTGAACTCGGATCGCTGGATTCAGAGTCCAGAGTGCTAACCATTACACCATGGAACCGCAGGGGCAGACCTGGGAGGTGGACCTGGTAGGTGGACCTGGGAGGTGGATGGGTTGTCAGCTGTCAAATGCCCCCGCTGACGACCCCTGGAGCGCAAGGCGTTATCCTCATCTGCAGACAACCGTTTAACAGCATGCCATAACAATGACTTTCAAACAAGGCATCAACAACACTATTAAACATATTGCATTTTACGCGTATTTTATACAACAATCGCAAAAACCACACTGTGACAGAAATAAACTTTTCCTGCTTTCGAAGCGACAGTCTGCAATTATATTTGAATAATCCCGTTTTTTTTCGGCAAATATGGTGCAGACGCAAGTAAATACTTGGTTAGGATACAGACCCAGCACATTCCCCTTGGAGATGTAGTCGCGCATCGCAAGCCAATATACGCAATGTTGTATTGTGTATATTGCCTATAACCATTGTTGCTTGTTCAAATTAATTTACCAAACACTGTGTGGCGTTGCTGCTCCTAAAACATGTAGTGGAACATTTTCTTTTCAAACAGCACCATGCCCACTCCAAAACAAAAGTTGTATACCAAGTTCATGGACATCTAATATTAATTACAGGAATGCCTTTTCTGTCAAGGTTGAACCAACGAAAACGGAACTGCTCCCTGGCCCTGAGCAACGACGGACCCTGAATCATACTAAAGTGGCACATGACGAAATGAATCGGAGCGGTCCATTTTTAATAGTTCAAGCACTACTCTTCAAATTCTGCCAAACCAGCAGCGCTCAGTTTGTTGTTGGGTACGTTGTTTGCTTCCTGACCCACGCAGGCTCTGTGGCGCAATGGATAGCGCGTTGGACTTCTAGTCAAACACTGAGGTGTGATTCAAAGGTTGTGGGTTCGAGTCCCACCAGAGTCGTTGTTTTAGGCTAGCTGTAGGACTTCAAATATTAGGTGTGTAAAACCAGAGCCTGCGCATCCATTTCGTTCTTTTTCTAAGTCAACTCTAAAGACAAACAGTACGGTTCACCGGCACTTGATCTCGGATCACTGGATTCAAAAACCAGAGTGCTAACCATTCACCATGCAACCTCCCATACTGGGCCACCATGCAGGGACCCACTCAACATTTCGCTTTTGTGGAAAAGGTTTCTCATATTTCATAATCGCTTAAACTATCCGGTGTTGCAAGTGCTGAAACCACACCTGACGCTGCAGGTTTCTTGCTATTGTTTAAACCGCATGCGCACTGGCATATAATCGCGCACCGTAGGACTGGGTTGACAGCTTCTACACCCGCACTGTGAACAGATCCTCCGTGTTTCATCCAGTTTGATACTGTGGAGCAACTCAGACAGGACGAGGTGACCGAGTGGTTGAGCAGATGGACTGCTAATCCGTTGTGCTCTGCACGCGTGGGTTCGAATCCTGTCCTCATCGCAAGTTTGATTGACTTTTTTCGTTGTCTCTTATCTTTTCACTAAAGTGTTTGTATGTGAGCAGATGATTATATTTGGCTGCGTTTCGGATATCCTCCTCCAGTAACAACATGAGACACAAACGCAGCCTAAACGTTTGTGTTGCATGTGCTACAGTAACAACAGGCACAGTGCCTGCAATCCTATTTGAATAATCCCGTTTTTTTTCGGCAAATATGATGCAGATGCGAGTAAATAATTGGGTACGATACAGATGAAGCACATTCCTATTGGAGATATAGTTGCGCATCGAAAGAGGCGATGACGATACACGGCTGAAAAAGCATTTGTTTCCCGGTTCTTTCAAACACGCAGCCCTACGCGTGTGAGGCACCTATACATGATTTCCCCTCAAGTATGCAGCACTTACGATACATGCAAGCAAACATTGTTTTCAGTGTTTCGAAATGAGTTCATGTTGAAACGTCTTACCGTTTTTAGCTTAAATCGTTGGTGACATGATTACATTCTGACGTAAACCTGCGCACGGCTTTAAACACGTACACGCTGTTTTTTCTGTTTATGGCTGGTGGCGTATAAATAAAAAGAATGGTAAAAGGCTAATGTGTCAGACTTTAGGTGAATATAAGTTTTTTAATACTAACTGAGCCACGACAAAAGGGCCCCCCTCGCTGCCCTGGGCCCTATGCAATTGCTTGGGCTGCGTGTGCCTAAACCCGCTACTGTCTATTCGTAATTGTTCAAATACAAGTAATACTATCTCCAGTTTAGATTGTGCCGGACCATGAGACTCTCATTTTCTAAATCTTCTGTATTCGATTCGACTGGGTATGGATTTTAACGTATTACATGTTAATGTATTAAATTATCTGTTTTGCACTGAGCCCGGATAGCTCAGTCGGTAGAGCATCAGACTTTTAATCTGAGGGTCCAGGGTTCAAGTCCCTGTTCGGGCGGAGGATTTTTTAAATAACGTTTTAATAAAACGATAGTTATTGGGCTAAACACAATGTTGTATTGTTTATATTGCCTATAACCACTGTTGCTTGTTCAAATTAATTTACCAAACACTGTGTGGCGTTGCTACTCCTAAAACATGTAGTCGAACATCTTCTTTTCAAGCAACACCATGCCACAAAAAAAATAGTAAAACTCAGGTCCCACCGAGATTTGAACTCGGATCGCTGGATTCAGAGTCCAGAGTGCTAACCATTACACCATGGAACCGCAGGGGCAGACCTGGGAGGTGGACCTGGGAGGTGGACCTGGGAGGTGGATGGGTTGTCAGCTGTCAAATGCCCCCGCTGACGACCCCTGGAGCGCAAGGCGTTATCCTCATCTGCAGACAACCGTTTAACAGCATGCCATAACAATGACTTTCAAACAAGGCATCAACAACACTATTAAACATATTGCATTTTACGCGTATTTTATACAACAATCGCAAAAACCACACTGTGACAGAAATAAACTTTTCCTGCTTTCGAAGCGACAGTCTGCAATTATATTTGAATAATCCCGTTTTTTTTCGGCAAATATGGTGCAGACGCAAGTAAATACTTGGTTAGGATACAGACCCAGCACATTCCCCTTGGAGATGTAGTCGCGCATCGCAAGCCAATATACGCAATGTTGTATTGTGTATATTGCCTATAACCATTGTTGCTTGTTCAAATTAATTTACCAAACACTGTGTGGCGTTGCTGCTCCTAAAACATGTAGTGGAACATTTTCTTTTCAAACAGCACCATGCCCACTCCAAAACAAAAGTTGTATACCAAGTTCATGGACATCTAATATTAATTACAGGAATGCCTTTTCTGTCAAGGTTGAACCAACGAAAACGGAACTGCTCCCTGGCCCTGAGCAACGACAGACCCTGAATCATACTAAAGTGGCACATGACGAAATGAATCGGAGCGGTCCATTTTTAATAGTTCAAGCACTACTCTTCAAATTCTGCCAAACCAGCAGCGCTCAGTTTGTTGTTGGGTACGTTGTTTGCTTCCTGACCCACGCAGGCTCTGTGGCGCAATGGATAGCGCGTTGGACTTCTAGTCAAACACTGAGGTGTGATTCAAAGGTTGTGGGTTCGAGTCCCACCAGAGTCGTTGTTTTAGGCTAGCTGTAGGACTTCAAATATTAGGTGTGTAAAACCAGAGCCTGCGCATCCATTTCGTTCTTTTTCTAAGTCAACTCTAAAGACAAACAGTACGGTTCACCGGCACTTGATCTCGGATCACTGGATTCAAAAACCAGAGTGCTAACCATTCACCATGCAACCTCCCATACTGGGCCACCATGCAGGGACCCACTCAACATTTCGCTTTTGTGGAAAAGGTTTCTCATATTTCATAATCGCTTAAACTATCCGGTGTTGCAAGTGCTGAAACCACACCTGACGCTGCAGGTTTCTTGCTATTGTTTAAACCGCATGCGCACTGGCATATAATCGCGCACCGTAGGACTGGGTTGACAGCTTCTACACCCGCACTGTGAACAGATCCTCCGTGTTTCATCCAGTTTGATACTGTGGAGCAACTCAGACAGGACGAGGTGACCGAGTGGTTGAGCAGATGGACTGCTAATCCGTTGTGCTCTGCACGCGTGGGTTCGAATCCTGTCCTCATCGCAAATTTGATTGACTTTTTTCGTTGTCTCTTATCTTTTCACTAAAGTGTTTGTATGTGAGCAGATGATTATATTTGGCTGCGTTTCGGATATCCTCCTCCAGTAACAACATGAGACACAAACGCAGCCTAAACGTTTGTGTTGCATGTGCTACAGTAACAACAGGCACAGTGCCTGCAATCCTATTTGAATAATCCCGTTTTTTTCGGCAAATATGATGCAGATGCAAGTAAATAATTGGGAACAATCGCAAAAACCACACTTTGACAGAAATAAACTTTTCCTGCTTTCGAAGCGACAGTCTGCAATTATATTTGAATAATCCCGTTTTTTTTCGGCAAATATGGTGCAGACGCAAGTAAATACTTGGTTAGGATACAGACCCAGCACATTCCCCTTGGAGATGTAGTCGCGCATCGCAAGCCAATATACGCAATGTTGTATTGTGTATATTGCCTATAACCATTGTTGCTTGTTCAAATTAATTTACCAAACACTGTGTGGCGTTGCTACTCCTAAAACATGTAGTCGAACATCTTCTTTTCAAGCAACACCATGCCCACTCCAAAACAAAAGTTATATACCAAGTTCATGGACATCTAATATCAATTACAGGAATGCCTTTGCTGTCAAGATTGAACCAATGAAAACGGAACTGCCCCCAGGCCCTGAGGAACGATGGACCCTGAATCATACTAAAGTGGCACATGACGAAATTAATCGCAGCGGTCCATTTTTAATAGTTCAAGCACTAGAGATCCTCTCTTCAAATTCTGCCAAACCAGCAGCGCTCAGTTTGTTGTTGGGTATGTTGCTCGCTTCCTGACCCACGCAGGCTCTGTGGCGCAATGGATAGCGCGTTGGACTTCTAGTCAAACACTGAGGTGTGATTCAAAGGTTGTGGGTTCGAGTCCCACCAGAGTCGTTGTTTTAGGCTAGCTGTAGGACCCTCAAACATTAGATGTGTAAAACCAGAGCCTGCGCATCCATTTCTTTCTTTTTCTAAGTCAACTCTAAAGATAAACAGTACGGTTCACCGGCACTTGATCTCGGATCACTGGATTCGAAATCCAGAGTGGTAACCATTACACCATGCAACCTCCCATACTGGGCCACCATGCAGGGACCCTCTCAACATTTCGCTTTTGTGGAAAAGGTTTCTAATATTTCATAATCGCTTGAGCTATCCGGTGCAGCAAGTGCTGAAACCACACCTGACGCTGCAGGTTTCTTGCTATTGTTTAAACCGCATGCACACTGGCATATAATCGCGCACCTTAGGACAGGGTTGACAGCTTCTACACCCGCACTGTGAACAGATCCTCCGTGTTTCATCCAGTTTGATACTGTGGAGAAGCGCAGACCGGACGAGGTGACCGAGTGGTTAAGCAGATGGACTGCTAATCCATTGTGCTCGTCGCAAATTTGATTGACTTCTTTCCTTGTCTCTTATCTTTTCACAAAAGTGTTTGTGTGTGAGTACAGGATTATATTTGGCTGCGTTTCGGATATTCCCCTCCAGTAACAACATGAGACAAAAACGCATTAGTCTTTATGAAACCATTTCCTACCTTAGACATCGGAACTGCATTTTATTTCAGCTGACCGATTGTAATATGAAATCTGGTAGTTCACTTGATTTAAAAAAAAAATAGTAAAACACAGGTCCCACCGAGATTTGAACTCGGATCGCTGGATTCAGAGTCCAGAGTGCTAACCATTACACCATGGAACCGCAGGGGTAGACCTGGGAGGTGGATGGGTTGTCAGCTGTCAAATGCCCCCGCTGACGACCCCTGGAGCGCAAGGCGTTATCCCCATCTGCAGACAACCGTTTAACAGCATGCCATAACAATGACTTTCAAACAAGGCATCAACAACACTATTAAACATATTGCATTTTACGCGTATTTTATACAACAATCGCAAAAACCACACTGTGACAGAAATAAACTTTTCCTGCTTTCGAAGCGACAGTCTGCAATTATATTTGAATAATCCCGTTTTTTTTCGGCAAATATGGTGCAGACGCAAGTAAATACTTGGTTAGGATACAGACCCAGCACATTCCCCTTGGAGATGTAGTCGCGCATCGCAAGCCAATATACGCAATGTTGTATTGTGTATATTGCCTATAACCATTGTTGCTTGTTCAAATTAATTTACCAAACACTGTGTGGCGTTGCTGCTCCTAAAACATGTAGTGGAACATTTTCTTTTCAAACAGCACCATGCCCACTCCAAAACAAAAGTTGTATACCAAGTTCATGGACATCTAATATTAATTACAGGAATGCCTTTTCTGTCAAGGTTGAACCAACGAAAACGGAACTGCTCCCTGGCCCTGAGCAACGACAGACCCTGAATCATACTAAAGTGGCACATGACGAAATGAATCGGAGCGGTCCATTTTTAATAGTTCAAGCACTACTCTTCAAATTCTGCCAAACCAGCAGCGCTCAGTTTGTTGTTGGGTACGTTGTTTGCTTCCTGACCCACGCAGGCTCTGTGGCGCAATGGATAGCGCGTTGGACTTCTAGTCAAACACTGAGGTGTGATTCAAAGGTTGTGGGTTCGAGTCCCACCAGAGTCGTTGTTTTAGGCTAGCTGTAGGACTTCAAATATTAGGTGTGTAAAACCAGAGCCTGCGCATCCATTTCGTTCTTTTTCTAAGTCAACTCTAAAGACAAACAGTACGGTTCACCGGCACTTGATCTCGGATCACTGGATTCAAAAACCAGAGTGCTAACCATTCACCATGCAACCTCCCATACTGGGCCACCATGCAGGGACCCACTCAACATTTCGCTTTTGTGGAAAAGGTTTCTCATATTTCATAATCGCTTAAACTATCCGGTGTTGCAAGTGCTGAAACCACACCTGACGCTGCAGGTTTCTTGCTATTGTTTAAACCGCATGCGCACTGGCATATAATCGCGCACCGTAGGACTGGGTTGACAGCTTCTACACCCGCACTGTGAACAGATCCTCCGTGTTTCATCCAGTTTGATACTGTGGAGCAACTCAGACAGGACGAGGTGACCGAGTGGTTGAGCAGATGGACTGCTAATCCGTTGTGCTCTGCACGCGTGGGTTCGAATCCTGTCCTCATCGCAAGTTTGATTGACTTTTTTCGTTGTCTCTTATCTTTTCACTAAAGTGTTTGTATGTGAGCAGATGATTATATTTGGCTGCGTTTCGGATATCCTCCTCCAGTAACAACATGAGACACAAACGCAGCCTAAACGTTTGTGTTGCATGTGCTACAGTAACAACAGGCACAGTGCCTGCAATCCTATTTGAATAATCCCGTTTTTTTTCGGCAAATATGATGCAGATGCGAGTAAATAATTGGGTACGATACAGATGAAGCACATTCCTATTGGAGATATAGTTGCGCATCGAAAGAGGCGATGACGATACACGGCTGAAAAAGCATTTGTTTCCCGGTTCTTTCAAACACGCAGCCCTACGCGTGTGAGGCACCTATACATGATTTCCCCTCAAGTATGCAGCACTTACGATACATGCAAGCAAACATTGTTTTCAGTGTTTCGAAATGAGTTCATGTTGAAACGTCTTACCGTTTTTAGCTTAAATCGTTGGTGACATGATTACATTCTGACGTAAACCTGCGCACGGCTTTAAACACGTACACGCTGTTTTTTCTGTTTATGGCTGGTGGCGTATAAATAAAAAGAATGGTAAAAGGCTAATGTGTCAGACTTTAGGTGAATATAAGTTTTTTAATACTAACTGAGCCACGACAAAAGGGCCCCCCTCGCTGCCCTGGGCCCTATGCAATTGCTTGGGCTGCGTGTGCCTAAACCCGCTACTGTCTATTCGTAATTGTTCAAATACAAGTAATACTATCTCCAGTTTAGATTGTGCCGGACCATGAGACTCTCATTTTCTAAATCTTCTGTATTCGATTCGACTGGGTATGGATTTTAACGTATTACATGTTAATGTATTAAATTATCTGTTTTGCACTGAGCCCGGATAGCTCAGTCGGTAGAGCATCAGACTTTTAATCTGAGGGTCCAGGGTTCAAGTCCCTGTTCGGGCGGAGGATTTTTTAAATAACGTTTTAATAAAACGATAGTTATTGGGCTAAACACAATGTTGTATTGTTTATATTGCCTATAACCACTGTTGCTTGTTCAAATTAATTTACCAAACACTGTGTGGCGTTGCTACTCCTAAAACATGTAGTCGAACATCTTCTTTTCAAGCAACACCATGCCACAAAAAAAATAGTAAAACTCAGGTCCCACCGAGATTTGAACTCGGATCGCTGGATTCAGAGTCCAGAGTGCTAACCATTACACCATGGAACCGCAGGGGTAGACCTGGGAGGTGGACCTGGGAGGTGGATGGGTTGTCAGCTGTCAAATGCCCCCGCTGACGACCCCTGGAGCGCAAGGCGTTATCCTCATCTGCAGACAACCGTTTAACAGCATGCCATAACAATGACTTTCAAACAAGGCATCAACAACACTATTAAACATATTGCATTTTACGCGTATTTTATACAACAATCGCAAAAACCACACTGTGACAGAAATAAACTTTTCCTGCTTTCGAAGCGACAGTCTGCAATTATATTTGAATAATCCCGTTTTTTTTCGGCAAATATGGTGCAGACGCAATTAAATACTTGGTTAGGATACAGACCCAGCACATTCCCCTTGGAGATGTAGTCGCGCATCGCAAGCCAATATACGCAATGTTGTATTGTGTATATTGCCTATAACCATTGTTGCTTGTTCAAATTAATTTACCAAACACTGTGTGGCGTTGCTGCTCCTAAAACATGTAGTGGAACATTTTCTTTTCAAACAGCACCATGCCCACTCCAAAACAAAAGTTGTATACCAAGTTCATGGACATCTAATATTAATTACAGGAATGCCTTTTCTGTCAAGGTTGAACCAACGAAAACGGAACTGCTCCCTGGCCCTGAGCAACGACGGACCCTGAATCATACTAAAGTGGCACATGACGAAATGAATCGGAGCGGTCCATTTTTAATAGTTCAAGCACTACTCTTCAAATTCTGCCAAACCAGCAGCGCTCAGTTTGTTGTTGGGTACGTTGTTTGCTTCCTGACCCACGCAGGCTCTGTGGCGCAATGGATAGCGCGTTGGACTTCTAGTCAAACACTGAGGTGTGATTCAAAGGTTGTGGGTTCGAGTCCCACCAGAGTCGTTGTTTTAGGCTAGCTGTAGGACTTCAAATATTAGGTGTGTAAAACCAGAGCCTGCGCATCCATTTCGTTCTTTTTCTAAGTCAACTCTAAAGACAAACAGTACGGTTCACCGGCACTTGATCTCGGATCACTGGATTCAAAAACCAGAGTGCTAACCATTCACCATGCAACCTCCCATACTGGGCCACCATGCAGGGACCCACTCAACATTTCGCTTTTGTGGAAAAGGTTTCTCATATTTCATAATCGCTTAAACTATCCGGTGTTGCAAGTGCTGAAACCACACCTGACGCTGCAGGTTTCTTGCTATTGTTTAAACCGCATGCGCACTGGCATATAATCGCGCACCGTAGGACTGGGTTGACAGCTTCTACACCCGCACTGTGAACAGATCCTCCGTGTTTCATCCAGTTTGATACTGTGGAGCAACTCAGACAGGACGAGGTGACCGAGTGGTTGAGCAGATGGACTGCTAATCCGTTGTGCTCTGCACGCGTGGGTTCGAATCCTGTCCTCATCGCAAGTTTGATTGACTTTTTTCGTTGTCTCTTATCTTTTCACTAAAGTGTTTGTATGTGAGCAGATGATTATATTTGGCTGCGTTTCGGATATCCTCCTCCAGTAACAACATGAGACACAAACGCAGCCTAAACGTTTGTGTTGCATGTGCTACAGTAACAACAGGCACAGTGCCTGCAATCCTATTTGAATAATCCCGTTTTTTTTCGGCAAATATGATGCAGATGCGAGTAAATAATTGGGTACGATACAGATGAAGCACATTCCTATTGGAGATATAGTTGCGCATCGAAAGAGGCGATGACGATACACGGCTGAAAAAGCATTTGTTTCCCGGTTCTTTCAAACACGCAGCCCTACGCGTGTGAGGCACCTATACATGATTTCCCCTCAAGTATGCAGCACTTACGATACATGCAAGCAAACATTGTTTTCAGTGTTTCGAAATGAGTTCATGTTGAAACGTCTTACCGTTTTTAGCTTAAATCGTTGGTGACATGATTACATTCTGACGTAAACCTGCGCACGGCTTTAAACACGTACACGCTGTTTTTTCTGTTTATGGCTGGTGGCGTATAAATAAAAAGAATGGTAAAAGGCTAATGTGTCAGACTTTAGGTGAATATAAGTTTTTTAATACTAACTGAGCCACGACAAAAGGGCCCCCCTCGCTGCCCTGGGCCCTATGCAATTGCTTGGGCTGCGTGTGCCTAAACCCGCTACTGTCTATTCGTAATTGTTCAAATACAAGTAATACTATCTCCAGTTTAGATTGTGCCGGACCATGAGACTCTCATTTTCTAAATCTTCTGTATTCGATTCGACTGGGTATGGATTTTAACGTATTACATGTTAATGTATTAAATTATCTGTTTTGCACTGAGCCCGGATAGCTCAGTCGGTAGAGCATCAGACTTTTAATCTGAGGGTCCAGGGTTCAAGTCCCTGTTCGGGCGGAGGATTTTTTAAATAACGTTTTAATAAAACGATAGTTATTGGGCTAAACACAATGTTGTATTGTTTATATTGCCTATAACCACTGTTGCTTGTTCAAATTAATTTACCAAACACTGTGTGGCGTTGCTACTCCTAAAACATGTAGTCGAACATCTTCTTTTCAAGCAACACCATGCCACAAAAAAAATAGTAAAACTCAGGTCCCACCGAGATTTGAACTCGGATCGCTGGATTCAGAGTCCAGAGTGCTAACCATTACACCATGGAACCGCAGGGGCAGACCTGGGAGGTGGACCTGGGAGGTGGACCTGGGAGGTGGATGGGTTGTCAGCTGTCAAATGCCCCCGCTGACGACCCCTGGAGCGCAAGGCGTTATCCTCATCTGCAGACAACCGTTTAACAGCATGCCATAACAATGACTTTCAAACAAGGCATCAACAACACTATTAAACATATTGCATTTTACGCGTATTTTATACAACAATCGCAAAAACCACACTGTGACAGAAATAAACTTTTCCTGCTTTCGAAGCGACAGTCTGCAATTATATTTGAATAATCCCGTTTTTTTTCGGCAAATATGGTGCAGACGCAAGTAAATACTTGGTTAGGATACAGACCCAGCACATTCCCCTTGGAGATGTAGTCGCGCATCGCAAGCCAATATACGCAATGTTGTATTGTGTATATTGCCTATAACCATTGTTGCTTGTTCAAATTAATTTACCAAACACTGTGTGGCGTTGCTGCTCCTAAAACATGTAGTGGAACATTTTCTTTTCAAACAGCACCATGCCCACTCCAAAACAAAAGTTGTATACCAAGTTCATGGACATCTAATATTAATTACAGGAATGCCTTTTCTGTCAAGGTTGAACCAACGAAAACGGAACTGCTCCCTGGCCCTGAGCAACGACAGACCCTGAATCATACTAAAGTGGCACATGACGAAATGAATCGGAGCGGTCCATTTTTAATAGTTCAAGCACTACTCTTCAAATTCTGCCAAACCAGCAGCGCTCAGTTTGTTGTTGGGTACGTTGTTTGCTTCCTGACCCACGCAGGCTCTGTGGCGCAATGGATAGCGCGTTGGACTTCTAGTCAAACACTGAGGTGTGATTCAAAGGTTGTGGGTTCGAGTCCCACCAGAGTCGTTGTTTTAGGCTAGCTGTAGGACTTCAAATATTAGGTGTGTAAAACCAGAGCCTGCGCATCCATTTCGTTCTTTTTCTAAGTCAACTCTAAAGACAAACAGTACGGTTCACCGGCACTTGATCTCGGATCACTGGATTCAAAAACCAGAGTGCTAACCATTCACCATGCAACCTCCCATATTGGGCCACCATGCAGGGACCCACTCAACATTTCGCTTTTGTGGAAAAGGTTTCTCATATTTCATAATCGCTTAAACTATCCGGTGTTGCAAGTGCTGAAACCACACCTGACGCTGCAGGTTTCTTGCTATTGTTTAAACCGCATGCGCACTGGCATATAATCGCGCACCGTAGGACTGGGTTGACAGCTTCTACACCCGCACTGTGAACAGATCCTCCGTGTTTCATCCAGTTTGATACTGTGGAGCAGCTCAGACAGGACGAGGTGACCGAGTGGTTGAGCAGATGGACTGCTAATCCGTTGTGCTCTGCACGCGTGGGTTCGAATCCTGTCCTCATCGCAAGTTTGATTGACTTTTTTCGTTGTCTCTTATCTTTTCACTAAAGTGTTTGTATGTGAGCAGATGATTATATTTGGCTGCGTTTCGGATATCCTCCTCCAGTAACAACATGAGACACAAACGCAGCCTAAACGTTTGTGTTGCATGTGCTACAGTAACAACAGGCACAGTGCCTGCAATCCTATTTGAATAATCCCGTTTTTTTCGGCAAATATGATGCAGATGCAAGTAAATAATTGGGAACAATCGCAAAAACCACACTTTGACAGAAATAAACTTTTCCTGCTTTCGAAGCGACAGTCTGCAATTATATTTGAATAATCCCGTTTTTTTTCGGCAAATATGGTGCAGACGCAAGTAAATACTTGGTTAGGATACAGACCCAGCACATTCCCCTTGGAGATGTAGTCGCGCATCGCAAGCCAATATACGCAATGTTGTATTGTGTATATTGCCTATAACCATTGTTGCTTGTTCAAATTAATTTACCAAACACTGTGTGGCGTTGCTACTCCTAAAACATGTAGTCGAACATCTTCTTTTCAAGCAACACCATGCCCACTCCAAAACAAAAGTTATATACCAAGTTCATGGACATCTAATATCAATTACAGGAATGCCTTTGCTGTCAAGATTGAACCAATGAAAACGGAACTGCCCCCAGGCCCTGAGGAACGATGGACCCTGAATCATACTAAAGTGGCACATGACGAAATTAATCGCAGCGGTCCATTTTTAATAGTTCAAGCACTAGAGATCCTCTCTTCAAATTCTGCCAAACCAGCAGCGCTCAGTTTGTTGTTGGGTATGTTGCTCGCTTCCTGACCCACGCAGGCTCTGTGGCGCAATGGATAGCGCGTTGGACTTCTAGTCAAACACTGAGGTGTGATTCAAAGGTTGTGGGTTCGAGTCCCACCAGAGTCGTTGTTTTAGGCTAGCTGTAGGACCCTCAAACATTAGATGTGTAAAACCAGAGCCTGCGCATCCATTTCTTTCTTTTTCTAAGTCAACTCTAAAGATAAACAGTACGGTTCACCGGCACTTGATCTCGGATCACTGGATTCGAAATCCAGAGTGGTAACCATTACACCATGCAACCTCCCATACTGGGCCACCATGCAGGGACCCTCTCAACATTTCGCTTTTGTGGAAAAGGTTTCTAATATTTCATAATCGCTTGAGCTATCCGGTGCAGCAAGTGCTGAAACCACACCTGACGCTGCAGGTTTCTTGCTATTGTTTAAACCGCATGCACACTGGCATATAATCGCGCACCTTAGGACAGGGTTGACAGCTTCTACACCCGCACTGTGAACAGATCCTCCGTGTTTCATCCAGTTTGATACTGTGGAGAAGCGCAGACCGGACGAGGTGACCGAGTGGTTAAGCAGATGGACTGCTAATCCATTGTGCTCGTCGCAAATTTGATTGACTTCTTTCCTTGTCTCTTATCTTTTCACAAAAGTGTTTGTGTGTGAGTACAGGATTATATTTGGCTGCGTTTCGGATATTCCCCTCCAGTAACAACATGAGACAAAAACGCATTAGTCTTTATGAAACCATTTCCTACCTTAGACATCGGAACTGCATTTTATTTCAGCTGACCGATTGTAATATGAAATCTGGTAGTTCACTTGATTTAAAAAAAAAATAGTAAAACACAGGTCCCACCGAGATTTGAACTCGGATCGCTGGATTCAGAGTCCAGAGTGCTAACCATTACACCATGGAACCGCAGGGGTAGACCTGGGAGGTGGATGGGTTGTCAGCTGTCAAATGCCCCCGCTGACGACCCCTGGAGCGCAAGGCGTTATCCCCATCTGCAGACAACCGTTTAACAGCATGCCATAACAATGACTTTCAAACAAGGCATCAACAACACTATTAAACATATTGCATTTTACGCGTATTTTATACAACAATCGCAAAAACCACACTGTGACAGAAATAAACTTTTCCTGCTTTCGAAGCGACAGTCTGCAATTATATTTGAATAATCCCGTTTTTTTTCGGCAAATATGGTGCAGACGCAAGTAAATACTTGGTTAGGATACAGACCCAGCACATTCCCCTTGGAGATGTAGTCGCGCATCGCAAGCCAATATACGCAATGTTGTATTGTGTATATTGCCTATAACCATTGTTGCTTGTTCAAATTAATTTACCAAACACTGTGTGGCGTTGCTGCTCCTAAAACATGTAGTGGAACATTTTCTTTTCAAACAGCACCATGCCCACTCCAAAACAAAAGTTGTATACCAAGTTCATGGACATCTAATATTAATTACAGGAATGCCTTTTCTGTCAAGGTTGAACCAACGAAAACGGAACTGCTCCCTGGCCCTGAGCAACGACAGACCCTGAATCATACTAAAGTGGCACATGACGAAATGAATCGGAGCGGTCCATTTTTAATAGTTCAAGCACTACTCTTCAAATTCTGCCAAACCAGCAGCGCTCAGTTTGTTGTTGGGTACGTTGTTTGCTTCCTGACCCACGCAGGCTCTGTGGCGCAATGGATAGCGCGTTGGACTTCTAGTCAAACACTGAGGTGTGATTCAAAGGTTGTGGGTTCGAGTCCCACCAGAGTCGTTGTTTTAGGCTAGCTGTAGGACTTCAAATATTAGGTGTGTAAAACCAGAGCCTGCGCATCCATTTCGTTCTTTTTCTAAGTCAACTCTAAAGACAAACAGTACGGTTCACCGGCACTTGATCTCGGATCACTGGATTCAAAAACCAGAGTGCTAACCATTCACCATGCAACCTCCCATACTGGGCCACCATGCAGGGACCCACTCAACATTTCGCTTTTGTGGAAAAGGTTTCTCATATTTCATAATCGCTTAAACTATCCGGTGTTGCAAGTGCTGAAACCACACCTGACGCTGCAGGTTTCTTGCTATTGTTTAAACCGCATGCGCACTGGCATATAATCGCGCACCGTAGGACTGGGTTGACAGCTTCTACACCCGCACTGTGAACAGATCCTCCGTGTTTCATCCAGTTTGATACTGTGGAGCAACTCAGACAGGACGAGGTGACCGAGTGGTTGAGCAGATGGACTGCTAATCCGTTGTGCTCTGCACGCGTGGGTTCGAATCCTGTCCTCATCGCAAGTTTGATTGACTTTTTTCGTTGTCTCTTATCTTTTCACTAAAGTGTTTGTATGTGAGCAGATGATTATATTTGGCTGCGTTTCGGATATCCTCCTCCAGTAACAACATGAGACACAAACGCAGCCTAAACGTTTGTGTTGCATGTGCTACAGTAACAACAGGCACAGTGCCTGCAATCCTATTTGAATAATCCCGTTTTTTTTCGGCAAATATGATGCAGATGCGAGTAAATAATTGGGTACGATACAGATGAAGCACATTCCTATTGGAGATATAGTTGCGCATCGAAAGAGGCGATGACGATACACGGCTGAAAAAGCATTTGTTTCCCGGTTCTTTCAAACACGCAGCCCTACGCGTGTGAGGCACCTATACATGATTTCCCCTCAAGTATGCAGCACTTACGATACATGCAAGCAAACATTGTTTTCAGTGTTTCGAAATGAGTTCATGTTGAAACGTCTTACCGTTTTTAGCTTAAATCGTTGGTGACATGATTACATTCTGACGTAAACCTGCGCACGGCTTTAAACACGTACACGCTGTTTTTTCTGTTTATGGCTGGTGGCGTATAAATAAAAAGAATGGTAAAAGGCATAATGTGTCAGACTTTAGGTGAATATAAGTTTTTTAATACTAACTGAGCCACGACAAAAGGGCCCCCCTCGCTGCCCTGGGCCCTATGCAATTGCTTGGGCTGCGTGTGCCTAAACCCGCTACTGTCTATTCGTAATTGTTCAAATACAAGTAATACTATCTCCAGTTTAGATTGTGCCGGACCATGAGACTCTCATTTTCTAAATCTTCTGTATTCGATTCGACTGGGTATGGATTTTAACGTATTACATGTTAATGTATTAAATTATCTGTTTTGCACTGAGCCCGGATAGCTCAGTCGGTAGAGCATCAGACTTTTAATCTGAGGGTCCAGGGTTCAAGTCCCTGTTCGGGCGGAGGATTTTTTAAATAACGTTTTAATAAAACGATAGTTATTGGGCTAAACACAATGTTGTATTGTTTATATTGCCTATAACCACTGTTGCTTGTTCAAATTAATTTACCAAACACTGTGTGGCGTTGCTACTCCTAAAACATGTAGTCGAACATCTTCTTTTCAAGCAACACCATGCCACAAAAAAAATAGTAAAACTCAGGTCCCACCGAGATTTGAACTCGGATCGCTGGATTCAGAGTCCAGAGTGCTAACCATTACACCATGGAACCGCAGGGGTAGACCTGGGAGGTGGACCTGGGAGGTGGATGGGTTGTCAGCTGTCAAATGCCCCCGCTGACGACCCCTGGAGCGCAAGGCGTTATCCCCATCTGCAGACAACCGTTTAACAGCATGCCATAACAATGACTTTCAAACAAGGCATCAACAACACTATTAAACATATTGCATTTTACGCGTATTTTATACAACAATCGCAAAAACCACACTGTGACAGAAATAAACTTTTCCTGCTTTCGAAGCGACAGTCTGCAATTATATTTGAATAATCCCGTTTTTTTTCGGCAAATATGGTGCAGACGCAAGTAAATACTTGGTTAGGATACAGACCCAGCACATTCCCCTTGGAGATGTAGTCGCGCATCGCAAGCCAATATACGCAATGTTGTATTGTGTATATTGCCTATAACCATTGTTGCTTGTTCAAATTAATTTACCAAACACTGTGTGGCGTTGCTGCTCCTAAAACATGTAGTGGAACATTTTCTTTTCAAACAGCACCATGCCCACTCCAAAACAAAAGTTGTATACCAAGTTCATGGACATCTAATATTAATTACAGGAATGCCTTTTCTGTCAAGGTTGAACCAACGAAAACGGAACTGCTCCCTGGCCCTGAGCAACGACAGACCCTGAATCATACTAAAGTGGCACATGACGAAATGAATCGGAGCGGTCCATTTTTAATAGTTCAAGCACTACTCTTCAAATTCTGCCAAACCAGCAGCGCTCAGTTTGTTGTTGGGTACGTTGTTTGCTACCTGACCCACGCAGGCTCTGTGGCGCAATGGATAGCGCGTTGGACTTCTAGTCAAACACTGAGGTGTGATTCAAAGGTTGTGGGTTCGAGTCCCACCAGAGTCGTTGTTTTAGGCTAGCTGTAGGACTTCAAATATTAGGTGTGTAAAACCAGAGCCTGCGCATCCATTTCGTTCTTTTTCTAAGTCAACTCTAAAGACAAACAGTACGGTTCACCGGCACTTGATCTCGGATCACTGGATTCAAAAACCAGAGTGCTAACCATTCACCATGCAACCTCCCATACTGGGCCACCATGCAGGGACCCACTCAACATTTCGCTTTTGTGGAAAAGGTTTCTCATATTTCATAATCGCTTAAACTATCCGGTGTTGCAAGTGCTGAAACCACACCTGACGCTGCAGGTTTCTTGCTATTGTTTAAACCGCATGCGCACTGGCATATAATCGCGCACCGTAGGACTGGGTTGACAGCTTCTACACCCGCACTGTGAACAGATCCTCCGTGTTTCATCCAGTTTGATACTGTGGAGCAACTCAGACAGGACGAGGTGACCGAGTGGTTGAGCAGATGGACTGCTAATCCGTTGTGCTCTGCACGCGTGGGTTCGAATCCTGTCCTCATCGCAAGTTTGATTGACTTTTTTCGTTGTCTCTTATCTTTTCACTAAAGTGTTTGTATGTGAGCAGATGATTATATTTGGCTGCGTTTCGGATATCCTCCTCCAGTAACAACATGAGACACAAACGCAGCCTAAACGTTTGTGTTGCATGTGCTACAGTAACAACAGGCACAGTGCCTGCAATCCTATTTGAATAATCCCGTTTTTTTTCGGCAAATATGATGCAGATGCGAGTAAATAATTGGGTACGATACAGATGAAGCACATTCCTATTGGAGATATAGTTGCGCATCGAAAGAGGCGATGACGATACACGGCTGAAAAAGCATTTGTTTCCCGGTTCTTTCAAACACGCAGCCCTACGCGTGTGAGGCACCTATACATGATTTCCCCTCAAGTATGCAGCACTTACGATACATGCAAGCAAACATTGTTTTCAGTGTTTCGAAATGAGTTCATGTTGAAACGTCTTACCGTTTTTAGCTTAAATCGTTGGTGACATGATTACATTCTGACGTAAACCTGCGCACGGCTTTAAACACGTACACGCTGTTTTTTCTGTTTATGGCTGGTGGCGTATAAATAAAAAGAATGGTAAAAGGCATAATGTGTCAGACTTTAGGTGAATATAAGTTTTTTAATACTAACTGAGCCACGACAAAAGGGCCCCCCTCGCTGCCCTGGGCCCTATGCAATTGCTTGGGCTGCGTGTGCCTAAACCCGCTACTGTCTATTCGTAATTGTTCAAATACAAGTAATACTATCTCCAGTTTAGATTGTGCCGGACCATGAGACTCTCATTTTCTAAATCTTCTGTATTCGATTCGACTGGGTATGGATTTTAACGTATTACATGTTAATGTATTAAATTATCTGTTTTGCACTGAGCCCGGATAGCTCAGTCGGTAGAGCATCAGACTTTTAATCTGAGGGTCCAGGGTTCAAGTCCCTGTTCGGGCGGAGGATTTTTTAAATAACGTTTTAATAAAACGATAGTTATTGGGCTAAACACAATGTTGTATTGTTTATATTGCCTATAACCACTGTTGCTTGTTCAAATTAATTTACCAAACACTGTGTGGCGTTGCTACTCCTAAAACATGTAGTCGAACATCTTCTTTTCAAGCAACACCATGCCACAAAAAAAATAGTAAAACTCAGGTCCCACCGAGATTTGAACTCGGATCGCTGGATTCAGAGTCCAGAGTGCTAACCATTACACCATGGAACCGCAGGGGTAGACCTGGGAGGTGGACCTGGGAGGTGGATGGGTTGTCAGCTGTCAAATGCCCCCGCTAACGACCCCTGGAGCGCAAGGCGTTATCCTCATCTGCAGACAACCGTTTAACAGCATGCCATAACAATGACTTTCAAACAAGGCATCAACAACACTATTAAACATATTGCATTTTACGCGTATTTTATACAACAATCGCAAAAACCACACTGTGACAGAAATAAACTTTTCCTGCTTTCGAAGCGACAGTCTGCAATTATATTTGAATAATCCCGTTTTTTTTCGGCAAATATGGTGCAGACGCAATTAAATACTTGGTTAGGATACAGACCCAGCACATTCCCCTTGGAGATGTAGTCGCGCATCGCAAGCCAATATACGCAATGTTGTATTGTGTATATTGCCTATAACCATTGTTGCTTGTTCAAATTAATTTACCAAACACTGTGTGGCGTTGCTGCTCCTAAAACATGTAGTGGAACATTTTCTTTTCAAACAGCACCATGCCCACTCCAAAACAAAAGTTGTATACCAAGTTCATGGACATCTAATATTAATTACAGGAATGCCTTTTCTGTCAAGGTTGAACCAACGAAAACGGAACTGCTCCCTGGCCCTGAGCAACGACGGACCCTGAATCATACTAAAGTGGCACATGACGAAATGAATCGGAGCGGTCCATTTTTAATAGTTCAAGCACTACTCTTCAAATTCTGCCAAACCAGCAGCGCTCAGTTTGTTGTTGGGTACGTTGTTTGCTTCCTGACCCACGCAGGCTCTGTGGCGCAATGGATAGCGCGTTGGACTTCTAGTCAAACACTGAGGTGTGATTCAAAGGTTGTGGGTTCGAGTCCCACCAGAGTCGTTGTTTTAGGCTAGCTGTAGGACTTCAAATATTAGGTGTGTAAAACCAGAGCCTGCGCATCCATTTCGTTCTTTTTCTAAGTCAACTCTAAAGACAAACAGTACGGTTCACCGGCACTTGATCTCGGATCACTGGATTCAAAAACCAGAGTGCTAACCATTCACCATGCAACCTCCCATACTGGGCCACCATGCAGGGACCCACTCAACATTTCGCTTTTGTGGAAAAGGTTTCTCATATTTCATAATCGCTTAAACTATCCGGTGTTGCAAGTGCTGAAACCACACCTGACGCTGCAGGTTTCTTGCTATTGTTTAAACCGCATGCGCACTGGCATATAATCGCGCACCGTAGGACTGGGTTGACAGCTTCTACACCCGCACTGTGAACAGATCCTCCGTGTTTCATCCAGTTTGATACTGTGGAGCAACTCAGACAGGACGAGGTGACCGAGTGGTTGAGCAGATGGACTGCTAATCCGTTGTGCTCTGCACGCGTGGGTTCGAATCCTGTCCTCATCGCAAGTTTGATTGACTTTTTTCGTTGTCTCTTATCTTTTCACTAAAGTGTTTGTATGTGAGCAGATGATTATATTTGGCTGCGTTTCGGATATCCTCCTCCAGTAACAACATGAGACACAAACGCAGCCTAAACGTTTGTGTTGCATGTGCTACAGTAACAACAGGCACAGTGCCTGCAATCCTATTTGAATAATCCCGTTTTTTTTCGGCAAATATGATGCAGATGCGAGTAAATAATTGGGTACGATACAGATGAAGCACATTCCTATTGGAGATATAGTTGCGCATCGAAAGAGGCGATGACGATACACGGCTGAAAAAGCATTTGTTTCCCGGTTCTTTCAAACACGCAGCCCTACGCGTGTGAGGCACCTATACATGATTTCCCCTCAAGTATGCAGCACTTACGATACATGCAAGCAAACATTGTTTTCAGTGTTTCGAAATGAGTTCATGTTGAAACGTCTTACCGTTTTTAGCTTAAATCGTTGGTGACATGATTACATTCTGACGTAAACCTGCGCACGGCTTTAAACACGTACACGCTGTTTTTTCTGTTTATGGCTGGTGGCGTATAAATAAAAAGAATGGTAAAAGGCTAATGTGTCAGACTTTAGGTGAATATAAGTTTTTTAATACTAACTGAGCCACGACAAAAGGGCCCCCCTCGCTGCCCTGGGCCCTATGCAATTGCTTGGGCTGCGTGTGCCTAAACCCGCTACTGTCTATTCGTAATTGTTCAAATACAAGTAATACTATCTCCAGTTTAGATTGTGCCGGACCATGAGACTCTCATTTTCTAAATCTTCTGTATTCGATTCGACTGGGTATGGATTTTAACGTATTACATGTTAATGTATTAAATTATCTGTTTTGCACTGAGCCCGGATAGCTCAGTCGGTAGAGCATCAGACTTTTAATCTGAGGGTCCAGGGTTCAAGTCCCTGTTCGGGCGGAGGATTTTTTAAATAACGTTTTAATAAAACGATAGTTATTGGGCTAAACACAATGTTGTATTGTTTATATTGCCTATAACCACTGTTGCTTGTTCAAATTAATTTACCAAACACTGTGTGGCGTTGCTACTCCTAAAACATGTAGTCGAACATCTTCTTTTCAAGCAACACCATGCCACAAAAAAAATAGTAAAACTCAGGTCCCACCGAGATTTGAACTCGGATCGCTGGATTCAGAGTCCAGAGTGCTAACCATTACACCATGGAACCGCAGGGGCAGACCTGGGAGGTGGACCTGGGAGGTGGACCTGGGAGGTGGATGGGTTGTCAGCTGTCAAATGCCCCCGCTGACGACCCCTGGAGCGCAAGGCGTTATCCTCATCTGCAGACAACCGTTTAACAGCATGCCATAACAATGACTTTCAAACAAGGCATCAACAACACTATTAAACATATTGCATTTTACGCGTATTTTATACAACAATCGCAAAAACCACACTGTGACAGAAATAAACTTTTCCTGCTTTCGAAGCGACAGTCTGCAATTATATTTGAATAATCCCGTTTTTTTTCGGCAAATATGGTGCAGACGCAAGTAAATACTTGGTTAGGATACAGACCCAGCACATTCCCCTTGGAGATGTAGTCGCGCATCGCAAGCCAATATACGCAATGTTGTATTGTGTATATTGCCTATAACCATTGTTGCTTGTTCAAATTAATTTACCAAACACTGTGTGGCGTTGCTGCTCCTAAAACATGTAGTGGAACATTTTCTTTTCAAACAGCACCATGCCCACTCCAAAACAAAAGTTGTATACCAAGTTCATGGACATCTAATATTAATTACAGGAATGCCTTTTCTGTCAAGGTTGAACCAACGAAAACGGAACTGCTCCCTGGCCCTGAGCAACGACAGACCCTGAATCATACTAAAGTGGCACATGACGAAATGAATCGGAGCGGTCCATTTTTAATAGTTCAAGCACTACTCTTCAAATTCTGCCAAACCAGCAGCGCTCAGTTTGTTGTTGGGTACGTTGTTTGCTTCCTGACCCACGCAGGCTCTGTGGCGCAATGGATAGCGCGTTGGACTTCTAGTCAAACACTGAGGTGTGATTCAAAGGTTGTGGGTTCGAGTCCCACCAGAGTCGTTGTTTTAGGCTAGCTGTAGGACTTCAAATATTAGGTGTGTAAAACCAGAGCCTGCGCATCCATTTCGTTCTTTTTCTAAGTCAACTCTAAAGACAAACAGTACGGTTCACCGGCACTTGATCTCGGATCACTGGATTCAAAAACCAGAGTGCTAACCATTCACCATGCAACCTCCCATATTGGGCCACCATGCAGGGACCCACTCAACATTTCGCTTTTGTGGAAAAGGTTTCTCATATTTCATAATCGCTTAAACTATCCGGTGTTGCAAGTGCTGAAACCACACCTGACGCTGCAGGTTTCTTGCTATTGTTTAAACCGCATGCGCACTGGCATATAATCGCGCACCGTAGGACTGGGTTGACAGCTTCTACACCCGCACTGTGAACAGATCCTCCGTGTTTCATCCAGTTTGATACTGTGGAGCAGCTCAGACAGGACGAGGTGACCGAGTGGTTGAGCAGATGGACTGCTAATCCGTTGTGCTCTGCACGCGTGGGTTCGAATCCTGTCCTCATCGCAAGTTTGATTGACTTTTTTCGTTGTCTCTTATCTTTTCACTAAAGTGTTTGTATGTGAGCAGATGATTATATTTGGCTGCGTTTCGGATATCCTCCTCCAGTAACAACATGAGACACAAACGCAGCCTAAACGTTTGTGTTGCATGTGCTACAGTAACAACAGGCACAGTGCCTGCAATCCTATTTGAATAATCCCGTTTTTTTCGGCAAATATGATGCAGATGCAAGTAAATAATTGGGAACAATCGCAAAAACCACACTTTGACAGAAATAAACTTTTCCTGCTTTCGAAGCGACAGTCTGCAATTATATTTGAATAATCCCGTTTTTTTCGGCAAATATGGTGCAGACGCAAGTAAATACTTGGTTAGGATACAGACCCAGCACATTCCCCTTGGAGATGTAGTCGCGCATCGCAAGCCAATATACGCAATGTTGTATTGTGTATATTGCCTATAACCATTGTTGCTTGTTCAAATTAATTTACCAAACACTGTGTGGCGTTGCTACTCCTAAAACATGTAGTCGAACATCTTCTTTTCAAGCAACACCATGCCCACTCCAAAACAAAAGTTATATACCAAGTTCATGGACATCTAATATCAATTACAGGAATGCCTTTGCTGTCAAGATTGAACCAATGAAAACGGAACTGCCCCCAGGCCCTGAGGAACGATGGACCCTGAATCATACTAAAGTGGCACATGACGAAATTAATCGCAGCGGTCCATTTTTAATAGTTCAAGCACTAGAGATCCTCTCTTCAAATTCTGCCAAACCAGCAGCGCTCAGTTTGTTGTTGGGTATGTTGCTCGCTTCCTGACCCACGCAGGCTCTGTGGCGCAATGGATAGCGCGTTGGACTTCTAGTCAAACACTGAGGTGTGATTCAAAGGTTGTGGGTTCGAGTCCCACCAGAGTCGTTGTTTTAGGCTAGCTGTAGGACCCTCAAACATTAGATGTGTAAAACCAGAGCCTGCGCATCCATTTCTTTCTTTTTCTAAGTCAACTCTAAAGATAAACAGTACGGTTCACCGGCACTTGATCTCGGATCACTGGATTCGAAATCCAGAGTGGTAACCATTACACCATGCAACCTCCCATACTGGGCCACCATGCAGGGACCCTCTCAACATTTCGCTTTTGTGGAAAAGGTTTCTAATATTTCATAATCGCTTGAGCTATCCGGTGCAGCAAGTGCTGAAACCACACCTGACGCTGCAGGTTTCTTGCTATTGTTTAAACCGCATGCACACTGGCATATAATCGCGCACCTTAGGACAGGGTTGACAGCTTCTACACCCGCACTGTGAACAGATCCTCCGTGTTTCATCCAGTTTGATACTGTGGAGAAGCGCAGACCGGACGAGGTGACCGAGTGGTTAAGCAGATGGACTGCTAATCCATTGTGCTCGTCGCAAATTTGATTGACTTCTTTCCTTGTCTCTTATCTTTTCACAAAAGTGTTTGTGTGTGAGTACAGGATTATATTTGGCTGCGTTTCGGATATTCCCCTCCAGTAACAACATGAGACAAAAACGCATTAGTCTTTATGAAACCATTTCCTACCTTAGACATCGGAACTGCATTTTATTTCAGCTGACCGATTGTAATATGAAATCTGGTAGTTCACTTGATTTAAAAAAAAAATAGTAAAACACAGGTCCCACCGAGATTTGAACTCGGATCGCTGGATTCAGAGTCCAGAGTGCTAACCATTACACCATGGAACCGCAGGGGCAGACCTGGGAGGTGGATGGGTTGTCAGCTGTCAAATGCCCCCGCTGACGACCCCTGGAGCGCAAGGCGTTATCCCCATCTGCAGACAACCGTTTAACAGCATGCCATAACAATGACTTTCAAACAAGGCATCAACAACACTATTAAACATATTGCATTTTACGCGTATTTTATACAACAATCGCAAAAACCACACTGTGACAGAAATAAACTTTTCCTGCTTTCGAAGCGACAGTCTGCAATTATATTTGAATAATCCCGTTTTTTTTCGGCAAATATGGTGCAGACGCAAGTAAATACTTGGTTAGGATACAGACCCAGCACATTCCCCTTGGAGATGTAGTCGCGCATCGCAAGCCAATATACGCAATGTTGTATTGTGTATATTGCCTATAACCATTGTTGCTTGTTCAAATTAATTTACCAAACACTGTGTGGCGTTGCTGCTCCTAAAACATGTAGTGGAACATTTTCTTTTCAAACAGCACCATGCCCACTCCAAAACAAAAGTTGTATACCAAGTTCATGGACATCTAATATTAATTACAGGAATGCCTTTTCTGTCAAGGTTGAACCAACGAAAACGGAACTGCTCCCTGGCCCTGAGCAACGACAGACCCTGAATCATACTAAAGTGGCACATGACGAAATGAATCGGAGCGGTCCATTTTTAATAGTTCAAGCACTACTCTTCAAATTCTGCCAAACCAGCAGCGCTCAGTTTGTTGTTGGGTACGTTGTTTGCTTCCTGACCCACGCAGGCTCTGTGGCGCAATGGATAGCGCGTTGGACTTCTAGTCAAACACTGAGGTGTGATTCAAAGGTTGTGGGTTCGAGTCCCACCAGAGTCGTTGTTTTAGGCTAGCTGTAGGACTTCAAATATTAGGTGTGTAAAACCAGAGCCTGCGCATCCATTTCGTTCTTTTTCTAAGTCAACTCTAAAGACAAACAGTACGGTTCACCGGCACTTGATCTCGGATCACTGGATTCAAAAACCAGAGTGCTAACCATTCACCATGCAACCTCCCATACTGGGCCACCATGCAGGGACCCACTCAACATTTCGCTTTTGTGGAAAAGGTTTCTCATATTTCATAATCGCTTAAACTATCCGGTGTTGCAAGTGCTGAAACCACACCTGACGCTGCAGGTTTCTTGCTATTGTTTAAACCGCATGCGCACTGGCATATAATCGCGCACCGTAGGACTGGGTTGACAGCTTCTACACCCGCACTGTGAACAGATCCTCCGTGTTTCATCCAGTTTGATACTGTGGAGCAACTCAGACAGGACGAGGTGACCGAGTGGTTGAGCAGATGGACTGCTAATCCGTTGTGCTCTGCACGCGTGGGTTCGAATCCTGTCCTCATCGCAAGTTTGATTGACTTTTTTCGTTGTCTCTTATCTTTTCACTAAAGTGTTTGTATGTGAGCAGATGATTATATTTGGCTGCGTTTCGGATATCCTCCTCCAGTAACAACATGAGACACAAACGCAGCCTAAACGTTTGTGTTGCATGTGCTACAGTAACAACAGGCACAGTGCCTGCAATCCTATTTGAATAATCCCGTTTTTTTTCGGCAAATATGATGCAGATGCGAGTAAATAATTGGGTACGATACAGATGAAGCACATTCCTATTGGAGATATAGTTGCGCATCGAAAGAGGCGATGACGATACACGGCTGAAAAAGCATTTGTTTCCCGGTTCTTTCAAACACGCAGCCCTACGCGTGTGAGGCACCTATACATGATTTCCCCTCAAGTATGCAGCACTTACGATACATGCAAGCAAACATTGTTTTCAGTGTTTCGAAATGAGTTCATGTTGAAACGTCTTACCGTTTTTAGCTTAAATCGTTGGTGACATGATTACATTCTGACGTAAACCTGCGCACGGCTTTAAACACGTACACGCTGTTTTTTCTGTTTATGGCTGGTGGCGTATAAATAAAAAGAATGGTAAAAGGCTAATGTGTCAGACTTTAGGTGAATATAAGTTTTTTAATACTAACTGAGCCACGACAAAAGGGCCCCCCTCGCTGCCCTGGGCCCTATGCAATTGCTTGGGCTGCGTGTGCCTAAACCCGCTACTGTCTATTCGTAATTGTTCAAATACAAGTAATACTATCTCCAGTTTAGATTGTGCCGGACCATGAGACTCTCATTTTCTAAATCTTCTGTATTCGATTCGACTGGGTATGGATTTTAACGTATTACATGTTAATGTATTAAATTATCTGTTTTGCACTGAGCCCGGATAGCTCAGTCGGTAGAGCATCAGACTTTTAATCTGAGGGTCCAGGGTTCAAGTCCCTGTTCGGGCGGAGGATTTTTTAAATAACGTTTTAATAAAACGATAGTTATTGGGCTAAACACAATGTTGTATTGTTTATATTGCCTATAACCACTGTTGCTTGTTCAAATTAATTTACCAAACACTGTGTGGCGTTGCTACTCCTAAAACATGTAGTCGAACATCTTCTTTTCAAGCAACACCATGCCACAAAAAAAATAGTAAAACTCAGGTCCCACCGAGATTTGAACTCGGATCGCTGGATTCAGAGTCCAGAGTGCTAACCATTACACCATGGAACCGCAGGGGCAGACCTGGGAGGTGGACCTGGGAGGTGGATGGGTTGTCAGCTGTCAAATGCCCCCGCTGACGACCCCTGGAGCGCAAGGCGTTATCCTCATCTGCAGACAACCGTTTAACAGCATGCCATAACAATGACTTTCAAACAAGGCATCAACAACACTATTAAACATATTGCATTTTACGCGTATTTTATACAACAATCGCAAAAACCACACTGTGACAGAAATAAACTTTTCCTGCTTTCGAAGCGACAGTCTGCAATTATATTTGAATAATCCCGTTTTTTTTCGGCAAATATGGTGCAGACGCAAGTAAATACTTGGTTAGGATACAGACCCAGCACATTCCCCTTGGAGATGTAGTCGCGCATCGCAAGCCAATATACGCAATGTTGTATTGTGTATATTGCCTATAACCATTGTTGCTTGTTCAAATTAATTTACCAAACACTGTGTGGCGTTGCTGCTCCTAAAACATGTAGTGGAACATTTTCTTTTCAAACAGCACCATGCCCACTCCAAAACAAAAGTTGTATACCAAGTTCATGGACATCTAATATTAATTACAGGAATGCCTTTTCTGTCAAGGTTGAACCAACGAAAACGGAACTGCTCCCTGGCCCTGAGCAACGACAGACCCTGAATCATACTAAAGTGGCACATGACGAAATGAATCGGAGCGGTCCATTTTTAATAGTTCAAGCACTACTCTTCAAATTCTGCCAAACCAGCAGCGCTCAGTTTGTTGTTGGGTACGTTGTTTGCTTCCTGACCCACGCAGGCTCTGTGGCGCAATGGATAGCGCGTTGGACTTCTAGTCAAACACTGAGGTGTGATTCAAAGGTTGTGGGTTCGAGTCCCACCAGAGTCGTTGTTTTAGGCTAGCTGTAGGACTTCAAATATTAGGTGTGTAAAACCAGAGCCTGCGCATCCATTTCGTTCTTTTTCTAAGTCAACTCTAAAGACAAACAGTACGGTTCACCGGCACTTGATCTCGGATCACTGGATTCAAAAACCAGAGTGCTAACCATTCACCATGCAACCTCCCATATTGGGCCACCATGCAGGGACCCACTCAACATTTCGCTTTTGTGGAAAAGGTTTCTCATATTTCATAATCGCTTAAACTATCCGGTGTTGCAAGTGCTGAAACCACACCTGACGCTGCAGGTTTCTTGCTATTGTTTAAACCGCATGCGCACTGGCATATAATCGCGCACCGTAGGACTGGGTTGACAGCTTCTACACCCGCACTGTGAACAGATCCTCCGTGTTTCATCCAGTTTGATACTGTGGAGCAGCTCAGACAGGACGAGGTGACCGAGTGGTTGAGCAGATGGACTGCTAATCCGTTGTGCTCTGCACGCGTGGGTTCGAATCCTGTCCTCATCGCAAGTTTGATTGACTTTTTTCGTTGTCTCTTATCTTTTCACTAAAGTGTTTGTATGTGAGCAGATGATTATATTTGGCTGCGTTTCGGATATCCTCCTCCAGTAACAACATGAGACACAAACGCAGCCTAAACGTTTGTGTTGCATGTGCTACAGTAACAACAGGCACAGTGCCTGCAATCCTATTTGAATAATCCCGTTTTTTTTCGGCAAATATGATGCAGATGCAAGTAAATAATTGGGTACGATACAGATGAAGCACATTCCTATTGGAGATATAGTTGCGCATCGAAAGAGGCGATGACGATACACGGCTGAAAAAGCATTTGTTTCCCGGTTCTTTCAAACACGCAGCCCTACGCGTGTGAGGCACCTATACATGATTTCCCCTCAAGTATGCAGCACTTACGATACATGCAAGCAAACATTGTTTTCAGTGTTTCGAAATGAGTTCATGTTGAAACGTCTTACCGTTTTTAGCTTAAATCGTTGGTGACATGATTACATTCTGACGTAAACCTGCGCACGGCTTTAAACACGTACACGCTGTTTTTTCTGTTTATGGCTGGTGGCGTATAAATAAAAAGAATGGTAAAAGGCTAATGTGTCAGACTTTAGGTGAATATAAGTTTTTTAATACTAACTGAGCCACGACAAAAGGGCCCCCCTCGCTGCCCTGGGCCCTATGCAATTGCTTGGGCTGCGTGTGCCTAAACCCGCTACTGTCTATTCGTAATTGTTCAAATACAAGTAATACTATCTCCAGTTTAGATTGTGCCGGACCATGAGACTCTCATTTTCTAAATCTTCTGTATTCGATTCGACTGGGTATGGATTTTAACGTATTACATGTTAATGTATTAAATTATCTGTTTTGCACTGAGCCCGGATAGCTCAGTCGGTAGAGCATCAGACTTTTAATCTGAGGGTCCAGGGTTCAAGTCCCTGTTCGGGCGGAGGATTTTTTAAATAACGTTTTAATAAAACGATAGTTATTGGGCTAAACACAATGTTGTATTGTTTATATTGCCTATAACCACTGTTGCTTGTTCAAATTAATTTACCAAACACTGTGTGGCGTTGCTACTCCTAAAACATGTAGTCGAACATCTTCTTTTCAAGCAACACCATGCCACAAAAAAAATAGTAAAACTCAGGTCCCACCGAGATTTGAACTCGGATCGCTGGATTCAGAGTCCAGAGTGCTAACCATTACACCATGGAACCGCAGGGGCAGACCTGGGAGGTGGACCTGGGAGGTGGACCTGGGAGGTGGATGGGTTGTCAGCTGTCAAATGCCCCCGCTGACGACCCCTGGAGCGCAAGGCGTTATCCTCATCTGCAGACAACCGTTTAACAGCATGCCATAACAATGACTTTCAAACAAGGCATCAACAACACTATTAAACATATTGCATTTTACGCGTATTTTATACAACAATCGCAAAAACCACACTGTGACAGAAATAAACTTTTCCTGCTTTCGAAGCGACAGTCTGCAATTATATTTGAATAATCCCGTTTTTTTTCGGCAAATATGGTGCAGACGCAAGTAAATACTTGGTTAGGATACAGACCCAGCACATTCCCCTTGGAGATGTAGTCGCGCATCGCAAGCCAATATACGCAATGTTGTATTGTGTATATTGCCTATAACCATTGTTGCTTGTTCAAATTAATTTACCAAACACTGTGTGGCGTTGCTGCTCCTAAAACATGTAGTGGAACATTTTCTTTTCAAACAGCACCATGCCCACTCCAAAACAAAAGTTGTATACCAAGTTCATGGACATCTAATATTAATTACAGGAATGCCTTTTCTGTCAAGGTTGAACCAACGAAAACGGAACTGCTCCCTGGCCCTGAGCAACGACAGACCCTGAATCATACTAAAGTGGCACATGACGAAATGAATCGGAGCGGTCCATTTTTAATAGTTCAAGCACTACTCTTCAAATTCTGCCAAACCAGCAGCGCTCAGTTTGTTGTTGGGTACGTTGTTTGCTTCCTGACCCACGCAGGCTCTGTGGCGCAATGGATAGCGCGTTGGACTTCTAGTCAAACACTGAGGTGTGATTCAAAGGTTGTGGGTTCGAGTCCCACCAGAGTCGTTGTTTTAGGCTAGCTGTAGGACTTCAAATATTAGGTGTGTAAAACCAGAGCCTGCGCATCCATTTCGTTCTTTTTCTAAGTCAACTCTAAAGACAAACAGTACGGTTCACCGGCACTTGATCTCGGATCACTGGATTCAAAAACCAGAGTGCTAACCATTCACCATGCAACCTCCCATACTGGGCCACCATGCAGGGACCCACTCAACATTTCGCTTTTGTGGAAAAGGTTTCTCATATTTCATAATCGCTTAAACTATCCGGTGTTGCAAGTGCTGAAACCACACCTGACGCTGCAGGTTTCTTGCTATTGTTTAAACCGCATGCGCACTGGCATATAATCGCGCACCGTAGGACTGGGTTGACAGCTTCTACACCCGCACTGTGAACAGATCCTCCGTGTTTCATCCAGTTTGATACTGTGGAGCAGCTCAGACAGGACGAGGTGACCGAGTGGTTGAGCAGATGGACTGCTAATCCGTTGTGCTCTGCACGCGTGGGTTCGAATCCTGTCCTCATCGCAAGTTTGATTGACTTTTTTCGTTGTCTCTTATCTTTTCACTAAAGTGTTTGTATGTGAGCAGATGATTATATTTGGCTGCGTTTCGGATATCCTCCTCCAGTAACAACATGAGACACAAACGCAGCCTAAACGTTTGTGTTGCATGTGCTACAGTAACAACAGGCACAGTGCCTGCAATCCTATTTGAATAATCCCGTTTTTTTCGGCAAATATGATGCAGATGCAAGTAAATAATTGGGAACAATCGCAAAAACCACACTTTGACAGAAATAAACTTTTCCTGCTTTCGAAGCGACAGTCTGCAATTATATTTGAATAATCCCGTTTTTTTTCGGCAAATATGGTGCAGACGCAAGTAAATACTTGGTTAGGATACAGACCCAGCACATTCCCCTTGGAGATGTAGTCGCGCATCGCAAGCCAATATACGCAATGTTGTATTGTGTATATTGCCTATAACCATTGTTGCTTGTTCAAATTAATTTACCAAACACTGTGTGGCGTTGCTACTCCTAAAACATGTAGTCGAACATCTTCTTTTCAAGCAACACCATGCCCACTCCAAAACAAAAGTTATATACCAAGTTCATGGACATCTAATATCAATTACAGGAATGCCTTTGCTGTCAAGATTGAACCAATGAAAACGGAACTGCCCCCAGGCCCTGAGGAACGATGGACCCTGAATCATACTAAAGTGGCACATGACGAAATTAATCGCAGCGGTCCATTTTTAATAGTTCAAGCACTAGAGATCCTCTCTTCAAATTCTGCCAAACCAGCAGCGCTCAGTTTGTTGTTGGGTATGTTGCTCGCTTCCTGACCCACGCAGGCTCTGTGGCGCAATGGATAGCGCGTTGGACTTCTAGTCAAACACTGAGGTGTGATTCAAAGGTTGTGGGTTCGAGTCCCACCAGAGTCGTTGTTTTAGGCTAGCTGTAGGACCCTCAAACATTAGATGTGTAAAACCAGAGCCTGCGCATCCATTTCTTTCTTTTTCTAAGTCAACTCTAAAGATAAACAGTACGGTTCACCGGCACTTGATCTCGGATCACTGGATTCGAAATCCAGAGTGGTAACCATTACACCATGCAACCTCCCATACTGGGCCACCATGCAGGGACCCTCTCAACATTTCGCTTTTGTGGAAAAGGTTTCTAATATTTCATAATCGCTTGAGCTATCCGGTGCAGCAAGTGCTGAAACCACACCTGACGCTGCAGGTTTCTTGCTATTGTTTAAACCGCATGCACACTGGCATATAATCGCGCACCTTAGGACAGGGTTGACAGCTTCTACACCCGCACTGTGAACAGATCCTCCGTGTTTCATCCAGTTTGATACTGTGGAGAAGCGCAGACCGGACGAGGTGACCGAGTGGTTAAGCAGATGGACTGCTAATCCATTGTGCTCGTCGCAAATTTGATTGACTTCTTTCCTTGTCTCTTATCTTTTCACAAAAGTGTTTGTGTGTGAGTACAGGATTATATTTGGCTGCGTTTCGGATATTCCCCTCCAGTAACAACATGAGACAAAAACGCATTAGTCTTTATGAAACCATTTCCTACCTTAGACATCGGAACTGCATTTTATTTCAGCTGACCGATTGTAATATGAAATCTGGTAGTTCACTTGATTTAAAAAAAAAATAGTAAAACACAGGTCCCACCGAGATTTGAACTCGGATCGCTGGATTCAGAGTCCAGAGTGCTAACCATTACACCATGGAACCGCAGGGGTAGACCTGGGAGGTGGATGGGTTGTCAGCTGTCAAATGCCCCCGCTGACGACCCCTGGAGCGCAAGGCGTTATCCCCATCTGCAGACAACCGTTTAACAGCATGCCATAACAATGACTTTCAAACAAGGCATCAACAACACTATTAAACATATTGCATTTTACGCGTATTTTATACAACAATCGCAAAAACCACACTGTGACAGAAATAAACTTTTCCTGCTTTCGAAGCGACAGTCTGCAATTATATTTGAATAATCCCGTTTTTTTTCGGCAAATATGGTGCAGACGCAAGTAAATACTTGGTTAGGATACAGACCCAGCACATTCCCCTTGGAGATGTAGTCGCGCATCGCAAGCCAATATACGCAATGTTGTATTGAGTATATTACCTATAACCATTGTTGCTTGTTCAAATTAATTTACCAAACACTGTGTGGCGTTGCTGCTCCTAAAACATGTAGTGGAACATTTTCTTTTCAAACAGCACCATGCCCACTCCAAAACAAAAGTTGTATACCAAGTTCATGGACATCTAATATTAATTACAGGAATGCCTTTTCTGTCAAGGTTGAACCAACGAAAACGGAACTGCTCCCTGGCCCTGAGCAACGACAGACCCTGAATCATACTAAAGTGGCACATGACGAAATGAATCGGAGCGGTCCATTTTTAATAGTTCAAGCACTACTCTTCAAATTCTGCCAAACCAGCAGCGCTCAGTTTGTTGTTGGGTACGTTGTTTGCTTCCTGACCCACGCAGGCTCTGTGGCGCAATGGATAGCGCGTTGGACTTCTAGTCAAACACTGAGGTGTGATTCAAAGGTTGTGGGTTCGAGTCCCACCAGAGTCGTTGTTTTAGGCTAGCTGTAGGACTTCAAATATTAGGTGTGTAAAACCAGAGCCTGCGCATCCATTTCGTTCTTTTTCTAAGTCAACTCTAAAGACAAACAGTACGGTTCACCGGCACTTGATCTCGGATCACTGGATTCAAAAACCAGAGTGCTAACCATTCACCATGCAACCTCCCATACTGGGCCACCATGCAGGGACCCACTCAACATTTCGCTTTTGTGGAAAAGGTTTCTCATATTTCATAATCGCTTAAACTATCCGGTGTTGCAAGTGCTGAAACCACACCTGACGCTGCAGGTTTCTTGCTATTGTTTAAACCGCATGCGCACTGGCATATAATCGCGCACCGTAGGACTGGGTTGACAGCTTCTACACCCGCACTGTGAACAGATCCTCCGTGTTTCATCCAGTTTGATACTGTGGAGCAACTCAGACAGGACGAGGTGACCGAGTGGTTGAGCAGATGGACTGCTAATCCGTTGTGCTCTGCACGCGTGGGTTCGAATCCTGTCCTCATCGCAAGTTTGATTGACTTTTTTCGTTGTCTCTTATCTTTTCACTAAAGTGTTTGTATGTGAGCAGATGATTATATTTGGCTGCGTTTCGGATATCCTCCTCCAGTAACAACATGAGACACAAACGCAGCCTAAACGTTTGTGTTGCATGTGCTACAGTAACAACAGGCACAGTGCCTGCAATCCTATTTGAATAATCCCGTTTTTTTTCGGCAAATATGATGCAGATGCGAGTAAATAATTGGGTACGATACAGATGAAGCACATTCCTATTGGAGATATAGTTGCGCATCGAAAGAGGCGATGACGATACACGGCTGAAAAAGCATTTGTTTCCCGGTTCTTTCAAACACGCAGCCCTACGCGTGTGAGGCACCTATACATGATTTCCCCTCAAGTATGCAGCACTTACGATACATGCAAGCAAACATTGTTTTCAGTGTTTCGAAATGAGTTCATGTTGAAACGTCTTACCGTTTTTAGCTTAAATCGTTGGTGACATGATTACATTCTGACGTAAACCTGCGCACGGCTTTAAACACGTACACGCTGTTTTTTCTGTTTATGGCTGGTGGCGTATAAATAAAAAGAATGGTAAAAGGCTAATGTGTCAGACTTTAGGTGAATATAAGTTTTTTAATACTAACTGAGCCACGACAAAAGGGCCCCCCTCGCTGCCCTGGGCCCTATGCAATTGCTTGGGCTGCGTGTGCCTAAACCCGCTACTGTCTATTCGTAATTGTTCAAATACAAGTAATACTATCTCCAGTTTAGATTGTGCCGGACCATGAGACTCTCATTTTCTAAATCTTCTGTATTCGATTCGACTGGGTATGGATTTTAACGTATTACATGTTAATGTATTAAATTATCTGTTTTGCACTGAGCCCGGATAGCTCAGTCGGTAGAGCATCAGACTTTTAATCTGAGGGTCCAGGGTTCAAGTCCCTGTTCGGGCGGAGGATTTTTTAAATAACGTTTTAATA
The DNA here is from genome assembly GCF_902713425.1 of Acipenser ruthenus. NCBI lineage: Eukaryota > Metazoa > Chordata > Actinopteri > Acipenseriformes > Acipenseridae > Acipenser > Acipenser ruthenus. The sequence continues at coordinate 8,293,075 of NC_081209.1, forward strand.
AAACGATAGTTATTGGGCTAAACACAATGTTGTATTGTTTATATTGCCTATAACCACTGTTGCTTGTTCAAATTAATTTACCAAACACTGTGTGGCGTTGCTACTCCTAAAACATGTAGTCGAACATCTTCTTTTCAAGCAACACCATGCCACAAAAAAAATAGTAAAACTCAGGTCCCACCGAGATTTGAACTCGGATCGCTGGATTCAGAGTCCAGAGTGCTAACCATTACACCATGGAACCGCAGGGGTAGACCTGGGAGGTGGACCTGGGAGGTGGATGGGTTGTCAGCTGTCAAATGCCCCCGCTGACGACCCCTGGAGCGCAAGGCGTTATCCTCATCTGCAGACAACCGTTTAACAGCATGCCATAACAATGACTTTCAAACAAGGCATCAACAACACTATTAAACATATTGCATTTTACGCGTATTTTATACAACAATCGCAAAAACCACACTGTGACAGAAATAAACTTTTCCTGCTTTCGAAGCGACAGTCTGCAATTATATTTGAATAATCCCGTTTTTTTTCGGCAAATATGGTGCAGACGCAATTAAATACTTGGTTAGGATACAGACCCAGCACATTCCCCTTGGAGATGTAGTCGCGCATCGCAAGCCAATATACGCAATGTTGTATTGTGTATATTGCCTATAACCATTGTTGCTTGTTCAAATTAATTTACCAAACACTGTGTGGCGTTGCTGCTCCTAAAACATGTAGTGGAACATTTTCTTTTCAAACAGCACCATGCCCACTCCAAAACAAAAGTTGTATACCAAGTTCATGGACATCTAATATTAATTACAGGAATGCCTTTTCTGTCAAGGTTGAACCAACGAAAACGGAACTGCTCCCTGGCCCTGAGCAACGACGGACCCTGAATCATACTAAAGTGGCACATGACGAAATGAATCGGAGCGGTCCATTTTTAATAGTTCAAGCACTACTCTTCAAATTCTGCCAAACCAGCAGCGCTCAGTTTGTTGTTGGGTACGTTGTTTGCTTCCTGACCCACGCAGGCTCTGTGGCGCAATGGATAGCGCGTTGGACTTCTAGTCAAACACTGAGGTGTGATTCAAAGGTTGTGGGTTCGAGTCCCACCAGAGTCGTTGTTTTAGGCTAGCTGTAGGACTTCAAATATTAGGTGTGTAAAACCAGAGCCTGCGCATCCATTTCGTTCTTTTTCTAAGTCAACTCTAAAGACAAACAGTACGGTTCACCGGCACTTGATCTCGGATCACTGGATTCAAAAACCAGAGTGCTAACCATTCACCATGCAACCTCCCATACTGGGCCACCATGCAGGGACCCACTCAACATTTCGCTTTTGTGGAAAAGGTTTCTCATATTTCATAATCGCTTAAACTATCCGGTGTTGCAAGTGCTGAAACCACACCTGACGCTGCAGGTTTCTTGCTATTGTTTAAACCGCATGCGCACTGGCATATAATCGCGCACCGTAGGACTGGGTTGACAGCTTCTACACCCGCACTGTGAACAGATCCTCCGTGTTTCATCCAGTTTGATACTGTGGAGCAGCTCAGACAGGACGAGGTGACCGAGTGGTTGAGCAGATGGACTGCTAATCCGTTGTGCTCTGCACGCGTGGGTTCGAATCCTGTCCTCATCGCAAGTTTGATTGACTTTTTTCGTTGTCTCTTATCTTTTCACTAAAGTGTTTGTATGTGAGCAGATGATTATATTTGGCTGCGTTTCGGATATCCTCCTCCAGTAACAACATGAGACACAAACGCAGCCTAAACGTTTGTGTTGCATGTGCTACAGTAACAACAGGCACAGTGCCTGCAATCCTATTTGAATAATCCCGTTTTTTTTCGGCAAATATGATGCAGATGCAAGTAAATAATTGGGTACGATACAGATGAAGCACATTCCTATTGGAGATATAGTTGCGCATCGAAAGAGGCGATGACGATACACGGCTGAAAAAGCATTTGTTTCCCGGTTCTTTCAAACACGCAGCCCTACGCGTGTGAGGCACCTATACATGATTTCCCCTCAAGTATGCAGCACTTACGATACATGCAAACAAACATTGTTTTCAGTGTTTCGAAATGAGTTCATGTTGAAACGTCTTACCGTTTTTAGCTTAAATCGTTGGTGACATGATTACATTCTGACGTAAACCTGCGCACGGCTTTAAACACGTACACGCTGTTTTTTCTGTTTATGGCTGGTGGCGTATAAATAAAAAGAATGGTAAAAGGCTAATGTGTCAGACTTTAGGTGAATATAAGTTTTTTAATACTAACTGAGCCACGACAAAAGGGCCCCCCTCGCTGCCCTGGGCCCTATGCAATTGCTTGGGCTGCGTGTGCCTAAACCCGCTACTGTCTATTCGTAATTGTTCAAATACAAGTAATACTATCTCCAGTTTAGATTGTGCCGGACCATGAGACTCTCATTTTCTAAATCTTCTGTATTCGATTCGACTGGGTATGGATTTTAACGTATTACATGTTAATGTATTAAATTATCTGTTTTGCACTGAGCCCGGATAGCTCAGTCGGTAGAGCATCAGACTTTTAATCTGAGGGTCCAGGGTTCAAGTCCCTGTTCGGGCGGAGGATTTTTTAAATAACGTTTTAATAAAACGATAGTTATTGGGCTAAACACAATGTTGTATTGTTTATATTGCCTATAACCACTGTTGCTTGTTCAAATTAATTTACCAAACACTGTGTGGCGTTGCTACTCCTAAAACATGTAGTCGAACATCTTCTTTTCAAGCAACACCATGCCACAAAAAAAATAGTAAAACTCAGGTCCCACCGAGATTTGAACTCGGATCGCTGGATTCAGAGTCCAGAGTGCTAACCATTACACCATGGAACCGCAGGGGTAGACCTGGGAGGTGGACCTGGGAGGTGGATGGGTTGTCAGCTGTCAAATGCCCCCGCTGACGAACCCTGGAGCGCAAGGCGTTATCCCCATCTGCAGACAACCGTTTAACAGCATGCCATAACAATGACTTTCAAACAAGGCATCAACAACACTATTAAACATATTGCATTTTACGCGTATTTTATACAACAATCGCAAAAACCACACTGTGACAGAAATAAACTTTTCCTGCTTTCGAAGCGACAGTCTGCAATTATATTTGAATAATCCCGTTTTTTTTCGGCAAATATGGTGCAGACGCAAGTAAATACTTGGTTAGGATACAGACCCAGCACATTCCCCTTGGAGATGTAGTCGCGCATCGCAAGCCAATATACGCAATGTTGTATTGTGTATATTGCCTATAACCATTGTTGCTTGTTCAAATTAATTTACCAAACACTGTGTGGCGTTGCTGCTCCTAAAACATGTAGTGGAACATTTTCTTTTCAAACAGCACCATGCCCACTCCAAAACAAAAGTTGTATACCAAGTTCATGGACATCTAATATTAATTACAGGAATGCCTTTTCTGTCAAGGTTGAACCAACGAAAACGGAACTGCTCCCTGGCCCTGAGCAACGACGGACCCTGAATCATACTAAAGTGGCACATGACGAAATGAATCGGAGCGGTCCATTTTTAATAGTTCAAGCACTACTCTTCAAATTCTGCCAAACCAGCAGCGCTCAGTTTGTTGTTGGGTACGTTGTTTGCATCCTGACCCACGCAGGCTCTGTGGCGCAATGGATAGCGCGTTGGACTTCTAGTCAAACACTGAGGTGTGATTCAAAGGTTGTGGGTTCGAGTCCCACCAGAGTCGTTGTTTTAGGCTAGCTGTAGGACTTCAAATATTAGGTGTGTAAAACCAGAGCCTGCGCATCCATTTCGTTCTTTTTCTAAGTCAACTCTAAAGACAAACAGTACGGTTCACCGGCACTTGATCTCGGATCACTGGATTCAAAAACCAGAGTGCTAACCATTCACCATGCAACCTCCCATACTGGGCCACCATGCAGGGACCCACTCAACATTTCGCTTTTGTGGAAAAGGTTTCTCATATTTCATAATCGCTTAAACTATCCGGTGTTGCAAGTGCTGAAACCACACCTGACGCTGCAGGTTTCTTGCTATTGTTTAAACCGCATGCGCACTGGCATATAATCGCGCACCGTAGGACTGGGTTGACAGCTTCTACACCCGCACTGTGAACAGATCCTCCGTGTTTCATCCAGTTTGATACTGTGGAGCAGCTCAGACAGGACGAGGTGACCGAGTGGTTGAGCAGATGGACTGCTAATCCGTTGTGCTCTGCACGCGTGGGTTCGAATCCTGTCCTCATCGCAAGTTTGATTGACTTTTTTCGTTGTCTCTTATCTTTTCACTAAAGTGTTTGTATGTGAGCAGATGATTATATTTGGCTGCGTTTCGGATATCCTCCTCCAGTAACAACATGAGACACAAACGCAGCCTAAACGTTTGTGTTGCATGTGCTACAGTAACAACAGGCACAGTGCCTGCAATCCTATTTGAATAATCCCGTTTTTTTTCGGCAAATATGATGCAGATGCGAGTAAATAATTGGGTACGATACAGATGAAGCACATTCCTATTGGAGATATAGTTGCGCATCGAAAGAGGCGATGACGATACACGGCTGAAAAAGCATTTGTTTCCCGGTTCTTTCAAACACGCAGCCCTACGCGTGTGAGGCACCTATACATGATTTCCCCTCAAGTATGCAGCACTTACGATACATGCAAGCAAACATTGTTTTCCGTGTTTCGAAATGAGTTCATGTTGAAACGTCTTACCGTTTTTAGCTTAAATCGTTGGTGACATGATTACATTCTGACGTAAACATGCGCACGGCTTTAAACACGTACACGCTATTTTTTCTGTTTATGGCTGGTGGCGTATAAATAAAAAGAATGGTAAAAGGCTAATGTGTCAGACTTTAGGTGAATATAAGTTTTTTAATACTAACTGAGCCACGACAAAAGGGCCCCCCTCGCTGCCCTGGGCCCTATGCAATTGCTTGGGCTGCGTGTGCCTAAACCCGCTACTGTCTATTCGTAATTGTTCAAATACAAGTAATACTATCTCCAGTTTAGATTGTGCCGGACCATGAGACTCTCATTTTCTAAATCTTCTGTATTCGATTCGACTGGGTATGGATTTTAACGTATTACATGTTAATGTATTAAATTATCTGTTTTGCACTGAGCCCGGATAGCTCAGTCGGTAGAGCATCAGACTTTTAATCTGAGGGTCCAGGGTTCAAGTCCCTGTTCGGGCGGAGGATTTTTTAAATAACGTTTTAATAAAACGATAGTTATTGGGCTAAACACAATGTTGTATTGTTTATATTGCCTATAACCACTGTTGCTTGTTCAAATTAATTTACCAAACACTGTGTGGCGTTGCTACTCCTAAAACATGTAGTCGAACATCTTCTTTTCAAGCAACACCATGCCACAAAAAAAATAGTAAAACTCAGGTCCCACCGAGATTTGAACTCGGATCGCTGGATTCAGAGTCCAGAGTGCTAACCATTACACCATGGAACCGCAGGGGCAGACCTGGGAGGTGGACCTGGGAGGTGGACCTGGGAGGTGGATGGGTTGTCAGCTGTCAAATGCCCCCGCTGACGACCCCTGGAGCGCAAGGCGTTATCCTCATCTGCAGACAACCGTTTAACAGCATGCCATAACAATGACTTTCAAACAAGGCATCAACAACACTATTAAACATATTGCATTTTACGCGTATTTTATACAACAATCGCAAAAACCACACTGTGACAGAAATAAACTTTTCCTGCTTTCGAAGCGACAGTCTGCAATTATATTTGAATAATCCCGTTTTTTTTCGGCAAATATGGTGCAGACGCAAGTAAATACTTGGTTAGGATACAGACCCAGCACATTCCCCTTGGAGATGTAGTCGCAAGCCAATATACGCAATGTTGTATTGTGTATATTGCCTATAACCATTGTTGCTTGTTCAAATTAATTTACCAAACACTGTGTGGCGTTGCTGCTCCTAAAACATGTAGTGGAACATTTTCTTTTCAAACAGCACCATGCCCACTCCAAAACAAAAGTTGTATACCAAGTTCATGGACATCTAATATTAATTACAGGAATGCCTTTTCTGTCAAGGTTGAACCAACGAAAACGGAACTGCTCCCTGGCCCTGAGCAACGACAGACCCTGAATCATACTAAAGTGGCACATGACGAAATGAATCGGAGCGGTCCATTTTTAATAGTTCAAGCACTACTCTTCAAATTCTGCCAAACCAGCAGCGCTCAGTTTGTTGTTGGGTACGTTGTTTGCTTCCTGACCCACGCAGGCTCTGTGGCGCAATGGATAGCGCGTTGGACTTCTAGTCAAACACTGAGGTGTGATTCAAAGGTTGTGGGTTCGAGTCCCACCAGAGTCGTTGTTTTAGGCTAGCTGTAGGACTTCAAATATTAGGTGTGTAAAACCAGAGCCTGCGCATCCATTTCGTTCTTTTTCTAAGTCAACTCTAAAGACAAACAGTACGGTTCACCGGCACTTGATCTCGGATCACTGGATTCAAAAACCAGAGTGCTAACCATTCACCATGCAACCTCCCATACTGGGCCACCATGCAGGGACCCACTCAACATTTCGCTTTTGTGGAAAAGGTTTCTCATATTTCATAATCGCTTAAACTATCCGGTGTTGCAAGTGCTGAAACCACACCTGACGCTGCAGGTTTCTTGCTATTGTTTAAACCGCATGCGCACTGGCATATAATCGCGCACCGTAGGACTGGGTTGACAGCTTCTACACCCGCACTGTGAACAGATCCTCCGTGTTTCATCCAGTTTGATACTGTGGAGCAACTCAGACAGGACGAGGTGACCGAGTGGTTGAGCAGATGGACTGCTAATCCGTTGTGCTCTGCACGCGTGGGTTCGAATCCTGTCCTCATCGCAAGTTTGATTGACTTTTTTCGTTGTCTCTTATCTTTTCACTAAAGTGTTTGTATGTGAGCAGATGATTATATTTGGCTGCGTTTCGGATATCCTCCTCCAGTAACAACATGAGACACAAACGCAGCCTAAACGTTTGTGTTGCATGTGCTACAGTAACAACAGGCACAGTGCCTGCAATCCTATTTGAATAATCCCGTTTTTTTTCGGCAAATATGATGCAGATGCAAGTAAATAATTGGGTACGATACAGATGAAGCACATTCCTATTGGAGATATAGTTGCGCATCGAAAGAGGCGATGACGATACACGGCTGAAAAAAGCATTTGTTTCCCGGTTCTTTCAAACACGCAGCCCTACGCGTGTGAGGCACCTATACATGATTTCCCCTCAAGTATGCAGCACTTACGATACATGCAAACAAACATTGTTTTCAGTGTTTCGAAATGAGTTCATGTTGAAACGTCTTACCGTTTTTAGCTTAAATCGTTGGTGACATGATTACATTCTGACGTAAACCTGCGCACGGCTTTAAACACGTACACGCTGTTTTTTCTGTTTATGGCTGGTGGCGTATAAATAAAAAGAATGGTAAAAGGCTAATGTGTCAGACTTTAGGTGAATATAAGTTTTTTAATACTAACTGAGCCACGACAAAAGGGCCCCCCTCGCTGCCCTGGGCCCTATGCAATTGCTTGGGCTGCGTGTGCCTAAACCCGCTACTGTCTATTCGTAATTGTTCAAATACAAGTAATACTATCTCCAGTTTAGATTGTGCCGGACCATGAGACTCTCATTTTCTAAATCTTCTGTATTCGATTCGACTGGGTATGGATTTTAACGTATTACATGTTAATGTATTAAATTATCTGTTTTGCACTGAGCCCGGATAGCTCAGTCGGTAGAGCATCAGACTTTTAATCTGAGGGTCCAGGGTTCAAGTCCCTGTTCGGGCGGAGGATTTTTTAAATAACGTTTTAATAAAACGATAGTTATTGGGCTAAACACAATGTTGTATTGTTTATATTGCCTATAACCACTGTTGCTTGTTCAAATTAATTTACCAAACACTGTGTGGCGTTGCTACTCCTAAAACATGTAGTCGAACATCTTCTTTTCAAGCAACACCATGCCACAAAAAAAATAGTAAAACTCAGGTCCCACCGAGATTTGAACTCGGATCGCTGGATTCAGAGTCCAGAGTGCTAACCATTACACCATGGAACCGCAGGGGTAGACCTGGGAGGTGGACCTGGGAGGTGGATGGGTTGTCAGCTGTCAAATGCCCCCGCTGACGACCCCTGGAGCGCAAGGCGTTATCCCCATCTGCAGACAACCGTTTAACAGCATGCCATAACAATGACTTTCAAACAAGGCATCAACAACACTATTAAACATATTGCATTTTACGCGTATTTTATACAACAATCGCAAAAACCACACTGTGACAGAAATAAACTTTTCCTGCTTTCGAAGCGACAGTCTGCAATTATATTTGAATAATCCCGTTTTTTTTCGGCAAATATGGTGCAGACGCAAGTAAATACTTGGTTAGGATACAGACCCAGCACATTCCCCTTGGAGATGTAGTCGCGCATCGCAAGCCAATATACGCAATGTTGTATTGTGTATATTGCCTATAACCATTGTTGCTTGTTCAAATTAATTTACCAAACACTGTGTGGCGTTGCTGCTCCTAAAACATGTAGTGGAACATTTTCTTTTCAAACAGCACCATGCCCACTCCAAAACAAAAGTTGTATACCAAGTTCATGGACATCTAATATTAATTACAGGAATGCCTTTTCTGTCAAGGTTGAACCAACGAAAACGGAACTGCTCCCTGGCCCTGAGCAACGACAGACCCTGAATCATACTAAAGTGGCACATGACGAAATGAATCGGAGCGGTCCATTTTTAATAGTTCAAGCACTACTCTTCAAATTCTGCCAAACCAGCAGCGCTCAGTTTGTTGTTGGGTACGTTGTTTGCATCCTGACCCACGCAGGCTCTGTGGCGCAATGGATAGCGCGTTGGACTTCTAGTCAAACACTGAGGTGTGATTCAAAGGTTGTGGGTTCGAGTCCCACCAGAGTCGTTGTTTTAGGCTAGCTGTAGGACTTCAAATATTAGGTGTGTAAAACCAGAGCCTGCGCATCCATTTCGTTCTTTTTCTAAGTCAACTCTAAAGACAAACAGTACGGTTCACCGGCACTTGATCTCGGATCACTGGATTCAAAAACCAGAGTGCTAACCATTCACCATGCAACCTCCCATACTGGGCCACCATGCAGGGACCCACTCAACATTTCGCTTTTGTGGAAAAGGTTTCTCATATTTCATAATCGCTTAAACTATCCGGTGTTGCAAGTGCTGAAACCACACCTGACGCTGCAGGTTTCTTGCTATTGTTTAAACCGCATGCGCACTGGCATATAATCGCGCACCGTAGGACTGGGTTGACAGCTTCTACACCCGCACTGTGAACAGATCCTCCGTGTTTCATCCAGTTTGATACTGTGGAGCAGCTCAGACAGGACGAGGTGACCGAGTGGTTGAGCAGATGGACTGCTAATCCGTTGTGCTCTGCACGCGTGGGTTCGAATCCTGTCCTCATCGCAAGTTTGATTGACTTTTTTCGTTGTCTCTTATCTTTTCACTAAAGTGTTTGTATGTGAGCAGATGATTATATTTGGCTGCGTTTCGGATATCCTCCTCCAGTAACAACATGAGACACAAACGCAGCCTAAACGTTTGTGTTGCATGTGCTACAGTAACAACAGGCACAGTGCCTGCAATCCTATTTGAATAATCCCGTTTTTTTTCGGCAAATATGATGCAGATGCAAGTAAATAATTGGGTACGATACAGATGAAGCACATTCCTATTGGAGATATAGTTGCGCATCGAAAGAGGCGATGACGATACACGGCTGAAAAAGCATTTGTTTCCCGGTTCTTTCAAACAAGCAGCCCTACGCGTGTGAGGCACCTATACATGATTTCCCCTCAAGTATGCAGCACTTACGATACATGCAAACAAACATTGTTTTCAGTGTTTCGAAATGAGTTCATGTTGAAACGTCTTACCGTTTTTAGCTTAAATCGTTGGTGACATGATTACATTCTGACGTAAACCTGCGCACGGCTTTAAACACGTACACGCTGTTTTTTCTGTTTATGGCTGGTGGCGTATAAATAAAAAGAATGGTAAAAGGCTAATGTGTCAGACTTTAGGTGAATATAAGTTTTTTAATACTAACTGAGCCACGACAAAAGGGCCCCCCTCGCTGCCCTGGGCCCTATGCAATTGCTTGGGCTGCGTGTGCCTAAACCCGCTACTGTCTATTCGTAATTGTTCAAATACAAGTAATACTATCTCCAGTTTAGATTGTGCCGGACCATGAGACTCTCATTTTCTAAATCTTCTGTATTCGATTCGACTGGGTATGGATTTTAACGTATTACATGTTAATGTATTAAATTATCTGTTTTGCACTGAGCCCGGATAGCTCAGTCGGTAGAGCATCAGACTTTTAATCTGAGGGTCCAGGGTTCAAGTCCCTGTTCGGGCGGAGGATTTTTTAAATAACGTTTTAATAAAACGATAGTTATTGGGCTAAACACAATGTTGTATTGTTTATATTGCCTATAACCACTGTTGCTTGTTCAAATTAATTTACCAAACACTGTGTGGCGTTGCTACTCCTAAAACATGTAGTCGAACATCTTCTTTTCAAGCAACACCATGCCACAAAAAAAATAGTAAAACTCAGGTCCCACCGAGATTTGAACTCGGATCGCTGGATTCAGAGTCCAGAGTGCTAACCATTACTCCACCTGAATCATACTAAAGTGGCACATGACGAAATGAATCGGAGCGGTCCATTTTTAATAGTTCAAGCACTACTCTTCAAATTCTGCCAAACCAGCAGCGCTCAGTTTGTTGTTGGGTACGTTGTTTGCTTCCTGACCCACGCAGGCTCTGTGGCGCAATGGATAGCGCGTTAGACTTCTAGTCAAACACTGAGGTGTGATTCAAAGGTTGTGGGTTCGAGTCCCACCAGAGTCGTTGTTTTAGGCTAGCTGTAGGACTTCAAATATTAGGTGTGTAAAACCAGAGCCTGCGCATCCATTTCGTTCTTTTTCTAAGTCAACTCTAAAGACAAACAGTACGGTTCACCGGCACTTGATCTCGGATCACTGGATTCAAAAACCAGAGTGCTAACCATTCACCATGCAACCTCCCATACTGGGCCACCATGCAGGGACCCACTCAACATTTCGCTTTTGTGGAAAAGGTTTCTCATATTTCATAATCGCTTAAACTATCCGGTGTTGCAAGTGCTGAAACCACACCTGACGCTGCAGGTTTCTTGCTATTGTTTAAACCGCATGCGCACTGGCATATAATCGCGCACCGTAGGACTGGGTTGACAGCTTCTACACCCGCACTGTGAACAGATCCTCCGTGTTTCATCCAGTTTGATACTGTGGAGCAGCTCAGACAGGACGAGGTGACCGAGTGGTTGAGCAGATGGACTGCTAATCCGTTGTGCTCTGCACGCGTGGGTTCGAATCCTGTCCTCATCGCAAGTTTGATTGACTTTTTTCGTTGTCTCTTATCTTTTCACTAAAGTGTTTGTATGTGAGCAGATGATTATATTTGGCTGCGTTTCGGATATCCTCCTCCAGTAACAACATGAGACACAAACGCAGCCTAAACGTTTGTGTTGCATGTGCTACAGTAACAACAGGCACAGTGCCTGCAATCCTATTTGAATAATCCCGTTTTTTTTCGGCAAATATGATGCAGATGCAAGTAAATAATTGGGTACGATACAGATGAAGCACATTCCTATTGGAGATATAGTTGCGCATCGAAAGAGGCGATGACGATACACGGCTGAAAAAAGCATTTGTTTCCCGGTTCTTTCAAACACGCAGCCCTACGCGTGTGAGGCACCTATACATGATTTCCCCTCAAGTATGCAGCACTTACGATACATGCAAGCAAACATTGTTTTCCGTGTTTCGAAATGAGTTCATGTTGAAACGTCTTACCGTTTTTAGCTTAAATCGTTGGTGACATGATTACATTCTGACGTAAACCTGCGCACGGCTTTAAACACGTACACGCTGTTTTTTCTGTTTATGGCTGGTGGCGTATAAATAAAAAGAATGGTAAAAGGCTAATGTGTCAGACTTTAGGTGAATATAAGTTTTTTAATACTAACTGAGCCACGACAAAAGGGCCCCCCTCGCTGCCCTGGGCCCTATGCAATTGCTTGGGCTGCGTGTGCCTAAACCCGCTACTGTCTATTCGTAATTGTTCAAATACAAGTAATACTATCTCCAGTTTAGATTGTGCCGGACCATGAGACTCTCATTTTCTAAATCTTCTGTATTCGATTCGACTGGGTATGGATTTTAACGTATTACATGTTAATGTATTAAATTATCTGTTTTGCACTGAGCCCGGATAGCTCAGTCGGTAGAGCATCAGACTTTTAATCTGAGGGTCCAGGGTTCAAGTCCCTGTTCGGGCGGAGGATTTTTTAAATAACGTTTTAATAAAACGATAGTTATTGGGCTAAACACAATGTTGTATTGTTTATATTGCCTATAACCACTGTTGCTTGTTCAAATTAATTTACCAAACACTGTGTGGCGTTGCTACTCCTAAAACATGTAGTCGAACATCTTCTTTTCAAGCAACACCATGCCACAAAAAAAATAGTAAAACTCAGGTCCCACCGAGATTTGAACTCGGATCGCTGGATTCAGAGTCCAGAGTGCTAACCATTACACCATGGAACCGCAGGGGTAGACCTGGGAGGTGGACCTGGGAGGTGGATGGGTTGTCAGCTGTCAAATGCCCCCGCTGACGACCCCTGGAGCGCAAGGCGTTATCCCCATCTGCAGACAACCGTTTAACAGCATGCCATAACAATGACTTTCAAACAAGGCATCAACAACACTATTAAACATATTGCATTTTACGCGTATTTTATACAACAATCGCAAAAACCACACTGTGACAGAAATAAACTTTTCCTGCTTTCGAAGCGACAGTCTGCAATTATATTTGAATAATCCCGTTTTTTTTCGGCAAATATGGTGCAGACGCAAGTAAATACTTGGTTAGGATACAGACCCAGCACATTCCCCTTGGAGATGTAGTCGCGCATCGCAAGCCAATATACGCAATGTTGTATTGTGTATATTGCCTATAACCATTGTTGCTTGTTCAAATTAATTTACCAAACACTGTGTGGCGTTGCTGCTCCTAAAACATGTAGTGGAACATTTTCTTTTCAAACAGCACCATGCCCACTCCAAAACAAAAGTTGTATACCAAGTTCATGGACATCTAATATTAATTACAGGAATGCCTTTTCTGTCAAGGTTGAACCAACGAAAACGGAACTGCTCCCTGGCCCTGAGCAACGACAGACCCTGAATCATACTAAAGTGGCACATGACGAAATGAATCGGAGCGGTCCATTTTTAATAGTTCAAGCACTACTCTTCAAATTCTGCCAAACCAGCAGCGCTCAGTTTGTTGTTGGGTACGTTGTTTGCATCCTGACCCACGCAGGCTCTGTGGCGCAATGGATAGCGCGTTGGACTTCTAGTCAAACACTGAGGTGTGATTCAAAGGTTGTGGGTTCGAGTCCCACCAGAGTCGTTGTTTTAGGCTAGCTGTAGGACTTCAAATATTAGGTGTGTAAAACCAGAGCCTGCGCATCCATTTCGTTCTTTTTCTAAGTCAACTCTAAAGACAAACAGTACGGTTCACCGGCACTTGATCTCGGATCACTGGATTCAAAAACCAGAGTGCTAACCATTCACCATGCAACCTCCCATACTGGGCCACCATGCAGGGACCCACTCAACATTTCGCTTTTGTGGAAAAGGTTTCTCATATTTCATAATCGCTTAAACTATCCGGTGTTGCAAGTGCTGAAACCACACCTGACGCTGCAGGTTTCTTGCTATTGTTTAAACCGCATGCGCACTGGCATATAATCGCGCACCGTAGGACTGGGTTGACAGCTTCTACACCCGCACTGTGAACAGATCCTCCGTGTTTCATCCAGTTTGATACTGTGGAGCAACTCAGACAGGACGAGGTGACCGAGTGGTTGAGCAGATGGACTGCTAATCCGTTGTGCTCTGCACGCGTGGGTTCGAATCCTGTCCTCATCGCAAGTTTGATTGACTTTTTTCGTTGTCTCTTATCTTTTCACTAAAGTGTTTGTATGTGAGCAGATGATTATATTTGGCTGCGTTTCGGATATCCTCCTCCAGTAACAACATGAGACACAAACGCAGCCTAAACGTTTGTGTTGCATGTGCTACAGTAACAACAGGCACAGTGCCTGCAATCCTATTTGAATAATCCCGTTTTTTTTCGGCAAATATGATGCAGATGCAAGTAAATAATTGGGTACGATACAGATGAAGCACATTCCTATTGGAGATATAGTTGCGCATCGAAAGAGGCGATGACGATACACGGCTGAAAAAAGCATTTGTTTCCCGGTTCTTTCAAACACGCAGCCCTACGCGTGTGAGGCACCTATACATGATTTCCCCTCAAGTATGCAGCACTTACGATACATGCAAGCAAACATTGTTTTCCGTGTTTCGAAATGAGTTCATGTTGAAACGTCTTACCGTTTTTAGCTTAAATCGTTGGTGACATGATTACATTCTGACGTAAACCTGCGCACGGCTTTAAACACGTACACGCTGTTTTTTCTGTTTATGGCTGGTGGCGTATAAATAAAAAGAATGGTAAAAGGCTAATGTGTCAGACTTTAGGTGAATATAAGTTTTTTAATACTAACTGAGCCACGACAAAAGGGCCCCCCTCGCTGCCCTGGGCCCTATGCAATTGCTTGGGCTGCGTGTGCCTAAACCCGCTACTGTCTATTCGTAATTGTTCAAATACAAGTAATACTATCTCCAGTTTAGATTGTGCCGGACCATGAGACTCTCATTTTCTAAATCTTCTGTATTCGATTCGACTGGGTATGGATTTTAACGTATTACATGTTAATGTATTAAATTATCTGTTTTGCACTGAGCCCGGATAGCTCAGTCGGTAGAGCATCAGACTTTTAATCTGAGGGTCCAGGGTTCAAGTCCCTGTTCGGGCGGAGGATTTTTTAAATAACGTTTTAATAAAACGATAGTTATTGGGCTAAACACAATGTTGTATTGTTTATATTGCCTATAACCACTGTTGCTTGTTCAAATTAATTTACCAAACACTGTGTGGCGTTGCTACTCCTAAAACATGTAGTCGAACATCTTCTTTTCAAGCAACACCATGCCACAAAAAAAATAGTAAAACTCAGGTCCCACCGAGATTTGAACTCGGATCGCTGGATTCAGAGTCCAGAGTGCTAACCATTACACCATGGAACCGCAGGGGTAGACCTGGGAGGTGGACCTGGGAGGTGGATGGGTTGTCAGCTGTCAAATGCCCCCGCTGACGACCCCTGGAGCGCAAGGCGTTATCCCCATCTGCAGACAACCGTTTAACAGCATGCCATAACAATGACTTTCAAACAAGGCATCAACAACACTATTAAACATATTGCATTTTACGCGTATTTTATACAACAATCGCAAAAACCACACTGTGACAGAAATAAACTTTTCCTGCTTTCGAAGCGACAGTCTGCAATTATATTTGAATAATCCCGTTTTTTTTCGGCAAATATGGTGCAGACGCAAGTAAATACTTGGTTAGGATACAGACCCAGCACATTCCCCTTGGAGATGTAGTCGCGCATCGCAAGCCAATATACGCAATGTTGTATTGTGTATATTGCCTATAACCATTGTTGCTTGTTCAAATTAATTTACCAAACACTGTGTGGCGTTGCTGCTCCTAAAACATGTAGTGGAACATTTTCTTTTCAAACAGCACCATGCCCACTCCAAAACAAAAGTTGTATACCAAGTTCATGGACATCTAATATTAATTACAGGAATGCCTTTTCTGTCAAGGTTGAACCAACGAAAACGGAACTGCTCCCTGGCCCTGAGCAACGACAGACCCTGAATCATACTAAAGTGGCACATGACGAAATGAATCGGAGCGGTCCATTTTTAATAGTTCAAGCACTACTCTTCAAATTCTGCCAAACCAGCAGCGCTCAGTTTGTTGTTGGGTACGTTGTTTGCATCCTGACCCACGCAGGCTCTGTGGCGCAATGGATAGCGCGTTGGACTTCTAGTCAAACACTGAGGTGTGATTCAAAGGTTGTGGGTTCGAGTCCCACCAGAGTCGTTGTTTTAGGCTAGCTGTAGGACTTCAAATATTAGGTGTGTAAAACCAGAGCCTGCGCATCCATTTCGTTCTTTTTCTAAGTCAACTCTAAAGACAAACAGTACGGTTCACCGGCACTTGATCTCGGATCACTGGATTCAAAAACCAGAGTGCTAACCATTCACCATGCAACCTCCCATACTGGGCCACCATGCAGGGACCCACTCAACATTTCGCTTTTGTGGAAAAGGTTTCTCATATTTCATAATCGCTTAAACTATCCGGTGTTGCAAGTGCTGAAACCACACCTGACGCTGCAGGTTTCTTGCTATTGTTTAAACCGCATGCGCACTGGCATATAATCGCGCACCGTAGGACTGGGTTGACAGCTTCTACACCCGCACTGTGAACAGATCCTCCGTGTTTCATCCAGTTTGATACTGTGGAGCAACTCAGACAGGACGAGGTGACCGAGTGGTTGAGCAGATGGACTGCTAATCCGTTGTGCTCTGCACGCGTGGGTTCGAATCCTGTCCTCATCGCAAGTTTGATTGACTTTTTTCGTTGTCTCTTATCTTTTCACTAAAGTGTTTGTATGTGAGCAGATGATTATATTTGGCTGCGTTTCGGATATCCTCCTCCAGTAACAACATGAGACACAAACGCAGCCTAAACGTTTGTGTTGCATGTGCTACAGTAACAACAGGCACAGTGCCTGCAATCCTATTTGAATAATCCCGTTTTTTTTCGGCAAATATGATGCAGATGCAAGTAAATAATTGGGTACGATACAGATGAAGCACATTCCTATTGGAGATATAGTTGCGCATCGAAAGAGGCGATGACGATACACGGCTGAAAAAAGCATTTGTTTCCCGGTTCTTTCAAACACGCAGCCCTACGCGTGTGAGGCACCTATACATGATTTCCCCTCAAGTATGCAGCACTTACGATACATGCAAGCAAACATTGTTTTCAGTGTTTCGAAATGAGTTCATGTTGAAACGTCTTACCGTTTTTAGCTTAAATCGTTGGTGACATGATTACATTCTGACGTAAACCTGCGCACGGCTTTAAACACGTACACGCTGTTTTTTCTGTTTATGGCTGGTGGCGTATAAATAAAAAGAATGGTAAAAGGCTAATGTGTCAGACTTTAGGTGAATATAAGTTTTTTAATACTAACTGAGCCACGACAAAAGGGCCCCCCTCGCTGCCCTGGGCCCTATGCAATTGCTTGGGCTGCGTGTGCCTAAACCCGCTACTGTCTATTCGTAATTGTTCAAATACAAGTAATACTATCTCCAGTTTAGATTGTGCCGGACCATGAGACTCTCATTTTCTAAATCTTCTGTATTCGATTCGACTGGGTATGGATTTTAACGTATTACATGTTAATGTATTAAATTATCTGTTTTGCACTGAGCCCGGATAGCTCAGTCGGTAGAGCATCAGACTTTTAATCTGAGGGTCCAGGGTTCAAGTCCCTGTTCGGGCGGAGGATTTTTTAAATAACGTTTTAATAAAACGATAGTTATTGGGCTAAACACAATGTTGTATTGTTTATATTGCCTATAACCACTGTTGCTTGTTCAAATTAATTTACCAAACACTGTGTGGCGTTGCTACTCCTAAAACATGTAGTCGAACATCTTCTTTTCAAGCAACACCATGCCACAAAAAAAATAGTAAAACTCAGGTCCCACCGAGATTTGAACTCGGATCGCTGGATTCAGAGTCCAGAGTGCTAACCATTACACCATGGAACCGCAGGGGTAGACCTGGGAGGTGGACCTGGGAGGTGGATGGGTTGTCAGCTGTCAAATGCCCCCGCTGACGACCCCTGGAGCGCAAGGCGTTATCCCCATCTGCAGACAACCGTTTAACAGCATGCCATAACAATGACTTTCAAACAAGGCATCAACAACACTATTAAACATATTGCATTTTACGCGTATTTTATACAACAATCGCAAAAACCACACTGTGACAGAAATAAACTTTTCCTGCTTTCGAAGCGACAGTCTGCAATTATATTTGAATAATCCCGTTTTTTTTCGGCAAATATGGTGCAGACGCAAGTAAATACTTGGTTAGGATACAGACCCAGCACATTCCCCTTGGAGATGTAGTCGCGCATCGCAAGCCAATATACGCAATGTTGTATTGTGTATATTGCCTATAACCATTGTTGCTTGTTCAAATTAATTTACCAAACACTGTGTGGCGTTGCTGCTCCTAAAACATGTAGTGGAACATTTTCTTTTCAAACAGCACCATGCCCACTCCAAAACAAAAGTTGTATACCAAGTTCATGGACATCTAATATTAATTACAGGAATGCCTTTTCTGTCAAGGTTGAACCAACGAAAACGGAACTGCTCCCTGGCCCTGAGCAACGACAGACCCTGAATCATACTAAAGTGGCACATGACGAAATGAATCGGAGCGGTCCATTTTTAATAGTTCAAGCACTACTCTTCAAATTCTGCCAAACCAGCAGCGCTCAGTTTGTTGTTGGGTACGTTGTTTGCATCCTGACCCACGCAGGCTCTGTGGCGCAATGGATAGCGCGTTGGACTTCTAGTCAAACACTGAGGTGTGATTCAAAGGTTGTGGGTTCGAGTCCCACCAGAGTCGTTGTTTTAGGCTAGCTGTAGGACTTCAAATATTAGGTGTGTAAAACCAGAGCCTGCGCATCCATTTCGTTCTTTTTCTAAGTCAACTCTAAAGACAAACAGTACGGTTCACCGGCACTTGATCTCGGATCACTGGATTCAAAAACCAGAGTGCTAACCATTCACCATGCAACCTCCCATACTGGGCCACCATGCAGGGACCCACTCAACATTTCGCTTTTGTGGAAAAGGTTTCTCATATTTCATAATCGCTTAAACTATCCGGTGTTGCAAGTGCTGAAACCACACCTGACGCTGCAGGTTTCTTGCTATTGTTTAAACCGCATGCGCACTGGCATATAATCGCGCACCGTAGGACTGGGTTGACAGCTTCTACACCCGCACTGTGAACAGATCCTCCGTGTTTCATCCAGTTTGATACTGTGGAGCAGCTCAGACAGGACGAGGTGACCGAGTGGTTGAGCAGATGGACTGCTAATCCGTTGTGCTCTGCACGCGTGGGTTCGAATCCTGTCCTCATCGCAAGTTTGATTGACTTTTTTCGTTGTCTCTTATCTTTTCACTAAAGTGTTTGTATGTGAGCAGATGATTATATTTGGCTGCGTTTCGGATATCCTCCTCCAGTAACAACATGAGACACAAACGCAGCCTAAACGTTTGTGTTGCATGTGCTACAGTAACAACAGGCACAGTGCCTGCAATCCTATTTGAATAATCCCGTTTTTTTTCGGCAAATATGATGCAGATGCAAGTAAATAATTGGGTACGATACAGATGAAGCACATTCCTATTGGAGATATAGTTGCGCATCGAAAGAGGCGATGACGATACACGGCTGAAAAAGCATTTGTTTCCCGGTTCTTTCAAACACGCAGCCCTACGCGTGTGAGGCACCTATACATGATTTCCCCTCAAGTATGCAGCACTTACGATACATGCAAACAAACATTGTTTTCAGTGTTTCGAAATGAGTTCATGTTGAAACGTCTTACCGTTTTTAGCTTAAATCGTTGGTGACATGATTACATTCTGACGTAAACCTGCGCACGGCTTTAAACACGTACACGCTGTTTTTTCTGTTTATGGCTGGTGGCGTATAAATAAAAAGAATGGTAAAAGGCTAATGTGTCAGACTTTAGGTGAATATAAGTTTTTTAATACTAACTGAGCCACGACAAAAGGGCCCCCCTCGCTGCCCTGGGCCCTATGCAATTGCTTGGGCTGCGTGTGCCTAAACCCGCTACTGTCTATTCGTAATTGTTCAAATACAAGTAATACTATCTCCAGTTTAGATTGTGCCGGACCATGAGACTCTCATTTTCTAAATCTTCTGTATTCGATTCGACTGGGTATGGATTTTAACGTATTACATGTTAATGTATTAAATTATCTGTTTTGCACTGAGCCCGGATAGCTCAGTCGGTAGAGCATCAGACTTTTAATCTGAGGGTCCAGGGTTCAAGTCCCTGTTCGGGCGGAGGATTTTTTAAATAACGTTTTAATAAAACGATAGTTATTGGGCTAAACACAATGTTGTATTGTTTATATTGCCTATAACCACTGTTGCTTGTTCAAATTAATTTACCAAACACTGTGTGGCGTTGCTACTCCTAAAACATGTAGTCGAACATCTTCTTTTCAAGCAACACCATGCCACAAAAAAAATAGTAAAACTCAGGTCCCACCGAGATTTGAACTCGGATCGCTGGATTCAGAGTCCAGAGTGCTAACCATTACACCATGGAACCGCAGGGGTAGACCTGGGAGGTGGACCTGGGAGGTGGATGGGTTGTCAGCTGTCAAATGCCCCCGCTGACGACCCCTGGAGCGCAAGGCGTTATCCCCATCTGCAGACAACCGTTTAACAGCATGCCATAACAATGACTTTCAAACAAGGCATCAACAACACTATTAAACATATTGCATTTTACGCGTATTTTATACAACAATCGCAAAAACCACACTGTGACAGAAATAAACTTTTCCTGCTTTCGAAGCGACAGTCTGCAATTATATTTGAATAATCCCGTTTTTTTTCGGCAAATATGGTGCAGACGCAAGTAAATACTTGGTTAGGATACAGACCCAGCACATTCCCCTTGGAGATGTAGTCGCGCATCGCAAGCCAATATACGCAATGTTGTATTGTGTATATTGCCTATAACCATTGTTGCTTGTTCAAATTAATTTACCAAACACTGTGTGGCGTTGCTGCTCCTAAAACATGTAGTGGAACATTTTCTTTTCAAACAGCACCATGCCCACTCCAAAACAAAAGTTGTATACCAAGTTCATGGACATCTAATATTAATTACAGGAATGCCTTTTCTGTCAAGGTTGAACCAACGAAAACGGAACTGCTCCCTGGCCCTGAGCAACGACAGACCCTGAATCATACTAAAGTGGCACATGACGAAATGAATCGGAGCGGTCCATTTTTAATAGTTCAAGCACTACTCTTCAAATTCTGCCAAACCAGCAGCGCTCAGTTTGTTGTTGGGTACGTTGTTTGCTTCCTGACCCACGCAGGCTCTGTGGCGCAATGGATAGCGCGTTGGACTTCTAGTCAAACACTGAGGTGTGATTCAAAGGTTGTGGGTTCGAGTCCCACCAGAGTCGTTGTTTTAGGCTAGATGTAGGACTTCAAATATTAGGTGTGTAAAACCAGAGCCTGCGCATCCATTTCGTTCTTTTTCTAAGTCAACTCTAAAGACAAACAGTACGGTTCACCGGCACTTGATCTCGGATCACTGGATTCAAAAACCAGAGTGCTAACCATTCACCATGCAACCTCCCATACTGGGCCACCATGCAGGGACCCACTCAACATTTCGCTTTTGTGGAAAAGGTTTCTCATATTTCATAATCGCTTAAACTATCCGGTGTTGCAAGTGCTGAAACCACACCTGACGCTGCAGGTTTCTTGCTATTGTTTAAACCGCATGCGCACTGGCATATAATCGCGCACCGTAGGACTGGGTTGACAGCTTCTACACCCGCACTGTGAACAGATCCTCCGTGTTTCATCCAGTTTGATACTGTGGAGCAGCTCAGACAGGACGAGGTGACCGAGTGGTTGAGCAGATGGACTGCTAATCCGTTGTGCTCTGCACGCGTGGGTTCGAATCCTGTCCTCATCGCAAGTTTGATTGACTTTTTTCGTTGTCTCTTATCTTTTCACTAAAGTGTTTGTATGTGAGCAGATGATTATATTTGGCTGCGTTTCGGATATCCTCCTCCAGTAACAACATGAGACACAAACGCAGCCTAAACGTTTGTGTTGCATGTGCTACAGTAACAACAGGCACAGTGCCTGCAATCCTATTTGAATAATCCCGTTTTTTTTCGGCAAATATGATGCAGATGCGAGTAAATAATTGGGTACGATACAGATGAAGCACATTCCTATTGGAGATATAGTTGCGCATCGAAAGAGGCGATGACGATACACGGCTGAAAAAGCATTTGTTTCCCGGTTCTTTCAAACACGCAGCACGCGTGTGAGGCACCTATACATGATTTCCCCTCAAGTATGCAGCACTTACGATACATGCAAGCAAACATTGTTTTCCGTGTTTCGAAATGAGTTCATGTTGAAACGTCTTACCGTTTTTAGCTTAAATCGTTGGTGACATGATTACATTCTGACGTAAACCTGCGCACGGCTTTAAACACGTACACGCTGTTTTTTCTGTTTATGGCTGGTGGCGTATAAATAAAAAGAATGGTAAAAGGCTAATGTGTCAGACTTTAGGTGAATATAAGTTTTTTAATACTAACTGAGCCACGACAAAAGGGCCCCCCTCGCTGCCCTGGGCCCTATGCAATTGCTTGGGCTGCGTGTGCCTAAACCCGCTACTGTCTATTCGTAATTGTTCAAATACAAGTAATACTATCTCCAGTTTAGATTGTGCCGGACCATGAGACTCTCATTTTCTAAATCTTCTGTATTCGATTCGACTGGGTATGGATTTTAACGTATTACATGTTAATGTATTAAATTATCTGTTTTGCACTGAGCCCGGATAGCTCAGTCGGTAGAGCATCAGACTTTTAATCTGAGGGTCCAGGGTTCAAGTCCCTGTTCGGGCGGAGGATTTTTTAAATAACGTTTTAATAAAACGATAGTTATTGGGCTAAACACAATGTTGTATTGTTTATATTGCCTATAACCACTGTTGCTTGTTCAAATTAATTTACCAAACACTGTGTGGCGTTGCTACTCCTAAAACATGTAGTCGAACATCTTCTTTTCAAGCAACACCATGCCACAAAAAAAATAGTAAAACTCAGGTCCCACCGAGATTTGAACTCGGATCGCTGGATTCAGAGTCCAGAGTGCTAACCATTACACCATGGAACCGCAGGGGTAGACCTGGGAGGTGGACCTGGGAGGTGGATGGGTTGTCAGCTGTCAAATGCCCCCGCTGACGACCCCTGGAGCGCAAGGCGTTATCCCCATCTGCAGACAACCGTTTAACAGCATGCCATAACAATGACTTTCAAACAAGGCATCAACAACACTATTAAACATATTGCATTTTACGCGTATTTTATACAACAATCGCAAAAACCACACTGTGACAGAAATAAACTTTTCCTGCTTTCGAAGCGACAGTCTGCAATTATATTTGAATAATCCCGTTTTTTTTCGGCAAATATGGTGCAGACGCAAGTAAATACTTGGTTAGGATACAGACCCAGCACATTCCCCTTGGAGATGTAGTCGCGCATCGCAAGCCAATATACGCAATGTTGTATTGTGTATATTGCCTATAACCATTGTTGCTTGTTCAAATTAATTTACCAAACACTGTGTGGCGTTGCTACTCCTAAAACATGTAGTCGAACATCTTCTTTTCAAGCAACACCATGCCCACTCCAAAACAAAAGTTATATACCAAGTTCATGGACATCTAATATCAATTACAGGAATGCCTTTGCTGTCAAGGTTGAACCAACGAAAACGGAACTGCCCCCAGGCCCTGAGGAACGATGGACCCTGAATCATACTAAAGTGGCACATGACGAAATTAATCGCAGCGGTCCATTTTTAATAGTTCAAGCACTACTCTTCAAATTCTGCCAAACCAGCAGCGCTCAGTTTGTTGTTGGGTACGTTGTTCTCTTCCGGACCCACGCAGGCTCTGTGGCGCAATGGATAGCGCGTTGGACTTCTAGTCAAACACTGAGGTGTGATTCAAAGGTTGTGGGTTCGAGTCCCACCAGAGTCGTTGTTTTAGGCTAGCTGTAGGACTTCAAATATTAGGTGTGTAAAACCAGAGCCTGCGAATCCATTTCATTCTTTTTCTAAGTCAACTCTAAAGATAAACAGTACGGTTCACCGGCACTTGATCTCGGATCACTGGATTCGAAATCCAGAGTGCTAACCATTACACCATGCAAGCTCCCATACTGGGCCACCATGCAGGGACCCTCTCAACATTTCGCTTTTGTGGAAAAGGTTTCTAATATTTCATAATCGCTTGAGCTATCCGGTGCAGCAAGTGCTGAAACCACACCTGACGCTGCAGGTTTCTTGCTATTGTTTAAACCGCATGCGCACTGGCATATAATCGCGCACCTTAGGACAGGGTTGACAGCTTCTACACCCGCACTGTGAACAGATCCTCCGTGTTTCATCCAGTTTGATACTGTGGAGCAGCTCAGACAGGACGAGGTGGCCGAGTGGTTAAGCAGATGGACTGCTAATCCGTTGTGCTCTGCACGCGTGGGTTCGAATCCTGTCCTCATCGCAAGTTTGATTGACTTTTTTCGTTGTCTCTTATCTTTTCACTAAAGTGTTTGTATGTGAGCAGATGATTATATTTGGCTGCGTTTCGGATATCCTCCTCCAGTAACAACATGAGACACAAACGCAGCCTAAACGTTTGTGTTACATGTGCTACAGTAACAACAGGCACAGTGCCTGCAATCCTATTTGAATAATCCCGTTTTTTTCGGCAAATATGATGCAGATGCAAGTAAATAATTGGGTACGATACAGATGAAGCACATTCCTATTGGAGATATAGTTGCGCATCGAAAGAGGCGATGACGATACACGGCTGAAAAAGCATTTGTTTCCCGGTTCTTTCAAACACGCAGCCCTACGCGTGTGAGGCACCTATACATGATTTCCCCTCAAGTATGCAGCACTTACGATACATGCAAGCAAACATTGTTTTCAGTGTTTCGAAATGAGTTCATGTTGAAACGTCTTACCGTTTTTAACTTAAATCGTTGGTGACATGATTACATTCTGACGTAAACCTGCGCACGGCTTTAAACACGTACACGCTGTTTTTTCTGTTTATGGCTGGTGGCGTATAAATAAAAAGAATGGTAAAAGGCTAATAAGTCAGACTTTAGGTGAATATAAGTTTTTTAATACTAACTGAGCCACGACAAAAGGCCCCCCCTCGCTGCCCTGGGCTCTATGCAATTGCTTGGGCTGCGTGTGCCTAAACCCGCTACTGTCTATTCGTAATTGTTCAAATACAAGTAATACTATCTCCAGTTTAGATTGTGCCGGACCATGAGACTCTCATTTTCTAAATCTTCTGTATTCGATTCGACTGGGTATGGATTTTAACGTATTACATGTTAATGTATTAAATTATCTCAGTCGGTAGAGCATCAGACTTTTAATCTGAGGGTCCAGGGTTCAAGTCCCTGTTCGGGCGGAGTAATTTTTAAATAACGTTTTAATAAAACGATAGTTATTGGGCTAAACACAATGTTGTATTGTTTATATTGCCTATAACCACTGTTGCTTGTTCAAATTAATTTACCAAACACTGTGTGGCGTTGCTGCTCCTAAAACATGTAGTGGAACATTTTCTTTTCAAACAGCACCATGCCCACTCCAAAACAAAAGTTGTATACCAAGTTCATGGACATCTAATATTAATTACAGGAATGCCTTTGCTGTCAAGGTTGAACCAATGAAAACGGAACTGCCCCCAGGCCCTGAGGAACGATGGACCCTGAATCATACTAAAGTGGCACATGACGAAATTAATCGCAGCGGTCCATTTTTAATAGTTCAGGCACTAGAGATACTCTTCAAATTCTGCCAAACCAGCAGCGCTCAGATTGTTGGTGGTACGTTGTTCGCTTCCAGACCCACGCAGGCTCTGTGGCGCAATGGATAGCGCGTTGGACTTCTAGTGAAGCACTGAGGTGTTGTTTCTCAGACTGAGTAGACCAAAGTGTGCATCTGTGTTCAGATATATCCGTCGCTAATTTTGTCCACGGGATGTCTGGCACTGAATGTTGGTGAAGTGGCTCTCTGTGGTTGCTTGGTAACATTTCCTGACAGGCAATGCACGACTCGACCATCATTCGCACCTCCTTATTGATGACTGGCCAATACATCACTGCTCTAGCCTGTCCCAGAGACCTCTGTATGCCCTGGTGTGCTGTGTGGAGTCTTCGAAGCATTTCTGCTCTGAGCTCTCTTGGTATGATAATGCATTTGTTTACCACCAGTAAATCATCTTCAATGTATAGAGTGACCAGTAGGACTGGATCCTGTGAGGTATCTGCTTCCTCCTGTCAGGCCATCCACTGCTGTGCATTGTTATCAACATTTGCATGTCACTGTCCTTGCTCGTATCTTGCTTCAGCTGGTGCAGCATGTCTTCACAGATTGCTTCATGAACCCCTATGACATATATGACTTTCTCACTGCTGAGTTCTAGGTCTTCGTTGGCTGTGCTGTCATGTACTGCTCTGGACAATGTATCTGCTCTCAGCATGTCCTTTCCTGGGGTGTACACTATCTGTATATCATACTTTTGTATTTGCAGTAGCATTCTCTGTAGCTTCACTGGTGCCTTCCCGATGGGTTTGCATATTATGGCTTCTAAGGGTTTGTGGTCCGACTGAACTTTCACAGGAACCACATACACATATTGGTGGAACTTCTTCAGCGCAAACACTATAGCTAAGATTTCCTTCTCAATTTAAGCATAGTTTCTGCATTAGATAGTGATCTTGATGCATATGCTATGGGTCTGTGTCCTTGCAGTAGACAGGCGCCCAGTCCGTCCTTTGATGCATCTGCCTGTATCTTAATCGGCTCTCTTGGGTCATAGAACCTTAACACAGGTGCCTGATACCACCACATTATGCTAATGTGGTGAAAACCAGGAAATTCGCCCAGTCCCTCAAACACAGTGCTGTATTGAGTGAGAAGCTCTTCTTTAATGCTTGGAGTGCTTTTAGACAGTGTGTCCACTTTTCTAATCTACACATGCTTGTCTGCTCAGTACAGCTGTTGTGGAGGCACTGGTGATAAATAACTGTAAGGTAGCCTGCTTGAGTGGAGCCTGCACTTTCAGGGTCACTTCTCCCTCTGGCTTGAGCTGCGCACCACCGTAGGTAAGCAAGACAGTATTAGTGTGTTTCACATTCAACTTGCCTGGGAGCTGAACAGCTACTACTTTAGGAAGTATACCTGCTGTTTATTGGGCTGTAAGTCATTTGCATCTTGCACAAGTTTCCTAAGTGATTTTTTTCTGCCACATTTACGGCACTCTGCACGCTGGGAATTCTCTAGGTTTCATTCTTTACAGGACAAACAGTCCCGAACAAATGCTTACTAAAGCTTGTTTGACTCACGATTACAGAGCCTCTGTTTTGGGTTGCAACGTGATCCAGTATGCTGTCTGCCAGCTCATGTTTCTTCAGTCCATGATCTTATTTTCCTCTTATTCATTTTTTTAATGTTATCTTAACACTGGTTCACTTGCTGTTATTATAATTATAGATGAGTAGGCTGTCCACACAGGTTAATGAACGAACTGGAACTCCATTGTGTTCTCCACACTGCTGTTCTAACACGTGTTTATAGAACAAAAGCAGAAATTACATCTACCGTGACTGGATAAAAACTATAAATAAAACACCTTAACCTAAAACTTAAACACTTCAGAGAATAAAAACAAAATACAGCTGAACCTACAGTTAAACAGCGAATCCTTAATATTTACAACTCGGTGCACACAAGCATCATAATAAATTTGACCTTACAACACACGTAGCCGTGTTGATATCTATTGCACTTGATTCATTGTTGATTCCTTGATATGTTGCGTTTATTTTATTTATTTATTTATTTTTACCGGCTTTTTGCGTTTCATCCACAATTCGTGATCGACTTGGCTCCCTTTTTAATTTGATTAGGCTGTTTTAGGCGGTCCACGGAGAGCGTCTAGTTTAATTTATGCATGAAACAGTTGGAAAATCCGACAGAAAAGGTGTTCTGAATGTCGGTGTTTCGAAATGACAGTTTGATGAATTAAGAAAACATTTAAGCACGAAATTCTCGCTAAACATTTCTAAAAAAATTCTAAACACCAACACTGATGAATAGAGGCCACTGTCGTACAACACTAAGGAACATCTTACGTGTACTGCAGCAAATAATCCCTCTGTAGATCTTTGGTACACCCCTTAAGATACCATATTATCACAAAGATAAACGCAATTCTGTATTCGAGGATGCTCATTTGAACACGAGACTTGAAGCAGAAGACAGGTCGAACCGAAACTCTAGTATCAGTATAAAAAATAAATTAAAAATGCGCATATGTTGCAATGTGAGAAATAAAAAGCAGAAGAAATCTTGAGTTGTAGGTGGGGGACGTTTTTCGTACAAATGCGCGTATATTCTTTACAATATGATACCTTTGTATTACCTTCTTCCATCCGTACGGCAACATTATTGACCTCAGTAAGTTCCTGCTTTCGGTTCAATTGGATATTATAAGTAAGTTTGTAACTTGTAGCGCATGAGAAGTGTTAATTAAAGTAGCTGGTGTAAGAGAATGTGCGGGCTGTAAAAGGTACATCAGGATTTCAGAGGTGACGATTGTGTTTAGGCATTCAACCTTGCATTAATTAAGTGCTGAATTTCTCAAGCTGTTCTGGAGACCCAGGGCAGCAATTACACTTTGTTCAGGTCCATGTCTCGAATCACTTTTAAGTATAACTTTTCTAAATAAAATGTTCAGACGGTTGCGCTGTTTTTTTATGATTAGCTATGTTTAACTGAGCTGTAGAGGGCCTGCAAACGCGAGGCGCATGTGTTTACATACATACCGGTTGCAGTCGTACGTAGCCTACAAAGAACAATGGAGGTAAGTTCCGAATTCCACTTTATCATTCCAAATAGCGAAGGGAATTATGTGAATAATCTACCATGTCTTTTTTTAAAAAAAAATTAATCATACACATCATATGCACATTAAGTTTATCAGGAAATTAACACACACGACTGCATTGGCAAACCAAAGCGAGTAGGCCTATTTAAGTGAGAACAGCTTTTTAAACTAACATGTATTACAAGAACTAAAATAATATCTCTAAAGACGTTCATATGCCATATACACTCTCAAGAGTATAGAGGGCGAAGAAAGCTGTTAATAAAAACTATTCCATAACTGGTGAATGCAGGAGAAAATGTAAATGGTTTAATAACCTCAAAGGATTAGGTATTGTCTTAAAGTAAATGTCCACTATTCAAACTAGTCAGGAACCAATACATTCACTATTTCAACATTAGTTCTTGTTTGTTTTTGTGTCAATTCAGAATTTGTAGAAGAAAAAATAATCAAATAGAACCTTGGTTAATTGATTATTCAGAATGGTTATGTAATATATCGCTGGCTATCCTATGCAGAACAGTATTCATCTGTTCTCCCTGCATTTCCAGTAAATTATATTTAGCTGGATTAAGCAAATTTAATTTTACGGTTATACCCGTTCCTTAATTTTAAACTCATCTCTTTGTTTTTCCTTAATGGATTTAAAGCCATGAGAAGGGATTCAAATGAAATAAAATAAATTAGCCTATATTTAATGGTTAATTTGCCAGATGAAAGATTCCCACATACTTTGCGTTAAATGAAAAATTTGCAGCCACGCTTGAATATCTAAATTTCTGCAGAGACGGGTGAGACAGCGTTGGTTATTTTTTTGTGTTGTTGTGTAAAATATATTGTGATTATCCATACTTTGGAGACTAACTCATTAAATGCAGCCCACTTTCTTGCTCAGTACTTCATACCATCTAAATTGCATGGTATGGAAACTGAGAGCATAGTGTTGGGTGTGTATGGTGCATACAAGGCTGACCTCTCCATCCAGTCCAACCTGAAAAGCTTTAAAACAGAGCTGCTGAGATGGAAGGCAAAGTGGATAGCTGTCCCAGAGAAAAACAAGCCGTACAGCATTCTCTCACTGTCTGCTCTGAATGCCACATTCTACCCTAATATCAGCACACCTCTTTGTGTTTTGGCCACAATGCCAATAAGTGTTACTATTGCTGAAAGATCATCAAGACTGAAAATTAGGCAACATCTTGGCAGCTTTGCATACAAAGTTGAAATTCCTGCTTATGTGCCTGTTACTGAAAAGGTAATTAGTAGGAAAAACAGAACAGTTGTTTCGGTATGGGTTTATAAGTGGGCTGCTTTTGTAAATTTCATGGTTGCCCAAACTTCTAATTTGCTTGCCCTTTCTTAATCTGGCTATAAGTAACATTGCTCTAAAAATCCAAAACAATCAGTTATTTCTGTATCTGATCCAACAAGTACATCAGGCTGGGCAGTAAATTAGTTTGGTAACACTAATTTAACTAACTACCGCAGTTTAACAGAATGGGGAAATGCAAGACATATTCAAAGTCAACTTCAATAAGGAGATGGGTGTTTCAAAACGTTTTCCATACCAAAAAAAAACTACTATGCAGAACGATTACAAGTATTGCAAAAAAGATAAGGGATAGTAAAATTAACTGTTAAAATATCAATTGATCTGTTTGTTCTTCAAAAATATGTTCCCATGTGAGGTGAGCTGGTGGCTGGCAAGGCAGGATCTGGAGGTTGGTGGTTACAGTTTCCATTCCCCTCTCTGCAGCTGTTCACAAGACAGCTGAAACCACTTAACCCTTACATGTGTGGTAATAGTTCACATGCCGGAGAAGATGATCAGCAACAGTGTTGCAATTCAGGAACAAAGCTCACTGACATACAGCAGTGCAAAAGTTCCCATGAATTTCAGTATTTTGCCCTTTTCTCATTATAAAAACAATTGATTCTTTCAAAATTCAGTCTGCTGATAGATAGATAGATCGATCGATAGAATCAGTCTCAAACGCCCTCACTCCAGCACTTCGAGGTGGAAGACACATTTTAAATACATGCGGTTAATATCGATCTTATTATTTTAATATTTTTGTTCTGCTACAGTAAACCTGATTTCCCTGCTTTGGTTGCTAGAGTAACGTGGCCCCTAGGGATGAACTTGCATGGAGTTTGTCGGTCTCTGTTGTCACGGTTACATGATTCTAATGGGTTGGTTCGATATAAACCAGGGATGCATTGAATAACGCAGGATTTTGCTGAATGTTTGCACTCTCCTTCTCCAGCCCGTTCGCTTATGTCCACAGGATCCAAAAGAACTGGCACCATTTGCTGTAGTTTGTGTAGTTGCACGCAGCCCTGGTAAAATGAACACACCAGGGCTGGTTCAGAAGTAATTCCCTGGTGGATTCAGCACCCTCTGCTCTGAAATAAACTCAGCTTATTGAGTGTTGTTTCCAGGTACTCTTGGTAGTGAAGTAGGGGACTGTGAGTGCTGTCTCTTGTGTTCTCACTAGAACATGGCCTTGTCAGTTAATTAGCCCAGTGCTAACAACATCGGTTTGTGGTGAATCAGCTGCATCTAAAACTGCAGTCCTAGCAGAATGACGCATTAAGATCCTCTTTAAAGGTTCTGACTAGGAGTTGGATTGCAGTGGATTACATGGTTCTGTTATGAATGTCTGACCTATTCTACCTGTGTTCTGATGGCCAATTATGTTATGACCAAAAATATTAAGGCTGGAATGGCTTCTTTATAAGATTTTTTATTGACAAAAGTTTGTGTTTTCCCACAGGTGCACATTTATCTGTTGCTATGGTAATGTGCCAGCCTATTAGAAACCTATGGAGCACCGCCCCCCCCACCACCGTTTTCCTACTGTGTCTTCTGTCATTGTCTGTCACTTTTATTGGCTTTGGGCTCTACGCCCAATCATATGAAGTCAGAAATCCTGATGTAGTCCAAGTGAGTTCTGAAGCACAAACACTCACCCCTGGAAAAAGACAGTATTGTTGACTGTGCCTTTCTGATTTCCCATATAAATTATCATAAAATGATCCACAAATCAGCAGGGTTAGAAACTCACACTAGTTCTGCACTTGCATATAAAAATAAATAAATAATATATATTGCTAAATCATGTATTTCATGTTGTTTGGTGCACTATTTGTAAACATACTGTTCTGTAACTTTTTATTTAATTCTCAAAGTCATTTCTATGTTAGTAGTTTGCACCTGTGACTGCACTGCTACCCATTTGAAAACGCTTCACAATTACTTCACAATCATGTGATGTGTTGACTACCAGTTTCTGAGCTCCACTGTCGCTTTACTGTTCGACCAGTTGACTATGTGCTGCTACCCCTGACACTCGCTCATGCTGTTGACCCTGGCAGGACTGGAACAAGATCCTTGGCGCTCTGTCCCAGCTGCAGTTGTGTGTCTCAGAGAATGGCACAGATGGGCACACCCCCCTGCTAGACAAGGGACAAACACACGCTTCTTCTCCCATGATTGGCCACGATGCAGCTGACAGACAGATGTTAAACTCCTCCCACTCTTCAGATGATTTAGACAGCCTGACCCTGCTCGTCCCCTTGACCCTTGACCTTGCCTGGCCCTCAGCAAGGCTGAGCACTGGCCCGGTCAGCCTCAGGGTCTTGGTGTTGGGGAGCCAGTTGGATCTTAAGGGTGAGCTTGTCAATTGATATGTACAGGTTGTTGAATTAGTAATTACAAAACATTCATTACAAAAAATTCATTTTCTTACCTCTTGTTAACTTGAACATTATAATGGCCCTCCTTTTCATTGTGATGAAAATGGTTTGGTTTCTTCACAGGGTTTGCAGATATTTTAAATGCACTGTCATATAAGTGATAAATAAGCAAAGAACCAAAGGTTTTTTCAGCACAAGAGAAGGGTGCAGTGATATTGTTGCTAGTGCTATCAAGAGGTAAGACAATGTAGCTTAATTGTCTTCCCCAGGCGTGGCGGGAAAGAAGTCCCTCAATCTGACACTGATGTCTACCTGGCAGCCATTAAGAAACGGGTCGGACCCTGAGCAGGGGCACACCTGCATCACCGTCACAGCACCTGCACACATGCTGCCAGGCACCCCGTGAGTGACCAGGCGGATTCTGACTGGAAGGAAACATGGTTTAGTGGTCACAGTGAGGACTGGGAGGCAGTGTGGTCTAGTGGTTAGAGCTGAGGGAGAAGGAGGCAGTGAGGTCTAGTGGTTAGAGCTGAGGGACTGGGAGGCAGTGTAGCATAATGGTTAGAGCTAAGACAGTGTGGTCCAATGGTTAGAGCTAGTGACTTTAAGAGTTTCTAGTTGATGTGATTGGTGGGTTAGCTTATTGTGGGACCTTTTTGTGTTTTGTTTTATATTAAGCCTAAACATGTTTAAATGGTAAACTAAAATAAAACTCCTGAATGGCATAGTATGGTATAATACTGAAAATGTCCAGTTTTCATTCAAATTGTGTCTGATTGTTTAAACTGTAAATGTTGATTTTATTACACATAGATTTGCAGCCTTATTTTTATGCCCTTCAGGCCCTAGGACCACAAATGTGGTAAAAAAAAATAGTCAGGATCTAAGGGGGTTTACCCAGTGCAAAAATGAAACTAAAAAGAAGCTAACCCGTGCCGTCCTGCCCCACAGCCTTCCTGGTGCGTGTGAAGTCGGTAGAGGCAGTGATCCTACCCTGGGAGCAGTGGCCTCAGCCCTGAGCAGGGAGCAACCCCAGCACACGCTGGGGTGTTACAGCATCAAGTACACACCTGACCCCAGACTCACAGTCATGTTGTCACCGGTGAGGCCGACTTTCTGTAATTCAAATCAAATCACTGCAGTTTATATGTTAAGATGTGTTAGAAAGGGTGTTAGGCCTTTAAAGACCAGGCATTTTGTCATCAGCATCTACTGCTGAAAAAAAAATCAGAGGAACAGGTGGCGTATCAAAGAAAGGAATCCTCCTCACACTTTTAATGTCCCTGTTGATTTTTAGGAGGAAAGATACCTGGCAGGGCAGCATTTGATCATCGTCGGTGTCTTTCTGCTGTCTCTGTGTGGGCTGCTCTGTCTTGCAGCTGCTTTTTGTTGTGTGAAATCGCGAAGGCAGAAGAGCAATGAGCTCCATGTGCAAAAGGTAACACACCACCGCATTCCAGTTTCTGTTACCTAGTTTCATTTTGTTAGTAACTATTTTGAAAAAAAGGGCCAATATAGCCTACTCAATCAACAGTGTGTACATTCAGTTTCTACAGCTGCTATTGATATGTCTTTCATAATGATTGCATGGTCCAGGTCAGTCTAATGAAGCTGTATGTAACTTGGCTGAAATTGCAACTTGGTACAGGTATTAAATATAAGTTATCATAATGTAATTTTAAAGTTTAGATTGACTTTTTATGTATTGTGTCTGAGGCATCACATCCTGGAGACTTTTTAAAACTCAGAAGTTTGAAGCCCCCCTGTGGCATCAACACTGTGTGATGATTGAAATATAAAAAGAAGAAAAAAAAATGCAAGGTTATGCCATGTCATTAATTGTTAATTTTGTTAAACCATCTGTGGAATCTTGTTGAACTACATAGTATTTCAATGTCAAAAGATTTTTGTGCTTGTTTTTATGTTCTTTGCATTAACTGACATTGCTTTTCATTTTTAGGAACCTTTGATCGATTCCTAAGTTCCACCAGCAGCAGATTGTGTAACCAGTCTTTTAAGGAGGCCGGGGTAGCTCACCCAATGAAGAGCGGTCCTTTTTAGATTGATTTGATTGTTACTGTTGGGGATCATCTGGAATGGGTAGATTTACTTGAATTTGATTGGGCGCCATGCAGAAAGGATTTTCATCTGCAACCTTTGAAGCAGTGGGCTTCTGTCCTGTTATAATTTCAAGTGACCCCTTTATGAAACAGGTAGTGCTGATATGCAATATTGTAGCACATACAATGTGATTTTTAACATGCCCTTTTAAAAATGTAGAACCAAACTGAAAGATATTCAGCATGACATGTCCCTGTGAAATTGTTGTATTTTAATTATATTTCTGAAGTGGAACCTCTTAAGATCACAGACAATGGATATTCTAGAGCCCTGAAGGGGGTGGTCCTAACATCCTGTTTCCCATGGTTTGGTGCCTCCATCTGCTGAGTTGCATTGCTTTGCTGAGACTATTTTTTTTGCACAGTACTAGCTTCTGATTGTGTACTTGCTCTTAATGTTTTTCTAGATTTTTTTCATAGGATCGTCAAGCGTTATCCAACCTTTTTGACGAAATAGCCATGCCAACAACCAATAGCCTCTTAAAGAGATGGGAAATCACAATTGAATACAATGTAAAGACTGTAACCTTAAATAGATTCAGTTTACTAAAATGAAGACTGATAAAATAGTAGCAAATACATTGGAAAAAAAAAGTAAGGTTTGTTGCAATCAGACAGCCATATATACTTGTGTGTCCTTTTGGAACCCATTAACAGCCTTTGAACAGGATATTTCCCCTCTAAAAGAGCCATATTTGCATTTGGAGAACCCCGAGATGCTCACTTGCATTAGAGGAAAATTAAAGAGATGGGTGAACAATTTAAAGTGCGACTCCCATGTATCCTATTATGAGGCAAGCCAAGGTCAAAAGAATACTCATTATGAACTGCCACCTTCTCAGGAAGTTGGGTTCTTTCAGATGTAGGAATTTGAGACAGGGATGGTAAATATGGTGCTCTGGAAGGTAGTATTTAATAGTTATTTATTATGTAATTTAAACAGAAATGTTGTTTTTTAAACAAGCCTGCTGAAGATGGTGATTGAAGGCATCTTCCATAGTTCTTTACAATCTGTTTATTGTAGCGCACAGGGATGCTGTGGTCCTCGGGAGTTGGAGTGCAGTTACACTTTATATGTAATTTTTGATCTAATTGTATTTGGTTTAACATGTTTCAAAACTGAATTTACACTTCTTTATTTTATCAGTAATATTAACATGTTATATGTAGTGTTGTTGTGTGTCATGAATTGTGTGTAGCTGTTGGCTCATTCTTACTGGGTGGGCTGTAGTTCAGCAGTACAGGCACTGCAATAATCTCCAAAAGGCTGCCAGTTAATCTGTCTTGATCAGAAAGTTGAGTTCTGTTCTGTTGAGTGTAGCGCTTTGATCTTCACTCATTTTAATAGGGTGAAATCTTTAAAATGATAAAGTCCCCCACAATTCCAAAAGTTAAGGAGAATCCTTTATAAATTTGGTAGGGAAACACAGAAAATATACCTGAGCTTGCAAGCTGTTAGAATCCAGTCTCCACCAGATAATTAAGGGTGCTAAAGTTTTAGCAAATGTGTGTGGACTGCCCATAGGTCAATACAAGCATTTATTGACATAAATTGGGCCAAATTATGTGGATTTATAATATATATATATGTACAGAGATTTCCAAACTTTGTATTTCACATGTGACCCAAAACAACTCCCATTTCACACTAAAACTGACCCTGTTCCTCTGGGAGGAAGATGCAACAGCTGTAATAAACCACACTTAAAATTAGAGCTGTTGTCATTTCCTTTTGGTTATAAACCCGCTCCCCCTCCTTTGTTTTCATTCTTCTACTGTGAATGTTTTATTCTGTTACGGTTGTATGGTAGTTATTTGCTATACTTTAAATAGTGTCCCCATTAGCTTATTTTTTTTTGTACATTCCTTTCTAGTGTTTCCTATAGCCCGTTTTTAATTTCTAAAATTTTCTAAAAGCCAGAGCAGTAAAATATGTACAGTATGTATGAATTACAGCAGGACTGTCTAACTGCAGTTCCTCAATGCCAATGATAAGTCCTGTAGGTTTTGTAGCATTTAGTGTTGGCACATTTTTATAAAATACATCTTGCCTGCAAACATCTGGACTTGTTCAGTAAGTAAACAAGCACAATATTCCTTATTAAAATATCAGTTTTGATTGCAATTACTGTTGACACAACAAATAACAAACACTTATCGTTTTAAAGCAGCTGGTTTATTTTCTCAGCAGGCAGGCAATTTTGAGCTTGAGTCAATATTTTATTTTTTACAATACAAAAGTAAACACAAAGTCACAAACTAGTCAAGGAATTGTATTATTTGCCTGCAGTGTTACATTATTATTTGTAATTATTCAGCAGTAACGTTGATGTAAGCAACTCAGGTCGAGGTGCTCATTGGGTCGATTGCAGTGTACCAGTGACTTAATCCGCATCAAGTGGACTAAAAAGCAGTCTAGCAAATCCTGCAGATCTGTACTAAGTTAGTCCTGATTGCAGCGTACCAAACAGCAAGTGGTTTAGCTAGTCTTAACAAGTGGAACAAGTTAGCCAGACAATGAGGACTAACCCATAATAAGCCTCTACCAATGCAGATGGAAATTCACAATTTAAGGTGTAAAGACAAACTCAGACATCTTGCACATCGTCATTACGAACATTTGATTAAAAACAGTGAGGATATTGAAAGCACCGGCAAAAGAAAGTAAGAAATATGAAAAATGCAAATAGGCCTATTAATGATAAAAGCATTTATTAGGCTACATTAGGCGTGATTTGAGCCAAATACATCTAAAATACATATTCATAATCTATATCGATAGGCCTAATTGTACTTGTCTTTTTGTGCACATTCCACACTAGCGGTTCATACTTGCATTTTAACTTGCTGGTACCCTAGTGCTGCATTGACACTTAACGTTAAGTGCTACATTTGTTGTTTATATAATACTAATTATACATGTGACGTTTCAGTCGGTTAAACTGAATACATCAAACGTTAAATATAGGA
The DNA here is from genome assembly GCF_902713425.1 of Acipenser ruthenus. Classification (NCBI taxonomy): domain Eukaryota; kingdom Metazoa; phylum Chordata; class Actinopteri; order Acipenseriformes; family Acipenseridae; genus Acipenser; species Acipenser ruthenus. The sequence goes on from NC_081209.1 coordinate 8,330,841, forward strand.
GTATCTTATTGTGTGGCACTTTTAGTTTTTGCAACATTTTTATGAATAAAACAAAACTAGTTTCTTCAGAATATTCTGTTCCTCAACCATAATAAATGGGAAAAAGGTGCTGCATACTTAAATGATAGGCTACATTCTCAGTCTAGCTAGAAAATGTGTAATTGCTTAATATTGTGAATCAACGATACAAGGTAATGATATAACAATTGTCAATTTTATATAATAATTTAAAATATTGTATATAGTTCTGTATTCTGTTACATTTCAGTGATGCCTTTCACTTGAGACACTGGGTTATGCGGGTCTACAGTACCGTGCACTGAGCATGAAGCGCTTCATGCGACTCGGCATTGGCGAGCGAACCTTGCTGAACAAAATGCTTCAAGAGCCTTCACTTTTCATTTGACTGATTTTCAGACATCATTTCAGAGAATAATGGCGCTGTCTGTTTTAAAATGTGCTGTAGAAACGTAGGACGAGCAAGCGTACTAAGATAGTGTTATACTTAATAGTACTAGTTAGTCCACCTGAACAGGATCATCTCACGTCCCATTTGGTGCGCTGCAATCAGGATCTTATTTAGTCAGATTTAGCGGATGATCCACCTGTAGTGATTATCGTCTGGTACACTGCAGTCAGGATTAACAAGTGTAGTAATTTAGTCCAAGCAAGTGGACTAAACCTGCTTAATCCACTAGTTAGACGCATCAAGCGGACTAACTGGTACGCTGCCATCGACCCATTATGACTTACGTTTTCACAATAAAGCAGTGCAGCACAGCTGTCCCTCAGCAACATTTCTGGGGTGCGTTGTAGAACACAAGTTGTTGAAACCTGACACATCCATAAAGCTCTGATCAATGCCTTTGAACATATTTGACCAAATTACTTTTCTAAAGCACTATGCTTAAAAAGCATGTCGCTTTCCATATATGCATTAATATCATGGAGAGGCATATTTTTAGAGATTATGGGGCAAAATAAAATCAAAATGGTCAGTCTGGGATTTGGGGCAAATTTGTGTGGTAGTGGTCTCTATGTTAAATCAGACAAACCCATTTTCTAAATAAGATTTTCAATTTAATACAGACAATAACTTTATCAAAAATTGGCCAAGGTAATTATACAAGACTGATGCTCAAAGAGAATGCCTATGTTCCATTCCAAGTAAATCAGATTTCGAGTGGACATCATTTTGTCTCAAATTATCCCCAATAAGAGACAGGCCGAAATCTCTAAAGTCCTTTCCATCCGAGTAATATCAAGGGAGACCAGCCATTCTTTTGGGACCATTAATATTTATAAATGGTATATTTTAAACAATTGTGGCATAATCTACATGGCACAACAATTCTTGCAAAAACAGTTTATTTTACATAAACTGTAGTTCTTAGCCCAAGAATATGCCAATATTGAAAGAAAAATGACAAGTATTTACCAGATTTGAATCCCCACACATGTAAAACATTAAGGCCTAAAACTTGTCATTATTTCAGAGCAATCTGGGTGAATTTCATCCCACTCCCACCTGGTCTTGGTGTGGTGGCTTTGCCTTGGCCACTTGAGACCTCAAGTACAATACTGACAGGTACAGTTGCACAAACTGGATTTATCATTCCACAGCAAGCTGACGAAGACACCCAGATGAGGGTCAGTGGTATCAATTGCACCGATTTACCACGTTGATCGAAAGCTTGAGTGGGTTTGGATTGCTGCTTCTGTGGAGAGCAGCAATAGGCGGAAGTTGAAATGTCTTTCAATCATTTGAATTGGAAGAGTAAATTAACTCAAGTTAACAGCAGGAGAGAGAACAATCCAAATAATTGAACAGTGTTTTGTGCAGCACTATCCTCTGTTAGGTTAACATCTGGACTATGAAGAGGTTCTGACAGTTTCCCCATTCGGAGTTTTCCTCTAAAACATGCTTATTAAGTCTTGCACCATGTTTGAGAGTATTATCTTGCTTTGGTGAAATCCAGGACCACATTCTTACTGGCCTATTGTTCTTATTCTGTTCCATTGAAATTAATCATGAATCCAAAAATAATGGGTAAACAGCCCCACACACTCTGGCATGATCTTCTTTCCTCTGAAATGTTGGACACACACTACCTGATAATTGCTAGTTTTGTTTTGCAAATACACTTTCATTTTTTATTCAAATCTCCTGTTTGAATTGGTTGTTAATGGTGTCTCAACAGTCAATAATGGCTTCTAACCTTCTAGACCAGGGGTCTCCAACCTTGGTCCTGGAGAGCTACTGTGCCTGCTAGTTTTTGTTTCAACCAATCTGTTACTTAATTGAACCAATTATTGACTTAATTAGTCTAGATTAACATGTGTTCCAGATCTTCAGCCACTGGTGATGTAAAGACACCTATAAAACCTGCTGGATAAGGGCTCTCCAGGACCAGGGTTGGAGACCCCTGTTCTAGACCAACTTCTTGCAGCAATCTCATCTTCAGTATTTGGCTTCTTGATAAAAAAAAATCCAACCTCTGCCAGTTCCTTGTACTCCATGTTTAGAGAGTTTGAATTTCTTTGCAAGTAGCCTTCCCTTGGTGTCCAGTTTCTTTTGACTTGACTCAATGGCTTCCAAAGTTAGCACTACCTTCCAGTCACTGTGTCTCCTCCGAATCAGATGAAGCCTCTCCCATCATGATTTTAGGTTGGTAGTATGTTGGTTCCACCAGAGCTATAACTTTCTGCACATTGGAGTCGGTAGCGGCAAGCAAATTCTGCATATTGATTCATCACGCTTGCCATCTTTGCCAGATTCCTGGCTAGGTTGTCATACTCGCACAAGCCCAGTGATAATCTGGGTGTAGTAAAGACAACGAGTACTGACTGACATGTTGCTTCAAGTTGTGCCTTGGGCTTTCTGCAACTGATTCTGTGAACAGGATGATGTCACATCCCAGGCTGGTGAATATCAGGAAGAGACTCAGAGGCAGAGAAGGCAAGTTTAAATGAGCTATTGCGCTTTTTAATCAAAGAAATTAACAAAATGGTACAAACACTAACCAAAACACAGTGGTCAAAATAAAAGGCACAAGTGCCAAAACAAAAAGACTATACAAAACACTCAGATGTAAATAACACTTCACCACATGCCTCTAACACCAGCGTTACTTCTAACAAACACCCTAACTAAACTGACACCAGTGATCACCTTATTTATACACCTGAGACTGGAGCCTTAATTATTTAATCATTCAATTCACGGCTCCAGCCACATTCCCACGTGTTTTTGCAGGGAGGATTTCATCTCCCTCTCTGCCACCTATATATTCCCAACACACACACACCCCATGCACCAATACATACATACATACAACACAAAATACACACGGGTTGGTGTACCCCGCCACAGTTTAAACACAAATTATGAAAGATAATACTGTAACATCATATAATGTTGAAATATCATGCTCTTATTTATTTCATACCATGAGTAGTAATGGTTTTCTCCCCTGCCCTTTCCATCTTTACTACAACCAAATAACCACTACGCATGTGCAAAGCAATGGCCACCCAGGGTGGGTCAAATAATCGCGTGCAGATTAACCAATCAAAACACTGAACTCGCAAGAATCTATTAACTCCACTATGTAAGAATTGTATTTACATATACGTACAAACAGGAGGGGGGGTAAATTAGCTGTGGACATAAATCAACAGCACAGAATACACTTTTTTAAACTTACATTGGAGGCATGTCGCCATTTTCCTTGGAAAATTTCTTGTAACAAACAGTTTAATCAAATTTGTTAGTCCAAAAAAAAAAAAAAAAAAAAAAAGTGTCAAGATCAGGTGAATTGCAAAATGCTGAATAAGCCTGTAACCCATCCTGAACAGCTTCTTGTCAAATCAGTTGGAATAGCAATATTATCTTACAGTGCAGGCATGTTTGAATAGGAATGAAGGTTAAGGAAGCTCAAAAATGTCCAGATGTGACTGCCCGACTACACAAACAGGAATATGACTGACTGCCTGAGAAAAGACAAACATAACATAACTAACCACGACATACTGGCAGCCATTTTCAAAGCACCGTCATTAGCTTCCTGAGGAACATTTCGTTATTAGTCTCTGTTTTAGCAAACCGTACTAGCTTGGACAGATCGGAAATCCCAATCAGACCTCTGCATTTTCCGACATGCCAAGCAATACACAGTTCACAGAAAAAGGAGAAAAAAAACAGGTGCGAGTAAATCACTAGAAATGGGAAGCCGTGCAGAACTGCAGTGCTCTATACAACAGCAGACGGCCAGAAACGTCCTCCATCCAGTTTTCTGATATGCGTAACTGGAGGTTATGTCTTTGGATATGCATCTTTATTTGATGGTTTTATTTTTTTCTCAAATTGAGGGTGGGAAATTTGGGCTGTGTCTTAAATTCGAAGGAAGCCAGCAATATATTATATTTATGCAAGTTTAATTTAAGGCTGATTGCTATTGTTAGTATTATGCAAAGTGTAGCTAATCAGTCACTATTACATACAAGAATATATTACACTCCCTGAAATTACTTTACACCTAACAGGCAGGTTGTGAAAAACAACAATAAATGCTGTTATTTTTCATAATTGAGAGGACCTGTTTACATTGTTTGAAAATGTTATAGCTGAGAACTCATCAGGGGATGTACTTTTAAATAGTGTGTCTTTTGTTCAAATTGCATGTTTATTTCCATGACTTACAGTTACTGAATATAACACAAACACACTTGCCTGCTATATGCACGTATTTGTAACCAAAAGAATTCAAATGGTGACCTTTAATTGAAGAAAAGTTTTGCTCAAGTACAAAACCTACTGCACTTTTTTCCCTTATAAAATCCGCAATAGTTATCACTCTTTAATTTATATTATTTATACGTGCGGAAACTTTGCACAACAAGTATTCTACATGAATTATGCTGCAAAAAATTAAAAACCTTTTTTTATTATTATTATTATTTCTGTGTTGTTCCTACGCTACATTAACTTGCAACTAACAAAAACACCAGTTCGCCCTACCAAACCTGTTAATTCTACCTCATGGTGAGCAGCCATTTCAAGAGCACAGGAGCTTACTATTAAAACATGGAGGCTGGGAGGGGCCTGCAACAATGCCTGTGCTGCGCCATGGACTGATTCAGAAAACGGTCAAAACAGAACCACGCAGGCTATGCTTGAAAGAGATGAGATTTATTATTTTTAAATAGTTATTGAAATACGTCTAATAATCAAAGCCACGTCTACGAAACACGTTCCTGTAATATAAATTAATAAAAATCCAGACGGGAAACTCGCTTATCATAATAGTCTAAACAGTAAATATTTAATTCTGCAACTGAAACAATAACATAATCACCAATTACCGCCGTTGTAATAGTAAGATGTAAAGCACTTACCGTATTTCTTATATAAGATTTACTAGGACAGTATATACTATAACTAACATCAAGGTAATCTCAGTAACACAAGTGCTGCATCACAATAACATGCTAGCGAACAAAAGATTTATTTAAAATAAGTTATTCCTATTATCACTGTGACCCGTTTATTTTAGGTTTATTTTAACAAATATGTTCTCTCAGCTCAGGCTGTTTCGTCACACAGACCAGACTATTTACTCGGAATCCTTCAGATTTTTCAAATGGAGTTATCCCAACGACGTTCACAACATAAATAATATCGCTGCTTTTAATTTACCTGTTTAAAAATAAAATGCATAACAAACAAAAAAACTAGTATTTCCTTACGTGTCTAAACAGCACAGACACAGCAGTACTCACACCACCCTTTCCTAATGAAATCGAAACCCTGGTATTTGTTCAAAGATACACCCAGATCACATGAGCCATATTTAGCTTTTTCTCCCATCACGTGAAAGGGGTATAACTCACTGACATGATACACGTGACAGAGTAGCACCAATGAAAAGTGTAGTTGGATTATGCGGTGTGATCTGATTGGTCGTTGTTGTACCCAGGGGGGCGAGGTTAGCTTCCGAATGCTGGGGAGTTTTGTCTCTGTGGTTGGAGCTGCGCGAGACATTGAGGCGCAGTCTGTGAACAGTGTCGTGTTAAGTGTTTTGAGTCACACAGAGCCGGTTTTAATATATCTCAGATATGTTTTAATTCACATTTTGTACCCGCACCCACAGAGGAGATGGTCAACGGCGAGAGAATCTGCTGCACAATTTAACGGTTTGCTTAAAACAAGACAGTATAGCGTCTAATAATACAATATAGCCAAGTCGAGGGTATGTTGTACAGAGACAGGAGGTGGAATGGAGGGCTGAAAATGTATCTGTCCTGGACGATCTGACTGAATATATTTACTTGAGGGAGGGGGGGAGGGGGGAATACAACATTAACGGTGCAAACGGAAGGAAGGAAGGGGGAAACGTGTAAAGTTGTGTTGACAACAGAAGCCCGAGTAAACAGCAGTGCTTGGAGGCCCTTCCACGTGAGAAGGATCGAACTGCAACGCAGGCTGGCTGGAGCGAATCCATTTTACAGCACGCTGTTTTGTGCACTGCGTTGAGGAGAAGGCCTTGTCAAGATTGTGAACGGTTAAACTACCATCACCGATGAGACCAGATAATACTTGGGGGCTGTGTCGTGGCTTTATTTTTATTTAGCAATACAAAGAACTGTTTCCTACCAGTGCACAACTGCATCCCAATGTAAAAAGGACTACTAAATGGAAGTTGAAAATCACTGCATAATTTCAACAAAATAAGACCAACCGTTTGCTATATTTGAAAGTTGTTTTATTTGAATATACCCCCATTAAAACATTTGTTATTTAAACAGATAGAACCTATATAAAGTTGTTTTATTTTTATTTTTTATTATTTTTTTTAAACTGAGAGGACAGTAAGATTTGTAGAAAGATAAAGCTGGACTGACTTCGACTTGCGAAGCTTGCACAGTTTTCCAGGAGGAGTGCTGTACGGTCCCTGTGGGATCTCTGTTTAGCAATGGCCTTCACAAACTACAGCAGCTTAAATCGAGCGCAGCTCACCTTCGAGTACCTGCACACAAACTCGTAAGTATTTGTTGAGAAATGGTGAAAGGGACTTGCTGCTTTCAGAGTAACAAAACTATTGCTTTTTTCTCCATGTTTGGTTCACTTTTCACATTAACATTTAAACCCCCCTCCTTCACTGAACCCCCTGATTTTAAAGGCCCCCTCAACACCAAAGAGGCACCAATTAATGGATGTTTTTTTTTGGTTTGTTTATCTGAACTACAACAGGTTTTCCAAAGCAAGAGTCTACATGTGTTAAATGCAGGTGTTTTAGCAGCAGTTATGTCTCTTCTACTTTATGCTTTTTCAAATGGCCTCTACCTCCAAGTGCTACTACAATGCTAGCTTACAATGTTTTATTTGAGGCAACATGCGTCTTCGTGGAAATGGAAACCCAGCATATGCAGGCAGCTTTGATGAACATGTGTTTATATTAAAAAAGTTTATAAAACAAAATAACATGAAAAGGTAAAGCAAATACCGTATTCCTTCGAATTTCAGATGCAGCCCACGTTACCCACCCTCAATCTGAGGAAAAAAATAAAACCATCAAGTAAAGGTGCATTTTCAATGATACAGCCTCGGTTACGCATATAAGAAAACCACGTACAGAAGCAGTTTGTGGCCAGATTACAGTTTTGTGCTGCTTCTCATTTCCAGTCGTGATTCATTGCACCTGTTTTTGTCCCTTTTTATAATGAACTGTGGTATTACTTGGCATGTCGAAAAATACAGGGGTGGATCAGCATTTCCGATTTGTCCAAGCTGTTACTGTTTGTTACAATGGAGCCTTATAACGAAACACTGAAATTGTGTACTTGGGCAGTCATGTCATTTATTGGCGATTTTAATACACACATCAATCACTATAGTCAAATTTAAGATGCTGGCCTTTTTGAGAATACATTTATTTATTTATTTTTATAAAAAGTGCATCTCAAATTGGAAGGAATACAGTAACTATCACCATCCCATACAGAAACTATAAAGCTGGATTTTCACAGACGATAGAAGCCAAAATGGCAATCCACATAGCTAAGCAAACAGGTATTTCAACCAAAGGAAAGCTCTTCAGGTAAGTCCCTGGAATGCTTACGTTCACAAACTTGAAGGTCGCTGGAACGTTTTCTGAATTACACACTTTTATTAAGTTCAATACAAAGAAGATATTAGTTTTTAGGGCTGATCTTTGGAACCAGAAATTGATCTAGAAGAGAAATGCAGGCCATCATCAGAGGGGAAGTCACTGTCCGGTGTGCTGTATCTTGGACGTCTGATTAAAATATGGAGAATGTGAAGATGTCTCCTGCTGCTCCCAGGATCTGTGTGGAAGTCTGGAGAAGATATGTTATGCAGACCTTCAGTGTCTTTGTTTTTTTCTGTCATAAGGCCTGTATTGGATATAGAAACAGAGTTAACCAAAATACTCTTGTCTGTTGGCTGGTTGGATCATCATCATGAAAGAGCTTCCAGAACTTCTGTTTTGGATGTGTCTAGGACATATTCTTTGTGCCAGCTTGACTGCTTCAGAGCTCTATTTGGATAAAGGAAGAGTGACAGGGATGCACATGTCTTCACCTTCAGATTTGAATTCAACTATGTGAAAATACATCTTTTCTTTCTTAAGATGGACATACCATGGACATACCTTACGTTTCCACCACCACCTAGTAGCACACAGAACTCCCCAAGCAGCTTGAATAGTGGGTGTTGGTACTATAGCTCAGCAAATAGTACCCAGCCCCTCTGCGTGTGCTGTAGGAGGTAATATCCTCCTCCAGCTTAGGTTTGGGGTCATGGTAGATTAATTGTATCCTGCTTGAAAGTCAGTCGAGAAACGTTCCCTCTTCATGGAACGTGTGTCTCCTTTAGAGGTTAAAATACAATTTGAAGGAAACCCGTCTCATATTTCCATAGTACTTTACCGTACTTCAATCCACAAACATTTTTTGAACCACAATCGATAGTTGCTTTTATCTGAATCTTCGTCCGTTTCTTGTTTGAAGTAGGAAATGAAGCCTGAGTAGTTGGAGATGCGTAAAAGTGCACCGTGACGTGCGCTAAACCCTGTGTGCTGTGGTTGAGCATGTCTTGAGAAACCTTCATTGATAATTCTGGTGTGCTCTGGTTGAGCATGTCTTGAGAAACCTTCATTGATAATTCTGGTGTGCTCTGGTTGAGCATGTCTTGAGAAACCTTCATTGATAATTCTGGTGTGCTCTGGTTGAGCATGTCTTGAGAAACTTTCATTGATAATTCTGGTGTGCTCTGGTTGAGCATGTCTTGAGAAACCTTCATTGATAATTCTGGTGTGCTCTGGTTGAGCATGTCTTGAGAAACCTTCATTGATAATTCTGGTGTGCTCTGGTTGAGCATGTCTTGAGAAACCTTCATTGATAATTCTGGTGTGCTCTGGTTGAGCATGTCTTGAGAAACCTTCATTGATAATTCTGGTGTGCTCTGGTTGAGCATGTCTTGAGAAACCTTCATTGATAATTCTGGTGTGCTCTGGTTGAGCATGTCTGAGAAACCTTCATTGATAATTCTGGTGTGCTCTGGTTGAGCATGTCTTGAGAAACCTTCATTGATAATTCTGGTGTGCTCTGGTTGAGCATGTCTTGAAAAACCTTCATTGATAATAATGGTGTGCTCTGGTTGAGCATGTCTTGAGAAACCTTCATTGATAATTCTGGTGTGCTCTGGTTGAGCATGTCTTGAGAAACCTTCATTGATAATTCTGGTGTGCTCTGGTTGAGCATGTCTTGAGAAACCTTCATTGATAATTCTGGTGTGCTCTGGTTGAGCATGTCTTGAGAAACCTTCATTGATAATTCTGGTGTGCTCTGGTTGAGCATGTCTTGAGAAACCTTCATTGATAATTCTAGTGTGCTCTGGTTGAGCATGTCTTGAGAAACCTTCATTGATAATTCTGGTGTGCTCTGGTTGAGCATGTCTTGAGAAACCTTCATTGATAATTCTGGTGTGCTCTGGTTGAGCATGTCTTGAGAAACCTTCATTGATAATTCTGGTGTGCTCTGGTTGAGCATGTCTTGAGAAACCTTCATTGATAATTCTGGTGTGCTCTGGTTGAGCATGTCTGAGAAACCTTCATTGATAATTCTGGTGTGCTCTGGTTGAGCATGTCTTGAGAAACCTTCATTGATAATTCTGGTGTGCTCTGGTTGAGCATGTCTTGAGAAACCTTCATTGATAATTCTGGTGTGCTCTGGTTGAGCATGTCTTGAGAAACCTTCATTGATAATTCTGGTGTGCTCTGGTTGAGCATGTCTTGAGAAACCTTCATTGATAATTCTGGTGTGCTCTGGTTGAGCATGTCTTGAGAAACCTTCATTGATAATTCTGGTGTGCTCTGGTTGAGCATGTCTGAGAAACCTTCATTGATAATTCTGGTGTGCTCTGGTTGAGCATGTCTTGAGAAACCTTCATTGATAATTCTGGTGTGCTCTGGTTGAGCATGTCTTGAAAAACCTTCATTGATAATTCTGGTGTGCTCTGGTTGAGCATGTCTTGAGAAACCTTCATTGATAATTCTGGTGTGCTCTGGTTGAGCATGTCTTGAGAAACCTTCATTGATAATTCTGGTGTGCTCTGGTTGAGCATGTCTTGAAAAACCTTCATTGATAATAATGGTGTGCTCTGGTTGAGCATGTCTTGAGAAACCTTCATTGATAATTCTGGTGTGCTCTGGTTGAGCATGTCTGAGAAACCTTCATTGATAATTCTGGTGTGCTCTGGTTGAGCATGTCTTGAGAAACCTTCATTAATAATTCTGGTGTGCTCTGGTTGAGCATGTCTTGAGAAACCTTCATTGATTCTGGTGTGCTCTGGTTGAGCATGTCTTGAGAAACCTTCATTGATAATTCTTGCCCAGACCTGAATGAATTGCGGCCAGGGGGCATGGATGACATTAATCAGATTTCTAGAATTACATTTTGTTGTTGAATTCATGAAACCTGCTTGCGGTAGTAAACCAAGACAATACAGCTGTGGTGTGTGTTCCTTTATTTTATGCATTTTTTCCCTGATGCTTCTGCAGTTGGTCATTCCATAGATGCTTGGTACATCCCCTTAATTTATTATTTTATACTGAGACTTACATTTGAATGTTCTGCAGGCTGAAGACTTGCTTTATTTGGTCTGATGCCATTTGGTTGATGGAAGTAGAATCTCTTCTGTTAATTCACTTTACCAGTGTTTTTTTGGGTGTGCCTTAAATTAACATTTTCAGACATATATTTAAAGTCATGTGATTGACAGTCTTAAAGAGTGTTACACATCCCCATGTGTTGCTACAACTGTTTAAATAACGTACCTGTCATTTCTTTTCATTAATATCCTTACAACTTTTTACACTTCTAACTTTAAAGTCAGTTTCAAAGCTCTTTTCAAAATGTCCGCTCTAGTGCACCGATAGTGTAAGGATTATTACCCACGTTGTCAAACAGGTAACACAGCACTAACAATTCATGATGCGGTATGGAACAGAAAAGCCAGAGCACTTTTTTTTTTTTTTTGGTTAGGCTTGCTACTTTTCAGTTTTAATCAGTAAAGCTCGTTAAACGTCCTATTCCCCAAAAATGAGTGCGACTGAAATACATTTACATAGAATAAACGTCTGTAAAACCACATTCTATTTTTTATTTTCTTACCAAAAATAATAATTTAGAAATCATCTCTAGTTTGTGTAATTTTTATACATGCTGTCTGTTCCACTCTGAATGGCTAGGGGTCGCTGTCAGTCATCTCAGTGGTCCCTTAGTAGGCTAGTGTAGTTTCACTGTCAGTCATCATCCCGTTCTGACAGATCTCGTTGACTGAAGCAGTGCTACAATGCTCTCATTCGTTTAAGTGACTGTCAATCATCAAGACCTGCACCGACTGTGCACTTTCATTTGCCAGCTACAGCACCTGTCATTCTAAGTGCCTACTTTTCTATTAGCGGCTTAAGGTGTAGAAGCTTTTTGCTATAGGTATACGGTGACAGTTACTAGTTTGATTTGAAAATGGGGCGCAAGAGGAAAACACTTAATGAGTATTGTGGACAATACCCTGACTGATGACTGAAGTCTCCATGGCAGGACGAGACGGGCCCATCTGCCTTGCCTTCCAGTGAGTCCGGCTGTGCTGAAGCAGTAGAAGGGCAAAGCTCAGACTCTGAATAATAAATGCAAGTTAGTTCTGTTCAACTATCTAATGTTTGTTTTCACCCATTCTCTGCTTGAATTGAAAAATAAAAATAGAAAAAAATGCTAAATTCTTTCTAAAATAAACGTCGATATTAATCGCTGACTTTGCAAATAAATAAATAAATAAATAGCAAGCATAGTTGTCAGTCAGTCAGTCAGTCAATCAATACTTTATTTATAGCCTTTCACACAAAATGTAGATCAAAGCGCTGTACAGGACAACACAAGAAAATCAAAATATAATACATTTGTATATAGATTAAAGAGCAACACGGTTTAAAAAAGCTAATGTAAAAAAGGAAGTTTTCAGTGTTGAAGTAAAGTCATCAACTGAGGTAGCACTGCTGCTATGAGATGGCAGTGCATTCCACAAACTGGGAGGATAGTGACTAAAATCTCTCTCTCCCTTTTTGTGTACACTTGTGGGATTCACAGCAGGCCTGCATCAGCTGATCTTAAATCACGAGAAGGTATGTATGTGACTAGAAGCTCCTTTATATAATCTGGTGCCACACCTTTAAGTGCTTTACAAGTCAGAAGTAACATTTGAAAATCAACTCTAAACTTCACTGGGAGCCAGTGCAGTGAAGCCAGCACAGGTGGTCTCTTTTTTTCGTTCTGCTGAGAAGCCTAGCAGATGCATTCTGTATCAGCTGCAGGCATTTTATGGCGTGACCCGGAAGCCCAGCGAATAGAGCATTGCAGTAGTCAAGTCGGGAAGACACAAAAGCATGATTTAGTTTCTCAGCATCAGACAAAGAGAGAAATTACCCTCATTTTAGCAATGTTTCGCAAATGGTAAAAGGACACTTTGGTGACATTGCGAATATGCGACTCAAAAGATAAATCTGTGTCAAGTAAGACCCCTAGTTTTTTCACTTCCGTTTTTATGTTCGTGGTCAAATTGCCCAGATCTTATTTTAAGAGATTGTGTTGCTTCTAGTTGCTGCTGAGAACCTAATAACAGAACCTCTGTCTTATTAGAGTTTAACTGTAAAAAAAAAAAAGTGTAACAACTATCTCTTCCCACCAGTAAAGCATTCAGCTAAGGCTGATAAAGCCAGGGTATCATCAGGTTTTGCAGAGATGTAGCGCTGTGTGTCATCAACTGAGCAGTGAAAGTTACCCACCCTTGTATAGAGCCTTTGGGAATGCCACAGGCAACCGATGAAAATCCAGACACAGAGTCTGCTAATGAAACAAATTGCTGTCTGTTAGTGAGATATGAATTGAACCATTTTAAGACAATACCGGACAATCCAACCTAACTTTCTTGAGATGATCTATTAAAGCGGTATGTTCCACTGTCTCAAATGCAGTAATTAAATCTAAAAGAAGAAAATATATACGGCTAGAGTTTGCACTTAAACAGCAGATCATTCACCACTCTGATGAGTACAGACTGCGTGCATAATGAAAACCCCACTGAAACATTTCCAGCACTTTGTTACCCTCAAGAAATGAATTCAGCTAGTTTGCTACTACTTTATCTAGAATCTTAGCTGGAAATGGCGGATTTGAAATGGGTCTATAATTGTTTAAAGCAGTTTGGTTTCTTAAGCAGAGGTTTAACCAGAGCCATTTTTAAGGCAGAGGGAACTACTCCTGATGTCCGTGAACTGTTTATTATGTACAAGATCATTTCATTTCACTCAAATCGTTAACTGCTTTTAAATTTTGATTGAAATTGGATCCAACAAGCAAGGGGAAGAATTAATTTGCATTACAAATTTATTGATCTTGTAGTGTAATCTGAGAGAAAGATACCATAGCAAAACTAACCTGATTACGAGGACCTTTGATTCCTGATATTACTAATCATGTTTTGAAAGCAATTAAGAAATTCCTCACATTTAAACGGTCTTCAGATTGTATTTGATGGGTTTTTTTTTAATGTACAGTACAATTCCTACTAGTACTTGTAGTTTGTCTCTTCTTGTCATCTTGTGCAGTTTGACACAATTTATACATTTTTATCTTGGTGTATATTTTCCTATACATTACTTTTTACAAGACCCTGAGCACTGAACAATACACGATCAGTGTGCAGTTATTTAATACTAGTGGTGTATGTTTTGGCAAAAAAAACATCAGTTATCTTTATTGCTGTTGGTTGTTTTTTTGGCTGTCGGCACCATAAGAAAGTAAAATATTTTCTTGTGTTTGGATATGCTTGTTGCAGTTATCTTCAGGGGAATCTAACCAACAACTTTTAGGACCTCTCCAGCCATCAAGCAATTTGCATCAACTGACAATACAGTTCGCAGTCCCTTTGTTTGTTTTGAAATGTGCCAGATATTTGCATTTGTTGGTGATGTTTATAAGGTGATATCCGCCACATCAAACTTGCTTCTGGTGCTTGTTTTATTTAACATCTTTCAGTTCTTCAGATGAAAGCCTCTCTCTTTTGCAGAACCACTCATGAGTTCCTGTTCGGAGCGCTTGCTGAGCTGGTGGATAATGCAAGGTACAGATATTTACTTATTTACTTGAGATTGTTTATTCTTTCCTGCAGAAGGCCACCAGATTTCAAAAAGTGTTATGAGAAGTATTTTTTTAAAATGTGAAATATATTATAAGGAAACCCCTCTCAAATGAAACTCTCAAACAGAAACTGTAAGTCGGTTGTATCCTTCCACATGACCACAGCATCTGATTAAGTGCTCTCCGTCTTTGCAGAGACGCTGAGGCCACAAGAATTGATATCTACACCGGTAAGCTCCAGATACTGAGATTTATTCATTCATTCAAGGCAGCAGTGTGGAGTAGTGGTTAGGGCTCTGGACTCTTGACCGGAGGGTTGTGGGTTCAATCCCCAGTGGGGGACACTGCTGTTGTACCCTTGAGCAAGGTACTTTACCTAGATTGCTCCAGTAAAAACCCAGCTGTATAAATGGGTAATTGTATGTAAAAATAATGTGATATCTGTATAATGTGAAATAATGTATAATGTGATATCTTGTAACAATTGTAAGTCGCCCTGGATAAGGGCGTCTGCTAAGAAATAAATAATAATAATAATTCATAGATTTGTTCTAAGCATTATGTTCTCAGTGTGTCCCAATATTCATCAGCCAACTAAACTGAAGCATGACGATTTAAATCCAAAAATAATTATTCTTTGTATAAAATAATAAAGGGTGTATGTGATGTGATTGTAGTGAGAGATGTGTGTTTCACTTGCGTTTCCAGAGCAGAAGCCGGAGTTGCGGGGCGGGTACACTCTGTGTTTCCTTGATGACGGGACTGGAATGGACCCCAGTGAGTAGAACAGGTTTTGTGTGCAAACGCTGGTCCCTGTGACAGAGTTTGACATGCCCTGAAGACTGTGCCTAGAATCCTGGCTGTGGATAGAGACACCTGGATCTCCAAGGAAACCAGTTTAAATTCAAATTGCATGCTAAATGTCCCTTTCTCTCAACGAGTCAGTGGGAGAACTATGCCGGGAGTCCTTAACAGCAGTTTGGACAGAAACTATTAAGTTTAAGGTTTGCTGCTGTGCAGAATCTGTTTGAAAGTACTGTAGTTGAGTACAATCTTCAGGATTTTATTACTTTCAGGGGAAAATGTAGCACGTCTAAAGCTTTTCTTTCTCAAAAAAAGTTATTTAAATCCAAACCTGTATTGCCTGGAAGCCATACTGTGGTGAATCAGTGTTGCTTGCACATAGATATGATATAATTGATTGTGGTTAGTACTGCATAAAGGAGCACAGAGAGTAGAATTTGGGATCCTAAAACACTCAATAAACCCCTTTATATCTCTCTCTCTCTCTTTGCCAGGCGAAGCAACCCACGTGATCCAGTTTGGAAAATCCAGCAAAAGGTCCCCGGAGTCGACACAGATCGGGCAGTACGGCAATGGATTGAAATCGTAAGACCAGTTCCTGTCGAGGGATAAAAAGGGTCTAAACTAATCTAGTATACTAATATGTATATCTGTGCACGTTTTTATTTATTTTTCAGACACTGAAACTATTTAATCCATTTTCCGTGGGGTAGTCTTTCTGTAAAGTTGCTTGCATTAAAATCTGCTTGCCGTGTGACTGAGAAAGCCGACTGTAGTCTGATGCTCATATTAGCCAAGTGGAGCATCAACTTAGCTGACATTGTTCGTGGCTAAGTCTGGATATGTGTAGCAGTTTTACTTGTGAACGGGGATTCTGTTAGGAACAGGGCTGGGGTTTTAACACAAACCTAGACTAGCCTGTGGGTCCTCTCGGGGCTATGTGAGGCCACTGCCCTGCAGCCCAGCACTCAGTAAAGTGTATCGATTGATTAGGGATTGTGAGACTGATTTACCTGCACTTTGTCGTCCTGGTAACAGGGGCTCAATGCGAATCGGGAAGGACTTCATCCTTTTTACAAAGAAAGAGAACAAGATGACCTGCCTATTCTTGTCTCGTACGTTCCACGAGGAGGAGGCGATTGATGAGGTGAGTGTGCATTTCAGAGGAGCCATTTCTTCAGCTAATGTTTATATTAACCTGGGTATTTTCAATCTGAATGCAGAGCTTTAGGAAACAGACATGAAAGATATTATTTCTTATAATGGAATGTTTGTTTTGTTCCTAACAGCTGCCTGTGGTTCAGAATCACACAGACTCTAACATGTGTTTATTCTGATCTTTCCAGGTGATTGTTCCACTCCCTACATGGAACTGCCAAACCAAGCAGCCAATCACAGACAACCCTGAGAAATTTGCAATTGAAACGGAACTGATATACAAATACTCGCCTTTTAAATCGGAAGCTCAGGTCATGGAGCAGTTTAAAAAAATCGAAGGGGACAGTGGTAAGCTTTTTCTTTCTTTTCTCAGTTCACACTATGTTCATTTTTTTTTTAAGCTGTCAGGACTACATAAACCAAGACAAACGTGAAGTATAGTACAGTAACATTCTTAATATCTAAACCTTAGAGGTTTCTTGATAAATAATGGAATGTTATGTATCCAGCTATTCTCTTAAATCGCACTGCTTGGAACAAGTGATTATTTTGCCTGATGGAAAACTAGAAATTCAACCCATTAAGTGCCATTGTCCTCATTTGAGGACAGGCTACTTTGTAACTTTTGGAGCATTTTTAACTGGTACCTACCTGTTATTTTCTCTAAATATATTGTTACGATAGCTTTCTCTGATTTTGTTAACTGCAAAAGTTAAGTCTAAATGTAATGTATCAAATTACAGAAATAGCGCCCAAAAGATTTTTTCCCCCAAAAGATTAATGAATTTAGTACTTTACTTGCTTGCATTCTGAGTTGCGTGCTTGTTGAAGTTCAGTAACCCCCAGCTCCTTGTTCTCTATCCAGGGACTCTGGTTATCATCTATAATCTCAAGCTGATGGACAATCACGAGACGGAGCTGGATATCACTTCTGATCCCCAGGACATCCTGATGGCCGGGACTCCTTTGGAGGGAGTGTGAGTTTCTTGTGGCAGGGTAGATCATTCCATGAAAATGGTACAAAGTTCACTGATAAATCTTCAATATCAGACTTAAGGCAAGCCCAAGTTTTTTTGTGTTGATGTTATTACATTTTAATTTGTCAAAGTCCTGGACTTTTCAGTTGTTGGGTATCAATGACTTATCTATTGTAAAATAATATATTTATATGGAATGGCCCAGTGGTTGAATCGCACTGTGTTATTGTGGTTCTGCTTACAGGAAGTTGTTTTTTAGTGGTGTGTGTTATTCAAATGTTATAACAACCTCACTAAGCAAATATGGTATAGAAGTTCCCCCTCAGACCTTATCTGCAATCCCGCCCTTCTTTATCCTTAATTTTCCCTTATGTCCCATACCTCAGGAAACCTGAGAGGCGATCCTTCCGAGCCTATGCTGCTGTTCTGTATATCGACCCCCGAATGAGGATCTTTATCCAGGGCGTCAAAGTCAGGACCAAGCGACTCTCCTGCTGCCTTTACAAACCAAGGTAAGATCCTAACCAAAATCCCTTGCTGTGTCTGTGTCTGTGCTGCTGCTTCAACTTTAACTCCGTCACACACCCCTATTTTGCACAGATCTCCTAAAGCTCTTACATCTCTCATTCTTTCTGCAGGATGTATCGATACACATCAACACGTTTCAAAACCCGGGCAGAGCAGGAGGTGAAAAAAGCTGATCACTTGGCAAAAGTTGGTACGTACCCCCATAATCAAAACAAGAGTTGACAGAAATGTAAGGAATACCCCCAATAACATGTTTCCTTGAATCGATGTCTGTTCTCTATTATTTGAATTGGAAACAAACTAAATATATATTTTTTTTTTTCCAGCTGAAGAGAAGGCGAGAGAGGCAGAGAGCAAAGCACGAGCGCTGGAGCTGAAGCTGGGAGGAGATCTTGCAAGGGAGGCCCGGGTAACTAGGCGTTTAATTGGTGTCCCTGACTCTTACTCTTTCGACCGCATGCCTTTCCTTCAATACCTTTCCTAGCTGTGATACTCTGCTGTGTGTAAACACTGCATTAGGAGTTTGGTTATTCTCTCTTGCACTGATGTGACCCCCCCAACTCTTCCAGGCGCTGCTGCGAAAGGCACAGGATGCTGCTGTGATGCTGCGCAGGGAGGCGGATATGAAGAAACGAATACAGGAGGCCAAGCAAAGGTGAGGCTCTGCCCTGATACTGGCCGCAATAATGACCTTATTCAGAGCACACTTAGCATAGCAGGCTGCTTGTTTTTGATTTCAGTGGTTATTTTAGCTAGACTTCCGCTACCAAACGGAGACATGTACAACACGTAATGGCTTAGATACATTAGAAACACTCCCTATCTGTGGTTATCTTAAACTGCAGCTTTAGAAAAGCGTGTTCATCACATTTGTGAATGTGGTGTTGTTTTAGAGCAAATCTAGATGCCAGAAATCAACACTACATCACAAAGAACTCCTGCTGCTGCAGTAGAAACCTGGAAATAGTTTCAGTAGCTAATGACTTCTCTCTTGTCAAGACGCATAGCGTGGTGTCATTTCACAGGACCTTCCAGTGTTTGTTTAAATACAAATAAAGAAAAATGACCCCTCTTGCTCCGTACTCCCTTCGCTGTCAATCTTAATCCTGCCCACCCTCACTCTCTCCCTCCCAGAGCCCTGAAGGAACCCAAAGAGCTTTGTTTTATTTTTGGGGTTAACATCGCTCAGCGAGAGCTAGATGGGATGTTTGTGCACAACTGCAGCCGGCTCATCAAGATGTACGAGAAGGTGGGGCCGCAGCTTGAGGGAGGAATGTGAGTATTTCTGGGGGCCAGGGGAACCGATGCCCTGTTGATCAAAATATCTACAATTCAGTGTTAATATTTTTAAATATGTTAATTTATCCAATAAAGCATTGAAGCTTGTTAAGTTTTTCTTGGTAATAAAGTCTTCAAAAGAATTGAAAGACAAGTATGAAATTAGATTAACAAGACTTTTAAGGCTTTTTTGATTGTAAAAATATTAATTGATTGAATACAAAAGTTGTGAATATTCGCTTAATTGAGTTAATTTTGTTATATATTATTCTGCAGGGCATGTGGAGGAGTGGTGGGGGTGGTTGACGTCCCTTATCTGGTGCTGGAGCCCACACACAATAAGCAAGACTTTGCTGACAACAAAGAGTACCGACACTTGCTGAGGGCTATGGGAGACCACCTGGCACAGTACTGGAAAGACATTGGCATCGGTAAGAGGTGTCCCTGCCCAGCAGTGTGTCTGGTTAATGAACACTTGTGGTGCTACAGGCTGTAGTTGGTTTTGTTTGTGCACAGCCTTGGAAGGTCACATAAGACATGTGAATTAGAGCTTATGGCAACATGCTGATTCAGAATTCCTTCTCAAATATATAATTTAAGCTATTTATGTGTCAGCAAATTCCTTAAATTACCTTGTGCCTTGTTTCTTTAATGTTTTGGGGACAGTTGGAAAATTCTCTGCTGATTTTCTTGCTCTTTCTTGACCCTTGCAG
Source organism: Acipenser ruthenus (assembly GCF_902713425.1). Taxonomy (NCBI): domain Eukaryota; kingdom Metazoa; phylum Chordata; class Actinopteri; order Acipenseriformes; family Acipenseridae; genus Acipenser; species Acipenser ruthenus. The sequence continues at coordinate 8,351,014 of NC_081209.1, forward strand.
CCCAGAAGGGGATTGTTAAATTCTGGGACGAGTTTGGTTACTTGTCGGCCAATTGGAATCAGCCTCCATCTAGTGAAGTTCGCTACAAGCGACGGAGAGCCATGGAGATCCCCATCACCATCCAGTGTGGTAGGTACACTTTGAGGGCTTCCTACCAGCTGCCAACACTACAGCATTGCTTGTAGTCCTTGTGGTGTAGGAAATAAACCTAAAGGGCCCCCCTACTGCCCACAAAGAGAACGATAGGGTTGAGATTCTGCTGCAAGACATTTTGGGACAGTTCTGAAAAATTACAAGATCAAGTATCTGATCCATGCAGTAGGAAGACTTATTCCTAAGAATATCTACTGTTATCTTGTGTTGAGGGATAGAAGTTGAGGACTGTGTGCTGTGGAGCTGTTGTACAGAGGTGGCTGCCTCAGATTCACTCTGGCATTTCTTTCCTTCTCCTCCTCCTCCTCTTCCTCCTCCTCCTCAGACAAGTGTTTGAAGTGGCGCACCCTTCCGTTCCAGATACAGGCTGTCGACAAAGTGTACCCTGATTCCTGGGTCTGCTCCATGAATCCTGATGGCACACAGGACAGGTAAAGATGAAGTGCATCTTTTTCATTCTTGTGACTGTTCAGGTGTTTTTGTTTTGTTTCTCTTGTATTTATTTGTTTTCATTCTTTTCCCAAACCAGGTGTGATGCTCTCGAGCAGAAGCCGAACCTTCCTGTCGGAACGCTGAAGAAAGACACAAAATCTACAGAGGACAAACAAAAACAGCTCACTGAGAAAATTCGCCAGCAACAGGAGAAACTGGAAGCTATGCAGGTATTTTGTTTTTCTGATGACCATGGGAGCTGTAGGTAAAGGAGAGTAGATTCTGCCAGTATCAAAGGGAAATCAAATGAATACAAGAGGGATAAATGTGATTACTGCTTTTTTGTATCTTTCAGAAAACTACAACGGTCCGATCCAGCGCAGACCTGAAAAACCTCCCGCTGGAGGTCGGCACGAGACCGGCAGCAGAGACACAGGTATTGGAAATTTCATTTTCTGAATTTATTATTATTTAGTTTTTTAATCCCCTCAGCTTTGTCAGTAGAAAGTTAATTTCACTTTTTGTTACATTTTATGTTTTTAATTTAATCAGTCCAGGATAAAGTACAGTGCCTTGCGAAAGTATTCGGCCCCCTTGAACTTTGCGACCTTTTGCCACATTTCAGGCTTCAAACATAAAGATATGAAACTGTAATTTTTTGTGAAGAATCAACAACAAGTGGGACACAATCATGAAGTGGAACGAAATTTATTGGATATTTCAAACTTTTTTAACAAATAAAAAACTGAAAAATTGGGCGTGCAAAATTATTCAGCCCCTTTACTTTCAGTGCAGCAAACTCTCTCCAGAAGTTCAGTGAGGATCTCTGAATGATCCAATGTTGACCTAAATGACTAATGATGATAAATAGAATCCACCTGTGTGTAATCAAGTCTCCGTATAAATGCACCTGCACTATGATAGTCTCAGAGGTCCGTTTAAAGCGCAGAGAGCATCATGAAGAACAAGGAACACACCAGGCAGGTCCAAGATACTGTTGTGGAGAAGTTTAAAGCCGGATTTGGATACAAAAAGATTTCCCAAGCTTTAAACATCCCAAGGAGCACTGTGCAAGCGATAATATTGAAATGGAAGGAGTATCAGACCACTGCAAATCTACCAAGACCTGGCCGTCCCTCTAAACTTTCAGCTCATACAAGGAGAAGACTGATCAGAGATGCAGCCAAGAGGCCCATGATCACTCTGGATGAACTGCAGAGATCTACAGCTGAGGTGGGAGACTCTGTCCATAGGACAACAATCAGTCGTATACTGCACAAATCTGGCCTTTATGGAAGAGTGGCAAGAAGAAAGCCATTTCTTAAAGATATCCATAAAAAGTGTCGTTTACAGTTTGCCACAAGCCACCTGGGAGACACACCAAACATGTGGAAGAAGGTGCTCTGGTCAGATGAAACCAAAATCGAACTTTTTGGCAACAATGCAAAACGTTATGTTTGGCGTAAAAGCAACACAGCTTATCACCCTGAACACACCATCCCCACTGTCAAACATGGTGGTGGCAACATCATGGTTTGGGCCTGCTTTTCTTCAGCAGGGACAGGGAAGATGGTTAAAATTGATGGGAAGATGGATGGAGCCAAATACAGGACCATTCTGGAAGAAAACCTGATGGAGTCTGCAAAAGACCTGAGACTGGGACGGAGATTTGTCTTCCAACAAGACAATGATCCAAAACATAAAGCAAAATCTACAATGGAATGGTTCACAAATAAACATATCCAGGTGTTAGAATGGCCAAGTCAAATTCCAGACGTGAATCCAATCGAGAATCTGTGGAAAGAACTGAAAACTGCTGTTCACAAATGCTCTCCATCCAACCTCACTGAGCTCGAGCTGTTTTGCAAGGAGGAATGGGCAAAAATGTCAGTCTCTCGATGTGCAAAACTGATAGAGACATACCCCAAGCGACTTACAGCTGTAATCGCAGCAAAAGGTGGCGCTACAAAGTATTAACTTAAGGGGGCTGAATAATTTTGCACGCCCAATTTTTCAGTTTTTTATTTGTTAAAAAAGTTTGAAATATCCAATAAATTTCGTTCCACTTCATGATTGTGTCCCACTTGTTGTTGATTCTTCACAAAAAATTACAGTTTCATATCTTTATGTTTGAAGCCTGAAATGTGGCAAAAGGTCGCAAAGTTCAAGGGGGCCGAATACTTTCGCAAGGCACTGTAGTTCCTCCTCGTCCAGTTCTTGCAATTAAAAAAACTCTGAGGTAGGAAAGTAGAAAAATGTGTTTAAAAAAAAAAAAGCCTGATATGCTCATAGTTGTCTGGGGCTAAAAAAGCACCTCTGGGCCCTTCTTTTAAAGTACAAAGGCACATTTCCTGAGATAAATTAAACAACTGTAATGGTACAAAATACTAGCATGAAACAATTAGGCTGCAGGAAGGCGTAGTTATATACTTGTTCGGAGTAGTTTCTTATTTCATACCTTATTCAAATATTACCTATGGTGTTAATGGAAGAACCCCTACCAATACCCACCTATGGGTTTTGTATTAACTAATTTAACAGTCTCTGGGTCAGATATGAGGATGTTTGTATCTTTTCTCAGGCTCCTCGAACCTCTGAAAAATTGCAGCGGCCTCGTTCTCCTCCGCTGCCCACTATGATCAAAAATGCTCCTAGCCGCCCCCCTATCTCCAAACCACCTCCCCTGAGCAAGAAACCCACTCCAATCCAGATCCAAAAACCAGCTCCCACACCCCCACCCCATCCGACACTTGCCAAGAAAGAGGAGGTCAGCAAGGGACGTACCAGTGCAGTAAAGGCAGCGCCGCCCCCTCCTAAACCAGCACCACCCACCCCCAGGACTGCACCCCCTGCCCGCCCCACCACTCCGAGGGGCCCACCAGCCCGCGCTGCACAGGTAAGACAGGGAGACATACACTGTGGATAGACTCGACAGTGATGATAGTTTTACATATTTTTAAATTCAAAATATACAAAATATTAAACCTGTAAATCAATTTGTGTAGATATAGAAAGCATTGCTTGTTTCGACAGCTGTTTCTACAAAAATATGGAAGCAGCTGTCTGAATATGCCATGTCTTGCCTTTTTAAAGCGACTTATGGTTTTAGGCCAGTGGTACTCACTTGTGTCTGTCTATTCCACTACAGGATATTGTTCCATTCAGGTCTTTCATATTACTGAACTGAAAACCAGAGTTCCATTAATTCATTCAAGCTAGATTCTGCAATGCTTAATTTAATAATTAAGGACCGGTGTCGGATACAATAGTTCCCAGCGTACAAAACTTCCCAGTATGGCTTCCAGTTCTGTTGCATTGTTCCTTCGATGAAATGTTGGCTATTTATTGGGAGACGTGTAAAACATGTAGCTACTATTTTATTTATTTATTTATTTATTTATAAAAAGAATGGCGAATAAGATGTCTGTTCGAAAGTGCTTACGCTGTTTTATTTGTCCATATTTTATTGTGTGTTCAACAAGACATCTGTAATTACAGAACTAGCTGCTATGAAAGGGAGGGACGCTGGGAAAATTGGGAAATGAAGTCTTTCGTTTTCACGTTAATGCTCAAGCGCAGCTGTGAAAGGGGGGGACGCTGGGAAATTTAAGTCTTTCTTTTTCACTTCAATGCGCAAGCGTAGCTTTCCTTCAGTTCTGATGTAAAAAGGAAGTGACGGAACAGGAAGCCATACTGGGAAGTTTTGTATCCAACACCGGGTTGGAAAAAAGTCCTAGACAGGAAAGAGCCAATAGAGAGTACCACTGATCTAGACAGTGATTTAGCATATACTTTATTTATTGTTTCTATACCCTTTTGTATTTTCAGAGCACAGTGAAACAGGCAGCAGCATCTGGCAGCCAATGCAAGAGGATTGCTCCTGAAGCAGAGAGCAGCGATGAGGAGGATGAAGATGAAGATGATGATGAGGAGAAAGAAGAAGAGGAGCCACAGCCCAAGAAAATGAAACTGGCTGCAGCTACTCCACAGCGAGGGAAAGCAGCCGTGTCGAAGCCGGAGCCGAAGCGCGGGCGGGTGACAGAGCTGAGAGCCCAGACTGCAGACGGCAGCGTCGTGGTGGAGGTACAGCACAGATACTCTCAAGCTCCAGTCCAGTGGGTCACTGTCTTAGTCCTCGAGGACCCCTGGGCAGCACTGGGTTTATGTGTTAATCAGTGCATGTATCCGATGCACTCAGTCAAATAGGAGACTAATACTGAAACAAGAACCATGACTGTAGGGTACTCGCTGATAGCAGAAGCCTGTTCTTTGTCAACCTTTTTTTTTTTAATAACATAGTTGTCGTTTAACACTAGAAGGACCGGAGATATACTCATACCTAGAAGCCCTGCAGCAGTCTTTTTGACAGCTGTATTCAAAACACTATAAATAGCGTAACGAAAGGAGAAACAGTTGGATGTAATTCGTTTTTTTTTAATTGAGTACGTTACATAAACATCTGAGCAACCGAATATATATATAATGAACATGTATTTTACAAATCAAAACAAGACAATGTAAATAAACATCTGAACAGAAATCGGTTTACAACATGCATATTTATAAAACTGAAATGATAGCAATACATTTTTAACTTTTCAACAGCAATCGGTTTATTATCAGATGTGCAAAAGCACCTGAACCACGTATATAAATAAACTTAGAAGAAAACATTTTACAGAAGCGTACAGCACAAGAAGTTATACAAAGTCTAATTGTATTTCTTTTTTTTTCCGACAAAATGGTATTCCTTTACCTTGAGTCTAAGGCTGTTCACAATCAATACAGATAATGCGCGTCTTCACGCTGCCTTTCTGCACAGGGCACAGCTGTCCGAAGTTTTATATTTATTGCACTTGCCAGCCTGGCAGTGGCATCTCTTGCGGCTCTCAGCGGGGTTGCCAGCTTCAGCTGTGGGTACACGCTTGGCAGTCTCCCTCTGTTCCAAATGCTTCTTGCGAAGTTCCTGTGCTAACTGTAAAATATATTCTTCTCCATTCATTTTTTGTTAAGTACCCAAGAGTTGATGGCTGCTAGGTCCAATACATTGTAAAACACCTGAAAAGGCCACCGTCGGGAGCCAGCTTTCACTGAATACTTCTGTGCCATCTGATCCAAAACATCAACTCCATATTTTCTTGCATTGTAAAACTCCACGGTCTCTGGTATTTATTTTCACTAGTCCCGATGCTAATTGACTGACCAAAACAGCACAGCTGGCAAGCAGGTGCCAGCCTTTGAAAAGGCTGATTTAAAATCAATAGATACTCAGGCAGAGTGTAGAGACTAATCTAATTACAGCTAAACACATTGCGGATTGGTAAATAAAAATAATAAAGCAGAATACCGTTCTGTATAATCACAATACAGTTGTTTTCTGTGTGGCCGTCAATGTGACTGCTCCCATGGCTTTTAGGTATAATGTAATACATCTCCTTTATGTCTGCACTCCCGCGTTTCATGCTTTGTGAGAATATTTAGTACATACAGACAGAAAAGTATATGAACGCGCAGCCCCATACGTGTTACACGACTGGAGAAAATTACATTTTGCAACCAAAAACTGCCAAAATGACTGCCGCGGGGCTTCTAGTTTTAAGATGGACTTGCCAGTATGTGTATATATATATATACTATATACTAAGTTGTTATCCTTTTGCATGCCTGATTTTATAAGCAGATTTGTCAAGATCAGTCTTTTATTCTTCAGCGAATTAACACATTTCATATTGTGGTGATGGTGGTATCCAAGGATTAAATTCACTGTGTCCCTTTAGTGGCAGAACAGCCGCCCCTGACGACATGTGCAATTTGCTTTTCTTGAATTTGCAGAGTGCACAGAAGCAGATGGCCAATGCGCAGCGGAGAAACCTTCCTCCTGCAGAAAGCAGCGAGGAGGAAGAGGAGGTGGTGAACACCAAAAAGTACAAAATGGGGGCTGCAACTGCGCCCCAAGTAGCGAAAGCTGTTTTTAACAAGCGCGAGGCCAAACCTGAGCCTAAGCGTGCTGGATTCCCGGAGTCAAGTGTTTGGAAAGCAGAGAGGAGTGGGGTGGTGGAGGTACACGCAGCCCTCTGACTGGCTCCTTGTTTTTAATATTCACTTGGAAGGAAGTTGCACGTGTCACTTAAGTGTCTCTGCTTTAGAAGAAAAAAAGCTTTTTTGAATGTGTTTTATTTATGTATTTATTTTTTTATTTGTTTATGGGAAGTGACTGTTTTACTTTGATTTACGAGGTTCCTTGATATTACGATAAGGCGGCTAATGGTGCAAGCATTTAACTAGGAGTGCTACAGAATTAACTTTAAATCTTTGTACATTTGAGTAAATGAGTTTCACCTTCCTTCAAGCTCTGGTTATCTAATGATACCAAGTGGCTAGGGGGCATTGTATTTGTTGAGCGGGGGTTGAGAAGTTGGTTAGATGCTTAGATCAGAAGTAATCATGCAAAATATTCAAAACAATAATATACATTGATATTAATCTTTTGCAATCAGAAACATATTTTCGGGGGGTTTATTGTAATTAAAATTAATTGTTTTATTTATAAAAATGTTCTGTGTCCACTGATTGCTTTAAAGTACTAGACCTGTCTTCTGAAATCTGCCGGTGGCAGAACATCCCCCTGGCATTATGTGCAATTTGCTTTTCTTGAATTTGCAGAGTGCACAGAAGCAGATGGCCAATGCGCAGCGGAGAAACCTTCCTCCTGCAGAAAGCAGCGAGGAGGAAGAGGAGGTGGTGAACACCAAAAAGTACAAAATGGGGGCTGCAACTGCGCCCCAAGTAGCGAAAGCTGTTTTTAACAAGCGCGAGGCCAAACCTGAGCCTAAGCGTGCTGGATTCCCGGAGTCAAGTGTTTGGAAAGCAGAGAGGAGCGCGGTGGTGGAGGTACACGCAGCCCTCTGACTGGCTCCTTGTTTTTAATATTCACTTGGAAGGAAGTTGCACGTGTCACATAAATGTCGCCCAAAATCATGAAAACTTTGACTCTGCTTTAGAAGAAAAAAAACACGTTTTAATGTGTTTTTTTTTTTTTTTTTTTTTTTTTTTAATGGAAAGTGACTGTTTTACTCTGATTTACCAGGGTCTTTGATTTTGTGATAAGGCAGCTAATGGTGCAAGCAATGAACTATGAGTGCTACAGAATTAACTTTAAATCTTTGTACATTTGAGTAAATGAGTTTCGTCTTCCTTCAAGCTCTGGTTATCTAATGATACTAACTGGCTAAGAGGCATTGTATTTGTTGAGCAGGGGATGGGAAGTTGGTTAGATGCTTAGATCAGAAGTAATCATGCAAAATATTCAAAACAATAATATAAATTGATATTAATATTTTACACTCAGGAACATATTGTGGGGGGTTATATTGTAATTATTATTATTATTTTTATTATTATTATTTATTTCTTAGCAGACGCCCTAAGAATTGCTTTGTTTATAAAATAATTTTCTGTGTCCACCGATTTCTTTAAAGTAGTAGACCTGTCTTCTAAAATCTGCCGGTGGCAGAACACCCCCCTGGCATTATGTGGAATTTGTTTTCCTTGAATTTGCAGAGTGGGAAGAAGCAGATGGCCAATGCGCAGCGGAGAAACTTTCCTCCTGCAGAAAGCAGCGAGGAGGAAGAGGAGGTGGTGAACACCAAAAAGTACAAAACGGGGGATGCAAATGCGCCCCTAACAGCGAAAGCTGTTGTGTCCAAACCTGAGCCTAAGCGTGCTGCAGTGCCGGAGTCGAGTGTTTGGAAAGCAAAGAGCAGCGCGGTGGTGGAGGTACACGTAGCCCTCTGATTGGCTCCTTGTTTTTAATAATCACTTGGAAGACAGTTGCCTTCACATAACTGCACCATTGCCCCTTTTGTGGTAACCAACCACTTTCCCCATGCAATATACAAAAGTATGAATTATAGATTTGAGCAAGTACAGACTGAACTAAAGGTTTACAGGTCATAGTATGAAAAAAAGTTATGTAAAAACTACGTAGTTTTTGGAGATTTTTTTTGCAGTGATTGTTTTGAGATGTTCGTGCCTCTTCAAAGATTTCAGTTGATTCCGTTTCTAGATCAACTTGAAGGTCAAAGGATGCTATCCTTGAAATGTTTTCAAAACACACCTGTAGAATTTAGAAGCATCTGATCCTTCCTCATCCTCCAGATCAGGTAGGCAATAAGACGCAGTGAACAGAGATTACACAGCGCTTTGGTTGCCTTAGGGCTCTTATGTTCCCAACTGTTTTTCATTTCACAGAACTAATTGTGTTACTGCTGTTGTTGCTTTATTACAGTTAGAATGAATGCAGGTTACAAAGGATGGCTGACTGGTTCTCCGAGTATTGTTCCCTGTATCCCTTTCTGTGCAAATGGTACCCTTACACTTGCTTCCACTATTTGCAGATCACAGACAGCCCTGACGAGGAGGAGGAAGTGGTGGATCTGAAGAGCGCTCAGAAAGGTGAGACTGGGGTGATAGGTCAAGGGCTAGAAGTTTCTTTGTGGATCTCCAGAAATGTGGATTTCCCTTTGCTATGTTTTCAATTTTTCTCTGCTCTCCAGCACCCTTTACCTACTCAGCCCTGCTGGGAGCAATATAATAATCCAATGTACAGTTACTGCTACTTTTGAAATTGATTTGTGCTGAAAATGATCTTATGAATTGAAAGCAGATTGAAGATAAAGTTGTTAATTGCATAATTTTGGTATGAGCATATGGGTTATTTTCTGGAGTTTCTTGGTGTTTTGTTTTATGACCTAGTTAGAACTTCTCAGTTCTTCAGCACACTTTTAACCCTTTTGGAAGACTTGTCCTGGGATAATGGAATTTACCTGTTGACTGTAGTAGATCACTGACTCGTATTTACTCTCCTTCAAAGACAAAGGGCTCTTAGTGGAGGTGAAGGTGAATAAAGAGTGGTTCACAGGCCGTGTCACTGCAGTGGAGGCTGGGAAGCAGGGCATGCGATGGAAGGTGAAGTTTGATTATGTCCCGACCACTACAACCCCACGCGACCGATGGTAAGGAACCATGGAAACAGAAATGTATTTGAGATGCAATTATCTAAATTTTTTAGGCCAAATATTGTTCTGGCATGCCTGAAGTGATACAGCATTTACTAAGGGCTAGAACAATTCATAAATGTATATCACCCCCAGAAATGTGATGTTTTTTAAGTCTCTGTTGGGACTTCTTTCCTAACGCCAAGTGTTTAAGGCTTTGAAGTCTTGTTTTGCTCTGCCCATAGGGTGCTGAAGAACAGCGAGGATGTACGTTTGATGAGACCCCCCTCCCCTGAATCACAGACCCCTGACACTCTTCAAGGCAACGAGGAGGAGGAAGAGGAGGGTGCAGCTGCCAGGAGAATGGAGCCTGACACCACCCAGCCAGCCGCCAGCAGGGAGACCACAGAGAGCCTTGTTACCATGATGAGGTATGTGCAGGGAATGGAGTGGTACAGAGATTTTTGCAACACCTTCCTAGGTTGATCATTTATAAAATCTATACTGTTACTTTTGATCGTCTCTTCTGGGTGGTAGGAATTTAGGAGATTTGATAGTCAACAATAAGATAACCTCCTAATAAAACTCCCTGTTATATATGTTAAAACAATCTTCAAATCTACTTGGGGTACAAATAAGAATATGCTAGTATGTTCCCAGCTTCCAGGAATACTTAGGCCAGTGGTACTTTGTTACAGACAGGATTGTAATTGTACTGTACTGAACTGTTCACTTGGTAACGATGTTCATTCTGTTTGGTTTCTCTCTTGCAGGACGTTTCTAAGATATTTCTTTCCCCCAAATTTCCAGATCCCAAAGGAGGATGTCAACAGCATGTCGGCAGAGGAACTGGTGGCTTTTCCAATGGTATGAAGCGTCAAGGGTGTGGGGAGCCTAAAGGGTAGCAAGTGTGGGGAGGGACTGTGCGTGACACCTGTGTCAAAAGTTTGAAGGCATCTGTTAATCGGAAAGCATAACTTTGCAAAGTGCTGTAGTCAGTAACAGTAGTTAAGAAACTGACATTTGTGTTAGAGAATATAACACAGTGGGTGCAGTGACCATCTTATAACCAGTTCATTGCTATAAAGGGTAGCCTGTGTGTGTGACAATGGTGACTGTTGAAACCAAGCTCTGAGTCCCTGTTTTCTGTGTTAAACAGAAAGAGTATTTCCAGCAGTACGAGGTGGGGCTGCAGAGCCTGTGTAACTCGTACCAGACGAGGGCGGATGCACGGACGCGAGTAGTGGAGGAGAAGAGTAACAGCGCTGAGGCAAGACTCCGTGAAGCTGAGGAGAAGCTGCAGAAACTAAGAACCAACATAGTGGCTCTGCTGCAGAAGGTTCAAGAGGTAGGAGGTGGTGGTGATGGTCTTCGTCTTGGTTTGCGGATATGTTGTGTTACAGTACCTGGAACTCTGTGCTTCACTTTTTTTTTTTCCCCTTCTCCTCCCCCACACTCCCTCTCCCCAGGATATTGATATCAACACAGATGATGAGCTAGATGCCTACATTGAAGACCTGCTCACCAAAGGGGATTAATCCAGTCTTCTTGGGGCTTACCGTCATCCTACAGCAGCTGACAGACAACACATCCAACATGGCTCTCATTTGAACCACTTTTACTACCTAACAGACGATCCCGTGTCTTCCTAATGGTTCTGTGATTCCAGGGATTATTGGGTAACCGCACGGGAGTGTTTTCCTGCTCATTTAAAGTGAAGAGGGGTGACCGCCCTGAAGAATGGAGAAAGGGTAATGGTGCCCGTACACACCAGCTTACCACTCTTTTGTTTTACCGTTTCTGAGATCTCTGTACATGCAGATCAATTGCATAATGATTACACTCTTTACAAAGGCCAGCACAACCTGGTGGACTGAAGGATTAGGAAGATTTTTTATGACAGTAAATGTGTTTTTTTTTTCATGTTTTTTATTTTCAATTTACCTGGAGTCAAGATGTGTATGAAACTTGAACATCAGGGATTCTGCAATAGTATTTCTAATATTCCCCCGGTGTAAACTAGGTGAAAATACAATTGTATTTAACAGATGGAACAAAATTATATATTTAACAACATGTGATGGAAGGTGTGTTGCTACCTTGGACCGATGGTTTGAACAGGAGAATCTCTGAAGCAGTATGTCCTTCACCCCACAAGAATAGGTAAGGGTGTGATTTAAGAGGTTACAAAGACCTACAATGCCAACAAACCTTGAGAAATGTATGGCAGCAGTGGACCGCAAGACCTTTTTCTAACACCCGTTTCAGTTTGGGGTTAAATCTGGGCCTGCCCATATTTCATTAACCCACCTAGGCACACATTCTTCCAAGGTTTTCCTGTGTTTAATGTTAACATCACTTTCACGAGGGTGATGGAGCATGCATGATGCACACTTCTACTTGGACCTCCATGTAATGTGTGGAACTGAACTTGTTGGAGGACTACTTTACAGTTGCATTGCATAACATGACAAGTGTCCTACCCATCTTCAGACTAGAGGAACTGTTCCGATGAATCTGAATTTTACCTACTTAGTTTTTGTTCTAGAAATTTGCAGATTTCAGAGAATGTAGGAAAATATTTTTGGTGGACTTTATTTCCCAATCGTTCTGGGATTTCAAACTATCCTCCGGACAGCTCTTTTAAAACTGTGAGAAAAAGAATTAATGATTTGTTTTATTAAATTGTCTGGATTGTTTGTTTTGAGAGACCAGGCGTTTTGTATTTGTGTGTATTTTTTTTGTCTCTTCAAAAAACCCAGCTGCACTCACCCATAATGACCATTAATCCACCTCACTCCTTTGCCATTAAACATGCTTTAATAGGATGGTGGCATACATGCTCAAACTTGAAATAAGTCTTGTTCATAAAAGCTGTCCAATGCTAGAGTTTGACACCACAAAAAAATAACAAACTTAAGATCAATGATGATACAATTCAAAGACAACATAGGAAAATAACAGGTGTGTTAATGCCAATTTAACCAGTTTAATAAATCATATCATGTTTCCTGAGTCCTTTTTAAATATTAAATAGTATTTCATCAGAGATGTGTTTTGTAATAATGAAAGCGCCAGCTTGGAAGACAGAGTTATGGGAAAAGATACCTCAATAAAGTGTCGATGCTGCAGTCAGACAGGAGAAGAGAAATCCAAAGCACTATAGTAAAATCTACAAGAGTGTGTTGTGGTGTATTTAGTGATATTTACAGCTGTTTAAAAATGCTTAATTGAACCAATGAAACCTCCACCCAGGTTCTAAGGTAGTTAATGCCATTTATACCAGGTGTGGAATTACAATATACAATATAGCAGATGCATTTATACAGCTCATGGATCCCATAGTGCTTTACAAAGTAAAATGCCCAGTGTGGGTGGTATAGAAATGCACAGTATTGAAACTGAAAGTCTTTAATTGGAATACTGTTACTGCGAATGGCAGTGATGCATCAGACACTCAGATTGTAGCCAGGGACACAGTACCAGAAAGTATTCTGGCAACTGTTTTGTAGCTTGATCAATGAAGTGTTTGGAAGGACAGAGAACAATTGCTGTAATCAAGCTTCAAGGTAGCAGAAGCACAAATCACAATATCTGTCAACAGTTAGTCTTAGCCTTCCAACATTTCTCAGATGTCAGAAATCTTTTAGCACAGGAGCTCGTCAGAAGACATGGGATTCAAAGACAAATACAAAGTCTGACCGTTAATGTGGAATTAATCATCAAAAGGAATTGCAAGGGAGCAAGAAAAACTTTGCCTGGAAATAAGTCATTCTTTCATATGATGTTTGAAAAGCAACGGGCTACAGTTGTAATTTTAGTTATTGTAAGCCATTCCATGGCATCCGGGGTAGCTGTGTGGAGTCCACTTGTTCTGCCAGAATACACGTGTATTGGGCAATCATCAGTGATGTTCCTGGATTGCACCTCGCTGCATTCACAGCTTGGTGAGTCCTTGATCCATTTATGGAAGAAATATCCACACCTCCCATGCGTTGCTCAGGCACGGTTGAGAGTGGTCCACTGTCATCGGGGCAAGGAGAAACCAGGCTGTTCCTTCATAGCATCTTCGATAAGGTCCTTGTTTGGGACAACGCTGTTTTCCCACATGTTGGGCTATTGGATGGCGGGGGTCCTTTCCGGTTGACAGAAGAGCGAAGGCATGAATAAGTCATTAAAGAAGAGACAAGAGTGGTGAAGGCCATGGAAGATACTAGATGGGTTGTAAAGCCCAGAATGAAGTGGACTACAAGGAATCGAACCATCTGGCATGTAGGGGGTTTACTGACAGCATTACCAGGAAGAGTGAAATAATTCTTGCAACCACGTGCATGACAGTGAAAAAATCCAGATGATGATGATGAAAAACTAATGTTTATACAATTGAAGTGTATTAAATGCAAAATGTAGCCTATGGCACACCACAGCTCATGAAAATTACAGTAGTAGGCCCTGTAGATACAAACTGTTATCTGTGTAACATACAAGAACTGTTCCACCTGGTCTTATGCCTTATTTCTGCTGCCGGCTGTGGCTGGCCAAGAAAAATGAATTTCAGTACTTTTTCCAACCGTGGTCATTCTCAGAAGTTCTTGTCCTACTGTTGGATTGTGGGATAATACTGTGTTGCGTTTGAAAGAATGTTCGTCACTATTTTTATTTTCGCTCTACATACAATTTTGGACAGCCTTCTCAAGCTCCAATTGTCCCAAACCTCTAAAAGAAGATGGATTGAAAGTGACTTTGACTGTTCTGCATCAGAAGATAGTGATGAGGATTTCATTCCACGACGTAATGCACATGTGGAAAGTTTATTTTGTGTTCGCTTTACTAGAAGCTTAATGCTGCTAAACGTAAAACAATAACGCAGCATTAAAATGTGCCGCTCTGTTCCCGTCGGCGTCTCCAGCACACGCCTCCCTGCTACGTAATGACGTAGTTCCGCCACATCGGGTACGATTTAGCAAACAGGCCAGAAAAAGTGGAATGTGGCCAGCAGTGGAAAAGAGGTACTAGATGAGACCATATAATGTTCAGTGCTTACCATAAATAACAGGATGCAAGGAAAAGTAAATTGAATCTGAAAAAATTAATTTTGCAAATAAACTTCTTGTCAGTGAGATGAGTGGAGCCGCACCACTCTCAACCTCTCCAAAACCTTTTACCAAAATGGCAGGTTTAATAAAGGAGATTTTCATCTGCAAGAAGATGGCACAGACCCCAGAGCAATCCAAGAGTTCCCTTTGTCTTCAGGTCGGCCCAGGACCATCATAGACAAACAGTTACAGGCTCTATCATAAAAAATAAAGCAAAAGCAAGATGCTGCGCACACTCTCGCATGTCCCACTGGCGCCATTCTGAATTGTGCAGTTGTTGAAGAGCAAATCAAACATCTAAACCTCCACACAACAAGCTATCTCTTGACAGAAAATTTGCACTTATCAAAAAAAGCTGAACGTTTACCAATACCAACACAAAAAGAGCCAAGTGAAAAATTCACACTCGCATGGCAAACCGTTTCAGACATTCTGAAAAGATGTCTACTTTAACAACATGGAGAAAACTTGAATGCCAGCAGAAGCCACCCAAATCCCGCATGTAGGTACAGTACGAACAAGTGAACGTCTCTCTGTGGGAATTCTTTAAGGAGGCATGTGCTAATAACAGGTACAGATTTCACTGAGGCATTATTGTGTTTACAATACTTGTGTATGTACAGAAATGTTTCGGTCCCAAGCGACACTAGAATGGACAGGTTTTACTGTCATACCATATATTTACTGGTTGAGCTAAATGGAGCGTCACCTTGACTAATTGGAGGTGACAAGTCTTGGCTCATCTCAACCTGACTCTTAACAAGTTTGCCCAGCTTACTGATGGTAGGGCCTGGATCACCCAGACATCATTTCGGTCACTGCTTCCGATACGTTTGTCTCTATTTGTAATTGTCTAGAAGAGCAACAAACCCTTTTCCCACTTAGAACTTTTTTACTTTCCATAAGCTCGTGCAGGACTTAATGGGTGCCAAAGAACAGTTCACTATGGAGAATGCTCCCAACATCAGAATGCCTCCTTCTTGACAAATGCTCAGATCAATGCCCCAGCACTTGAAGTTGAAAGCACCTGAAAAAAAATGTTTACATTAAAATTCTAATTAGTGCTGTATGTCAATAATAACAATGGCACAGCTGAAGAGTAAAAATATATAATATATATATATATATATATATATATATATATATATATATATATATATATATATAATTTATTTATTACTACATTTCACAGTAGTTGTAAATTACTATAAAAGACTTCTTAAACACATTTTACAGAGGTTTACTATGTGCCTTACCTTCATTTTTAACACAACAGGCTTTTAAATCCAACCCTCAAAAACACACTATCTACTTAGAGTAACCCCAGGACACTATGGGCCTGACTTTTAAAACTCACCAAGTGAAATTACTGACTTCTCGATTTTGAACGTATACATCTGCCATTGTATTTCAAATTAAATGTAATGCGATTTGCTTATGGATTTATTCTCAGAGATAAACTCAACATTAGCTACCAAGCTTTGAAAATCAGCTGGAAACAATAAGATGTCTGTGAGAGAGATTCAATCACAAACCACACTGGGCTATACTCGCACCTGAGAAAGAGACCCACATTGGCCATATATCATGACTTGGTTACATACTGTACTTCAGAGATAGTGATCCACTGTAGTCATCACTGCAGATCTGGTATTTCACAATGATGCTACCTGTGACCTCTCCTAATGTGTTGGCATCACCAGCTAATAAACTGTAACTGTAAAATTGGTGAAGTCAGCTGAAGGCTCTTTGAATGTAAACAGCTGTTGCTTCTTATTGCAACAGGTTCTTGGCTGGTAAAGGAAAATGATTCATAAACACACAAAGTCTACAAAATTGCAATAAAAAGGCATTGATTATTCTAGAAATGTACCATATAACTTCATTTGACAGGCTCAGTAGGTCCCTGTAACTGGTTCATAACTTTCACGGACAAAGGCACTTAGACAATTGGATATACTGGCGTCTCAGTAAACACTTAGGAATATTCATCAGTAAACAGTCCTAACCTCTCATATGTCACAGACTTGCTAACCGTCCTGTTTTTGGTCAATACACTGTACATTTGTACCTACACCACGGCAAAAATGTGTGATAAAGCTATTTTAGACATACCCAAGAAAGATCAAATAAATATAATTTGAATGAATACATATTACAGAAAAAGTCTTAAAGATCTATCTATACATTCACGAACCGTGACCCCTACTGTGTCTTTTCCTCTTGAGATTTTCATGAAATTTCAGGTACCGTTGTCGGGTCAAATCAGTATTTCTGAATGTTTTGCTCAGTTTCTCCTCCATATCTGTTTAAAACACCAAAACGAGTAAGCTTGGCCAAACAGCAAGGTTAAGTAGAATATTTCCCTTAGACATTCCCATTGGCCAAACAGATAAAAAAAACATTTTTTTTTTTTTTTTTTTTTTTTTTAAATCTTTCTCCTACCTTTTTATGATGTTTACAATTTGTATTGGTTTTTTTGTTTTGTTTATTTCAGCTGCTGAGGTCTCATTGTTGCATGGTTTTCTGGACTGATGAAATCAAAAGACACATTTAGTTGAAAGACAACTAGGGAAAACTTGGCAAAAACTCAATATTGGAATTCAGAAAGAATGCAAACACACTAAAAGGTAAGAGAAAGATAAAAAAACAACAACAAAAAAAAACATAAAACCATGATTTAAATCTATTTTTTGTTAAACGGTAGATTTGCCATCTCATGAAATCTCAAGGAAATCGATATGCAAAAATAACACTACAATACATTAATCAAGCCGATTTATATTACTTTATATTTTACTTTGTCAGACTGTTCTACATTTACAAATGCGGTAGAAAGGCTTACGGTAAATAGACTGTTGCTTGATATGTCTTGTATTTCACAGCTAGCGATTGCTGCTGAGTAATTGGACAATGTCTCAATTGAGCAGTTTGTCTGTAGGATATATTTGTCATTTTGGATGACAAATACATCCTTCATTCAGAATAAATTAGGGATGTGAAACAAAAAACAAATGTGTCCTCCAATTTAAGGTCCTAGGAATGTTAGCTGCACAATGACCCACATGAAAGGCGAAACTGGATTTGGTTATGAGCCATAATTATCAACAGACATTTAGAGGACATTATTATTTTTTTCCACATCCCTAAAACAATATGCTTAAAGAGCAAGTAGCTTCATATACAATTGTGTGTGTTTTTTTTTTTTTTTTACACGTCCCTTACTATTTTACAGTGCTTGCAGTCATTATGAACAGCTCTGCGTTCTGCTTCTCCAATATGTATTTAAGATCTTTGAGCTGGTTTTGAGGTTCTCTTGATAATCATAAATGTTGTAACTGAACAGCCTCACTAATTCAATTCAAACTATGTGACGCGACCACTGAGCTCTGTCAGCCCCAACTACTCTACATTTATAAACACAGAAAGTGAGTCAAAGCCAGGTAACAGAGCAGCAGAACCCAGAACCACACTCAATGACTGCAATCATCAAACAGCAAGGGGAATGTACAGAAAGCAATTCAAATGATATTTGAAGCTACTCTCTTTCAGGGTGCTAACTCTTTGTGCTGATAACATCCAGAAGAGCCTTTGCCTTGATCTCCTGCACCTGAGCATGCACAGACTGCACCCACTTTCCCAGCTCCTCCTCCATCTCTCGCATCCCCAGTGCCACCCGCTCCTGTCGCTTCTCAATCTCCCCCAGCAGCTCCCGGTTCTTCTTAGCCAGCCGCAGACCCTCCGACTCTGGCTCCGACACCGGGCTCTCCCGCTCCTCCGGCTTCCTGCCCTGCATGTACCCCTCAAACTGCTCCGGGCTCAGGTTCAGAGACAGCCCGTTCAGCTTCTCAATGAAGGTGACAGCGCAGCACTGAGGGAAGAGAAAGGCAGCACTAAAATACCAACAGTCTGTCTGTTCACAGGGCAGGTACAGCACAGCACAGGGATGGGTTTAGTGAAAGGTTAAGCCCTCTGTCAGTCTATTAACTTGATTAGCCACAGTATATAGGTAACATGCCTATTAATAAGGCTGTAAAGGTTTAAACATTGAATCTATAAAAGAGATTTGTAACTCTGACTGTAAAAGGTTTTATGAGTCTAATACAGTTTTCTCACTGGCTTATTAAAACTGTGTTGAGTGTGCACAACCTGTTTTGCTTACACCTACCTTAACGTGTCTTTGCATGCGACTTACTATACTGGACAAAGCAATCCACCTCCTGGGGTAGTTTCGGGTCCTCATTAACTACCAACAGAGTAATTTTAATTTGCATTTAAGATGTGCTTTACAGATCAAAAGAACTGCACTGCACTGAAGAGGGTGCAAAACTGCATCAACTGTGCCCTGATCTGACTACCAGATTCAGCTCCTGGATTCACTTTACGCAGAGTGTGCTTCTCACCAGGTTGGTGAAGTAGTATCCGGATTCCCCGGCCATGAGGCTGTGCGGCAGACCGAAGCGGATGATGTACTGCATGTTGGAGTGCAGACGGGGAGGGTTGGCCTTCAGCACCACGTGGATCAGCCCTGACAGGAAGTCGTCTGCGTTGGCCGGCTCAGGGTTGGAGGAGGCCAGGGCAGTGAAGATACTCTGGCTGCACTTGAACACACAGGAGAGCTTATCCTGAGGGGCACGCTTAGCGTCCATCCCGATTATTGCTAGGGAGAGGGAACAAAAAGACACAGGGCTACTTTATGGCATCTACATTTTCATAATATATAAAGTATTACTTGTTTAATATCCTCTCATGTGTGTTCTTTTATGATTACTTACTATTCCTAAAAGCTATTCCTGGAGTATCTAAGTGGCTCACCTGGTAAAAGCACTGCTGGCTGTGCTAAGTCTCTGGTCATTGCACAAGCTCTGGTGCTCCAGTAAGTTAGGGAGGCAAAACTGGCAGGGAATGTTTCTCCTCATTGCACTACAACAGATCCTACTGGCCAGGCACCAAGCATACGCCTGCACCTACATCTATTCCAGCAAAAAAAGATCTTAACCACTTTTTTTGCTGAATTTCTGAAGTGAAATGACCACTAAGGTTGTGGTCATTCTCAGCAAAACCATGCTGGGTTCTGGTAGTTGAAGCAGATCTATATTATATGCTGGCACAATCCAGTGATCTTCTTTTGCAGAATGGCAGCAAAGCTTCTGAAGTTCAGAACACATCAACCCACAGAGATCCTGCTCTGTACTCACCTGTGATGGCCGAGAGGAAGTGGTCATTGACCTCAGAGCGACCCTCGCCAACTGGGACACGAAGCATCTGTGGGGTGACCCAGTGAAGAGCTCTGAGGGGACAGTGTGGTCAGATGTCAAGCAGGGTGGGAGATAAGGATGGGGAGGATAAATCAATTTCCCAAGTACAAAATGGCAACAAGTTAGGGAAAAATGGAGGGGGGAGGGGTGAGGGGTGAGGGGTGAGGGGTGAGGGGTAAGGGGTGGGGGGGTATCCACTTCATAAAGATATATACAGAGTATAAGAAGACACAATCAAAGCTTATTTGCACATGCCAAATAATGATAAATGGCCAAGTTAACAAGACACAACTATAATCCCTCGCTTGAGCTGCAAGCAAAGTTCAGTTTTTTACTTTACTTGGTCTCTTTTTGTAAGAATCAAATCTTATACAGCCATTTTTTATATTTGTACTATTGTTTTGTACACGTTATCTCACATGTTGCTCCTAAAATATTGCAACACTTGAAGTGGAATTCATGCATTTAGAGGCTTACATACCCCTAACTCTCTTCTTTTTGTAACTTCTATTACAATGACTCTGACAGTGAGCTCTGTATTCTGCAGTGCTGCGCTGTGTGCTCTCACCGTATCCTCCTCTGCAGAGTCAGGTCTCTGTGCTCATCGTCCGAGCTGTCTGGACAGAACACCCACTTATACAGCCGCGTCATGATCAGCTTCTCGATGTGCTCCATCATCGGGGCACTCTGCTCCTCTGGGAAGCCTGAGGGAGCAGAGGGGAGGACAGGACTCAGAATGGAGAATCGGGAATGGCAGGCAGAGGCAAAGTCAATCACACTTTTCAGCAGATTACATTTGAAACAGTTTACATTCAACATTCAATACTGTGGACTTGACACTTATCATTTCCAAAACCCAACTGACCTTACTTCCTCCCAGTCCATCACTTCTGATCCCCTACCCTAAACAACTGAGTCACACTACCTCCCGGTACCCCAGCTCTAACCCCTAGACCTCACTGCCTCCCAGTCCCTCAATCTCTAGGGTGGCCATTCGTCTGGTTTTATACCGGACAGTCCGGTTTTCAGCTGGTCTGTCCCCTGTCCGGTACTGATACGGCATTTTTATTTTGAAACGCCCAGCCTCTAAGAACCACAAAATGCGCCACGTAACATAGAGCCGTTGTCTTCTTCATCAGTTTCAAATTCACACACTCAATTCAAAATGCCAAAGCGAAAGACATCGTTCAATTCAGAATGGTCAAAAGAATATGATTTCATAGCAAAAAGCAGGAGGGGAGAGCATCATGCTGCTGAACTTTGTAAAGTCTACCATGCTGTGAAGCATCACCAGTCTTACAGAAGTATCGACTGAGGCGTAAAAGTTGATAAAGAAATCTGCAATGACTCTTCCGTGGAGAAAGACCTGACGTGGGAAAACAAAGGTCGAAAGCACTAAGCGAGAACGTTTGCGCGCCATATTCCGTACAGAAGCACGTGGATTACATTAAAGCAAATTATCTTTTTTTTTTTCTTTGGCAACTGATGACTCAAACAAGGGTGCAACTAAGTGTTTCCCCTTAGTTTTGAGATATTTTAATTTTGAGAAGGAGATCCAGCATTAAATTTAGCATTTCTGGCGCAGAACAGAGCAGTTGAGGGAGTTCTAAGACTTTGTTGAAGTGGAGGAGTGCAATCTATTGAGGCACGTTGTGACCTGGTGGTTTTCTCTGCTGCCGGCTATTGACAGATTGTTGTAATGCTGGAAACCTCTGACAAGCTACTTTCAGGGTTTAGGTGAGGAAGAGTGCCCCAAAACACGATGGAAATGCTTCAGGGACGAGGGGATTGCCAATGAAGTGGCTGAGCTTTACTTTCTCTTTCTCAGTGTATGAGCTGATGAGTGACATGAATAGGAAACTGGAGAGAAGGACTCGGGACCAGGCCTCACTGTCTCCTAGTCCTTCAGCTCTGACCACTAGGTCTCTCTCTCTCTCTCCTAGGTTTATAACCAGTTCCTCAACTCTAACTAAAAGGCCCCACATCTCCCAGTACCTTAGCTCTAACCACTAGACCTCACTGCCGCCAACATTTCTAACTCGTCGCTCACTAACATCTTGGAAATTCTGCCTACCAGTCCCTTGGCTCTCAGCCTCCTGCTTTCCTGGAACGGAGTTAGGTCTCAGTCTCATTGTACTCACTGTGAAAGTGTCCTGCGATGCTCTGGTAGAAATCCTGGACCAGGTCTGACTGCTTCTGTACTGGAAGGTACTGAAAGAAATCACAAGGAGCTCTTAGAGCATGCAGTAAAAAAAAACTTCAAATTACCACCCCTTCATACAAAAATACTCAAATTGTCTCCCACCATTTCTACTACTTTCATTCTTGCAACAAGAAGGCTGTTCTACTTGCATGAATCTTCCTCAAGGCTGAACCATGACAATCAGTTATAATATAGTAGCCTGTTTCTATTCAGATTATAAGGTAAAACTATAAAACAGACAAGGACCTACAAATGAGCGATAACCATTGTTTTAAAATCAATGTTCCTCCTGATTACGAGCATTAGCAACATTATCACAGGTTGATTATCTTTTTTGGTGCTTTTTTTTTACTCTAATTGTGGCTATACAGATTTTCCAAGTGTGGTGCAGTAGCAAGAGAAATTGTCCACTTCCTTTTTTTCTAGGAGCTGTATCATTTCCTGTGGTAAACTGGTTTTAGACCTGGTTATCCCTCCTTTCCTGGGTGGCTGAGTGAGTGAGAGAGACAGACAGGGCTGTCTGAGGGAGTGTTACCCGCTGTGACTCCAGGTTGCTGAGGAAGGCTGTGCAGCGGCGGTGTAGGACCTGCGTGGAGGGTTTACGCAGGGACTTCAGAAATTCAGTGAAGTCCACGGGTTGTGATTTCTGAGGTGCTGATGAGGTGACTGACTGGGTGTCAGACGGTTCTGGAGAAAGAGACAGAGAGGCTGTTTAGATGGCTCAGCTCACCACACCCTTCCACACAACTTGACTGCACTACAAAACAATCAGATTCTTCTAAACAAATCTGCAGGCTAGCCAATTACGCTTGAGCATAATTTAAAATGCCTGTGATGTTGAAAGCTGCAATGAGTTTAATAAAAAGTGTTTAATCATATTTCTGTGTTTAACTGGAGGGAGCCCATCAGCAAGAACAGTTTTGGAGTTAAAATTACATTAACAGAAACAAAATATATATCAGAGATGTTATTTTCCAAATTCCCAATGCTTGCAGCTTAATGCTAAATGTATCTTTTGGTACTGAGTGCATTAAGCTCCTCTTGTTTCTTTGCGCGGTGCTTAACTAACTCCTGAATGAATCTGAGGGGTTCTAAAACGCAGTAGTACTTAAAATCTTGCCAGAAGGTGGTGGGTGGTTTTCAAATTAAAAGTACTGGAATGAAGGGGCAGTCGTGTCGGTTACCTACCGCTCCCTCTCTTGGGGGGAGTTCTGGAGCCCCCAAAGAGTCTCTTCATGGTGTTGACACGCCGGCTTATCTCACTGCTCTTCTTCTCCTCAAACTTGGAGAAGGTCAGGGGCTTCCCCCCTTCCACACTGGGACAAGGTCTGGAGAGAGAAACTGCAGGTCAAACCCCTTCCAAAATTAAATGATTTATGCTTCTGATCCAAATGCTGGAAGCTATATTGTCCTGAATGGTCTCCAAAGTAAAGACAGGAACATCAGTGATTTGGGCAGTCTGGTAGAAGCACCTGCCAACTGAGCACCAGTTATCAGACTACCAAAGTGTCAGAGCTGCTGTCTTCAATCAATCAATTTTTATTTTCTATAGCACCTTTCATAGGGGACCACCACCACAAAACGCTTTACAAGCTGCAGTAACAACAAGAAAATCCATAATACTTTAAATACAGAGAAATGCATAATACATGTTTTACAGTTGTATAGTTGTATAGTGCATAATACATGATAGTAGCATAATACATGAAATAGTAGCAGCAACACAGCAGCTAATAGCAGATATCAGGCTTAAAGAGCATGGAAAGCAAGAGAGAACAGATGGGTCTTGAGAGTTGCCTTAAAGCAAGCGACGGTGGGAGCATCACGCACCAAAGCTGGGAGAGAGTTCCAAAGAGTCGGAGCCACGAAGCTAAACGAGCGTTCTCCAAGTGTGGTGCACTTTTGCTTGGGGATAACAAGCAGGCCAGAGTCGGAGGACCTCAGCTTGCAGGAAGAAACATAGTGGGTTAGCAGGTAGAAGAGGTTCTCGGGACCTGTGTGATGAAGGGCATTGTAGGTGAGCAGGAGAGTTTTGAAAGTAATCCTGAACTTTACAGGTTGCCAGTGCAGCTGGGCAAGACCGGGGGTGATGTGATCATGTTTTTTACATCCGGTAAGGATCCTGGCAACGGCATTCTTATGGTGCGTGTCGGGAGACCACCATATAGAGAGCTGCAGTAGTCGAGTCGAGAGGAGACAAATGCATGACAAAGCATCTTCGCATCCGGGAGGGAAAGGTAGGGACGGACTTCGGAGATATTTCGAAGATGGTAGAAGGAAGATTTGACCACGGAGGAGATGTGGGCATCAAAGGTGAGGTTGCTATCCTGAACTTTGTTCCGAAAGAAAGAGGAGCAATCATGACAGGTAAGAGAGGTGGATGAACAGGAGACTGATCTGTCTTGTCCATTGTGACAGAAAGGGAGATGCATCTTTTATAGATTACAGATATTTCTTGGTTATACCTAAAGTAAACAGCACAGTACACCCATGCTATACTGAAGCCCCAGACTGCCCCCTCTTACCCAGTGTCTCTCTTCTGGTCAGGTTGACTCCTGTTCCTCTTCCGCCAACATTTGGAGCAGTACCCCTGCCATGCTGGGTTACCATAGTAACCACAGCCCTCTTTGCACAGCAGCTCTGATTGGTCAACATGGATCCCTCTGTGCGCCTCCCACATTATCCTACTGAAAAGGAAACAAACCAGGTGAGATGTGGGGTGTGGAAATAGAATTCTCTATCCTTGACTACCGACATAGTGGACTGAATTACGTTTTAGAGAAAACGTTTAGCTAGCATGTTCCAATGTTAGAATTATGTGTACATGTTAAATCGTATACAATCTATATTTTCCACCATGAGTGAAAATAATAGGCAGGTTAGACTTTAACTCAGTAATGTTGTGTAAAGCATTTTTTTTTTCAATTGTATGTGAAATTCTGCTTCCCCCTGGAGGTTAAAAGCGGAATATGATTAAATTCTTCAGTTTTGGGGGGAAAACAAACAACCGTTGTACCTTACTTTCAAAGTTTCATCTCTTATTTTAGATTTTCTACAAAACTAAAACATAAACCATCCGGTGACACACCTCTACGAGAATATTACAAATATGTATTTCACTTCATGTCTTTATAATTTCCCAGTCCTGACCCTAATGTGTGTCTGTGTTTGATGTGCATGTTGTGTGGCGAGTGACCAGCGTTTATCTACTAACGTGTTAAATGACATTAAATAAACTCTTACGTTTATTCATTTTAATGTTCTTAACTAAAACGTACATTTGTTTTGTTTAAGAACTCCATACGCTGCCAATGTGATTGTAAGAGAACAACAGGCAGAATTAAACTAGTTTCAGGAAGAGCCAGATGTGTCCTGTTTTTATTTATTTTTTGCTATAATCTCCGAACAACAACTAGAAACGAGTTCTAAAAAGCTTTTCCTGTCCACGAACAGAGCAGTCGTCACGCAGCGGTGGTCCGATACGATAAAAAAAAAAAAACCAGGCCTATTTAAAATAAAATAATAATAAGTAGCTGTACAGCCTATGACTTCCCGTGTTTACCTCTCTGTGACGCCTCACCCAGAACACGATTTTTGACAAAGGTCACATAACACTCCTTAAGAATACTTTATTTACATCCGGATGTTTATAATAAATGTCTTTTCATCTCTACAGGCGACGTTTAATTCCAAGAAAAAAACAAAACAAACGTAAGGAAATGTAGAAAACTAGATTTAACGTACCTGGGGTGTTAGATAAGACAGCACTTCCGTAAATAAACGTAAGTGATGCTCACGTGTTTTTTCTCTTACTGGAAGTTCCAGCTCAGTCAGAGATGGTGGGAAGTGGAACACGTATTTTATGTTTCATTTTTGCTTTAAATTATTCAACAGTTTAGCCTTCTATTTAATAATATATCATAAAGATGACCTTGGTAACAGACAAACTAGGTAGCCCCCAAAGAAAGGTATTGCTAGTAGCTTGTAGGGACAGCGTATGAAGGTCTGTGCTGGTCCTTGCAGTATATGGAGGGTATAAGGGTTTGTGCCAGCTTATACTTTCCAGCATACTGTAGATGTCATGCGTGTGTCTAATTCACGTTCTGTTTGTGTCTGCAAAGCTGAATGGCAGCATTGTAGTGCTAAAGTTTAGATTGCTTATGTTTAGATTTGTGTGTAGTTCCTGTAGTCTAATTTTAATTGTTCTCAGAAAGAAACAAAAAAACACTTCTCTAAATTTCTTGTACTGAAACTGCTGTTGTCCTTTGCATTACCCAGGCACAGTGGCAGTTTGACAAAGGCTTTATTTATACCAGAAACTGGGTGCAGATTTGTCATGGTGGAAACACACAGAGCTTGTGTCCATCATGTTTTCTGTAAGGAGATCAATGGTACAAAACCCAGAAGCATATGAGAACTTAAAGGAAATATGGAAGGTTTATTTATTTTTTTTTAACACATTTACGCCACACACAATAAACTATACACAGAAACGAGCCATTTGTATCTCCAATTTACAAAGTCAAATTATATTCCCTCACTGCAGTAACTTCCCCCAACAGCTCAGGAGAACTGAAGACGAGTAGGAGTCCTCTTGAGTTCACTGAGCTAGATCTGTTAAAACCAGCAAATTAAACATGTTAGCGACAATCCACATGCATGCCACTCTGGAGTATAACTGGAATAAAATTAGCAGAGGTCGTCCATACTTGTGGGCATTACTGTATCATGAAAACAACTCCCTAACTAATGACACAGTGGAGGCATAGTAATTAGCTGAGTATGGCCTCTTAAATCATACACACAAATTTGCATTTCAAATTTGCATAGTTAATTAGGATAGCATATGCTCACTTTACGGGGTGCATTAGTAACTCATTAGTTAAACGAATTCATAATTAGCAGGCTTAAATAATACATTAGCTAAAAGGAGGCTGAGCAGTCCCAGTAAAAAAAAAAAAAAAAAAAAAACAACAATATAAACAGATGCATAGTGCTAAGCATACTTAATCACACTGTCAAAATATAGCCTACAGGTTATCTGACTTGATTAGGTAATCACATAGTGTGTGCTGTATGTATCTCATGTTTGTGTGTGCAAGCAGCTCAATCATCCATTGCTTTTATTAAAAGGATATTTACCTTTGTAGCTGAAAATGCATCCATACATATGAAACACTCATTCATACTTATAAAAAGAAAATAAATAAGTCAAGTGAGTTTTGAGTACATTATAGTTTTACAAATAGGGAAATGGTGTAGGAGCATCTTTGGGTTCATAAGCCAATGGGGTTCTGTCAAGAATATAAGGACTCCTCTGGCTTAAGGCAAGTGAACATTCAAGACATAATGGCTAAGCGATTTATACTATACACCAGCATGGCAGATTTGATAGTAAAACTGATAAAGACCATTTCAGACCCTTGTAGTTGCATTAGAACTTCTTTCTTTGTCTTCAGCTCCCTTAGCTACATAGATAAGGCATTAGCAGATACGTTTGTTTGGTTGATTTAGTTCTTAATAGTTAAGAATGATATTTCTCTTTTCATTCACTTTTACTCAATGTGTGCTAAGCTTACTCCTATTATTAGCATCATTGTTACCCTCCTCCCCTCTCCCCTCTGCACTCCTTTAACTCTCAACAAAGACACAGAAACAGCATTAGCACACTGATTGCAATGGGTAACCTGTGAATTATGGTTTACACCATTGTGATTTCATTGGTACTGCTATGTCAAAATGTATTTGTTGCCACATTGGTACCATTCATAATATTATAGCTGCCCTTGTGCTACCATTGACATACCATCCTAATACCATTGCAATGCCATTGAAAATAATTTGTAATAAACCTTTATAATGGATGAGTAAGAAATACGTTTTTCTTTGTACTTTATACAGCAGCTAGCATCTTCTGATCTGGAACTTGTAGGTCTCTGCTTTGACCACTAGGCTGCACTGTCTTCACAGCAGTACATCAGCAAGCACAGCAGCCTGCTTTCAGCCCCCCTGTCTCCTGCTCCTGTATTAGACCACACAGCCTCTTTGATTCAAGGAATAACAGAGAACTAAGCTCCTTGGAATCTGAATTCCTTGGCTCGGGTCTGATCTGTGTCACAGTAAACATTTTGTTGTTTTTGTCGCGTGCGACTGAGAAGCAGCTGCGAGTTTTATCCCTCTGCATCCCTCCGAAGCTCTCTCTCTTTCACCCATTGACAGCCTGCCATCCTGGTACTGAAGCTTCTTTCATGGGGGACACCTGTCAGAAAGGGGCAGGGGGAAGGGAGAAGGGGGGAGAATTCACCCTCTTTACTGCATTTTAGCATAAAGGTTTTCTTACTGTGTGTGTTTTAAATTGAAGTCTCACAACAGGCAGTTAGCACTACATTTGATAACAACAGTGCAGATCAGCACTACATTTGATAATATATAGTTGCCGTGCAACCGTCACTTATAATTATATAGGGGATGTTAAATATTCACGCAGTCACTAAATCTTAACCCCGAACACAGCTACCCTTCGATTAGATGTTCAAATAGCCCCAAAAGGAGCTGTTTATTAAATCAGTAAGCTAAACAGGTATTATACGGTGAGATAAGATTCAATATATAGCAATAGTCCACGACACCGATCCGGTAGGTAGGTGGGGTACTATGACAGGGTATAAAGGTGCAATAATTTCACACAACTGATACCGGAACAGCTGCATTTTCTTAGACAACAAAGTAGGTATGCTGTGAGGAAGGATGGTACAAACGTAAAGAGACTATAAAGAAAACAGTGCTTGGCGCTCGCTTAGGCAAGACCTGTAGGATGGACAGCAATGCATGGGAAAGTTGGAAAGTGGGACATTGTGTTCATTATTTGTATTTTTATTTTCCGCTGGAGCAAGTTAAACTGGCTACCCTGGCCTTGTCTAGTATTCACCTCTATTCACAGAAGGCGCCAATTTATATAACATCTCAACTTGAGAACAATTAAACAATTATCTGAGTCCTGCAGTCCTACATTCACAGTGCCTATATGAAGAGTCAAAGCTTAAAAAAAACTGCTAAAGAAAGGAAACAGAGATACTGATTGTATTTCAGCTTTCCATTTAGTCCCAGTTTAGACCTCACTTTAAAGACTTCTGTTGTTCTGATGCAGTTTTCTTAGAGCAGTTGCTAACACTGTGCTAGACAGGATTGATTTCTATCACAGAATTACTGTATGGTGTCTAATCAGTCCAAGAAGGTTTCTGCATACTTTTGTGATGTATATTTTTAAGGCATATTTTTTAAATATAGACCTTAAGAGGTTCCCCATACAGTTACATGTTTTAAAGTTGCATTATGAGTCAATGGTGAAAATATGACATGTGTTCAAGTACTGTAAGCTGTTCTCTATTCAAATGGTCCTAATTTCATACTTCGTCATTTTTTTGAAAGGTGAAAGTTACATGTTAATGCTACACACGTTAAACCACAATAATCCAGAAAAAAGCCATACTATAGGTATTATTCCCTCGTTATCACAGCAGTGTGCTTTGATGAATAAAAAAATGTCTTCATATGATCTTTTGACCCTCTGTCGACTGGGTTATTCATGTGTGCAGCTACATGTATGAAATTAGCATTAAAAAAGCTTTCATTTGACACAAAATCCATCTATGGGCCCTTTGGGATGAGTATTCATGGTTAGGATGACAGGTCTTTTGCAGAATACATAATAGGAGGTCCCTGAGCTGGAACCTATGGTCCTTCACACCTGTCTAAATGCCTTCAGGGGTTTGCTTGGTAGATGAGAAGCTTACAGTGATTCTTAAGTGACTTGGGTTAAGTGACTTGGGTTCGTTCTATCACAGGAAGACAAATCCCTTGAGTCATCAGGCTATTCAGTTTCAAATCTTTAAATGGATGAAATATGGTAGTACCTTTCCCAAACCCTGGTGTAAAGCCACTGCAAGGTTTCTATTTCTGCTTTCTCCAGTTTCCTGTGTTTCTGTGCATACATACAGAAAAGGTTCTTGGCCACAGGCACACACATGTATTTCTCTTATGGTTCAGTGCATGATAATTTTCTGTCCTAACGTTTAACTAACTTCCTAATTAAAAATGTAAACAAATTGCTGTTAAAGCACAGGTTTATCAAATGGCACAAAAGCTGAGATTGAGAGCACTGGGGGAAAAATACAGTTGCATGAAAATGTGTTTGCATTCAGCTGACTGGCACATCAGTTGGGGCAATGAATGAATGAACCTTCATTTAGATCCTGCACAAGACTTAGAGAGCGTGCCGAGACACACAACACAATGGCGTGAATGCAGCCTCCTGTGAGGCGAGTCTTTGTGAGCGGGGAGTCTGATAGCTGTTAAAATTAGCCCTGTACATCCTCTCCACACAAGAGGCCTGCTGTCTGTGCAGAGCCAGGCCCGGCCTCGTCTCCCGGGCCGCTGCACTCAGGCGAGGAGATGGGCGGCGCGCCCACAGGAAAGCCTGTTTTTTCCTCTTTTATTTTTTATTATTTAAGCAGATATTTGTTTAAGGATGAGGGTCTCCTTTGAGCTGACCTTCCTGTTCCTGCCCCTGGCTCGTGCCGTTGTCATTTCCCTGTTCGGGAATCTTAATTTTTCTCCTGAAAGAGCCATTTGATACCAGTATGGAGCAGCAGTTATGTCAACTGAATTCTTAAATTCAATTTGTATCAATTTCTATATTTCAATCATGTCACCCAGGTGAAGTTTAATGCAGTGTAAAACAGAGCTCTCAGAATCATGTCTAAATTCTAAATTGCAGCACTGCCCCTTGTTGATGCAACAAACACCACACATGCTCTAAGGGTCTAAGGGTTGCAGTCATGTTGCAGAGGGACATGCTAATGCTTACACTCTGGTGTGCTTGACGTTGTAAAATGTAGTCATGATTCTGAGAGCTCTACTGTGAAACAGCACATGGCTGAAACAGAAAGTGCTACAAAGTGAATATACACACATACCCCTCTGTTCAGGGGTGATGCTGACATTTGCAGTGGTTTCTTATAGAGATTTTCATCCTTAAATGTTATACTTAAAGTGGATATAGCTACTGGAATAATTCCATAAATCTTACCTGTTGTGCACGTTCATTCATAGGTGGTATTTTAAAAGAATTATAACAAGCATGTATTTTCTCTTTTTAAAAAAAATGATATCAGGCAGACATGCATATGTGGAAGAGGGGGCTTCTGGAGAATTGGATTATTATTATTATTATTATTATTATTATAATTATTATTATTATTATTATTATTATTATTATTATTATTATTATTATTGTTGTTATCCATAAACACAGGATGCAGTAGCCCAGAATGACCCCTGATACAGATGTCAAGCTGGATCTTGTTTTAAAATCCCTATTGTTTGTTAAACTGGTCTTATTTTTACTGTTACCGTACTATCTTGATACAGACTGTTAGCCTTTAATGTTCAGGATGTTTGCTGTCATGTATTGCAGGTTTGCAAGGTTATTTCCTTGCATTATACGTCACATGTGCATTCTACACAATAGACCAGCAAAGCAAAGCAGTGTCATCATTATAAACAGTAGTTATTTTTAAAAGCATTGTATATTAAGTCCAGGAGCCAGTTCCAGGGGCGAGGAAAATGTTATTTTGTTAATATGTATTAATATTTTTCCAATAAGCCTGTTTTCCTAAATCCAGTAACCCTTACAGAACAGTTTGAAAAATACCATGATGTCATTATACAAATACCCTAGCAGAATCATAAGCATTATCTTCAATAGCAGTGGCAAACTTACAACATGTTCCTACAGGGTGCCTAGGTCATAGTGTTCAGCTTTTGTTACAGATGGCTCTAATTTTGAATTATAACATGTCTGTCTTTAAGATGTCCCTGAATATCTTTTATCACTGATAGTCTGTAGTGTAATGTCTGCACTGCTTCTGTGTATCCTTTTTGAAATTCTATTCTATTCTATTCATTCTTTTACAGTTACAGGGAAACGTGTCATTGAGTTGGAATAAAATAATTCAATCATAATCACTGATTAAGAAGACAATGGATTGTTACTGATGTTTAACTAGGTAGAATTTCAGTGTGTTTTTTTTCTTTAAATATCCCTGAGATAGCTTTAGTAGAGTGTGACATACAGTACAGTGCTATTTTTTTTTGTTAAGAACTGGTATTCGGATTGTATTATTTTTGTCACAAAGAAAAAAAAACAATCAATCCAAAAAGTGGTCCTGTTGCCCAGCAATCGTTTCTTGCCTATAACCCTAATGTTGTTTTCCTTTCAAACAAAGGAGCCCCCACACTTCTCAGAACTCTCAGAGCCCCCACACCTCTCAGAATTCCAGTCTTTGACAGCATTAGGGCTGCAAGCTGTGGGTGCCGCCATGGGACCTGAGCTGAACTGCAGGGATTGCAAGCAGACCAGTGAGATCAGAAGAAAGCCTATCACACAGCTAATCAGAGCCTGGGCCATTCACAGCTTTGCACGTTCGAAAGTCAATTCCCTGCTTAAAAGAGAGCACGTGCAGAGATGAGGTCAATATACTTTCATTGTTTTATTTTAATCCAAACAAATATTTCCCCCCCAAAGCTGCAACAGTTGCTAAATTAAGCTGTCTGATAAGAGACTGTTTAAATGAACTCTGAGTATACCGCAATTAGTCGATCTTGCAGATCAAGTGTATTTATCCAGAACGTTACGTGAATTACATAAACAAATATAGGCCCTGGAGTGCGCCGAGGTGGTTTTGTCTTAGAGGTGTTGTATCTGCTTTGCTATTGCCACTAAGTGACCACTCAAAATCAAATTAAACTGCGGTGTGGCTTGATCCTGGCTTGTCACTTGAACCAGGCATCACAAATCTGCCAGACCTGTTCACTGCCGACTTAAACATTAAAAAATAACAATCACAAAGTATCAAAGCAACAAAAAACCTGGAACCAAACATCACAGTATCTTGTGAACCATAATGCAGCCTAGTACAACTGTAAAAGCACAAATTATACTTGAACTGTCTTATATTGTATATGTGTGTTGATATGTTCATGTTTTTAGAAAACTAAATCCAGATGCCCTTTTCTGTGTTGACTGTACATGGCAGTTAACCTGATAACAATGTTCTTTACATGTTCTGGTAACTACTTGAGATCTTGCATGTATGTCACCTCACTAAATGTTCTCTCTGACACTGTGAATAAAGTTGGAGTCCTTCAGCCCAGCCCCAGTCTGTGGAGGACAGTGTGCTTGTTTTGGAATCGGAGAATGCAGATCAGCGCCACCTCTGAAACCACGGAGAAGGTCTACTCCAGTGAGCCCGAGTGTAAATGGTCTAGGGCTTTTACACAAAGATGTCCTTAGAAGTGAGATAAGCACCTCACGGTTAAAAGGAGAATCTCTCAGTACAAACAGCAGCATGCAATAAAGACAATATTTGATGAGAAGTTTTACATAGATTCTGCTGGGCATGATAGAAGCACCCTGACCTGCTAACTACTCCTCTCTCTGGCCCTTTGATCTGCACTGATTGTTAGCAGGCAGGTCGATTAAATCCTTTCCTCCTGCAGGGCCAGTGATTGCAACTAAAACATTAGACAGTTTGTTTAATTATTTTTTAAGTAGACAATTAGTACCTTGCCATTTTGGTTTCAGCTAATGCTCCTAAGTAGAAAAATGCTCAAATGGAGACAACTGAGTCAATGTGTATCAAATCATATGTAGGTCCTGCTTTTCATCAGTTTTTTAATGTCAGCATCATCTTTAAACAATATTATATTATGCTCATAGATACTGGAGACTGGAGTTCACATCAAACAAAATGGAAGTAGGCAATGGCCTTAAAATGACCCTATATTGGTTTGATACACATGGAAAAAAATAAGGTGGCAATAGACATGTTAATTTCATATACCCTATGGTAGTTTCTTGAAATAGTATTACAGTGTTTGTCATCACATCTTGTACACCCTTGTTCTGTGTTTTTGAAAGCAGAGTTGAATTATTATTTTGACTTGGTTTTGAAAATCATACTTTATCATTTACTGTTTCAGATCAGTAGGCTTGCACAGCTCCTTTAAGACATTCAAACACCTTAATGCATATACAATGTGGAAGATTTTCATTACAGACCATCTTTGCAAGTAATATCCTAACTAAAGGGGTCTCTGTTTGGTGTTATTAGGTGCAAATGTCTTTAAGATAATAGTGATGCTTTTCTTAGGAAGCCAAGTAGAAATAAATGAAAATGAAGACACATGAATGATTCTAATTGATTTTACTTGCACTTGGCTTGACCGTTCCTGAATAAAACAAAAGTTACTGTTAGACTATTAGTGACACTGATTCCCATAGCATTTGGGCATCCTGAACCTTTAATCTTGATTAGCTGTACCTTGACGATGTCCCTGGTACAATAATGTACTGTTTTTCACCATCCCTCAAACTAAGCCCATTCATTACATTTCAGGGTAAAATAATGAAGCAGGCATAAGGTCACGAATACTGTGTAATGTTCATGGGACTTATATTAAGTTTGTTTTATTGACAGTCATTGTAAGTACATTAAATATTTTGCTCCCCCCCCCCTATAAAAAACAGTCACTCTGGGGCACTCTTCCACTAACTTACCCACATGTTCTTCCTTGATGCCCAGGCGGTGGTTTGTTTCAATGTATCGCTGCAGTTCAGACATCAGTGTTTCGATCTATATGTGGATTGTTGTCAATACACTCTCAAGTGTTTGAAAGACTTCATAACATAAAACAGGTTAAGAAAAACACTTGAAATGGTCCAGGGGTCTCTCAAGCTTGTATAGGGAAAGCCTTATCATCCCCAGACATCTCAAGAGTGTTTAAGGACACTGACCACCCAGCGTCCCTCACAGAACAGTTTGAAAGATCTCTCTGGGGATACTGGTATATATATATATATATATATATATATATATATATATATATATATATATATATATATATATATATATATATATATATATCAGTGGATTCCCTTATAAAGGCTGGTTAAATCTGCAGAATCATTTTGCAGCGTCTCCTGCCTGCCATACATTTAACCAGCTTTACCATGGTTAAGAATAATTGAAATAATACATTGAGGAAGGTACTAGTCTACTTGATGAAATGAAATCACCTATATCTGTTTAAGCTTAAACCCATTTTACCTGGGTTAATTCTGGAGTCACTGTGGATTTTACTACACATTGTGGAAGAGCATTAGCAGCACAGCATTAAAAGCTAGGGCAGCTGGATTATGAGAACATTGTGCAAACTGGGGTTTATTTTAAAGATCTAAACAATGAATCTAAATGCTGCCTTTTTAACTCTGTATAATACTGCAGTACTGTTGCCCTTTAGAACTGAACTGTCATTATTACCATTGAAGATCATTGGTAAGATGGAACAAACAGGTGATCTTTAGATGCTTCGATGCGTCAGTAATTCAGAGGGTCTTTCTTTGCATTTAATACTTCACAAACAGGTTTGTATTCTTTTTGTTTAACTCTTGGGTATCCAGGAGTCCTTTGTCTGCTCACACATTAATGGTAGCAGTAATCCCCTGGGCTTGGCTTTAGCCATTGTGACCGATGGCATTAACTCCAGGTAACCTCCCACTTCTCAAGGATTACTACAGCACTCAAAGGCACTCAGAGAAATGACAAAGTTCTGTTGCTTTGTGTTTTTTTTTCCTCCAT
Source organism: Acipenser ruthenus (assembly GCF_902713425.1). NCBI lineage: Eukaryota > Metazoa > Chordata > Actinopteri > Acipenseriformes > Acipenseridae > Acipenser > Acipenser ruthenus. Next base: position 8,386,852 of record NC_081209.1, read on the forward strand.
TTCAACCAGTGCAAGATGCTATAAGTTTGCCTTAAGACATGAAAAATCCATTAAGATAGAACTCACTCACGTGAAAGTCTGTTTTCATGAATATTTATGAAAACGTCATGAATGATTAGAATTAGAAGAACATAGACTGTTAATCCAGAACTATAATAGCAGTACATATAGAAATACTGAAAAAAACCTTGTAAATTCAATGACAAATGTACATAGCGATTATAAGTGTCAATGAAGATATAAAGACTAAAAGTCCTAACAATTGTTGTTGAATTTACAAAGTTTCTTTTAGTGCACCAAAGTTCATCAAGTACATATATAGAAATCCCATGAACAGAAGATGTCTCTCGTGATCGTGACATTTTCATTGATGTCGTGATTGCTGTACTAGCTGCATTCAGAAGGCAAGATGTTTGTCTGCTTCTTAGTTTTATCTTTTGATAAAGCTATGGATTACAAGGCAATATAGTACAGCCTGTCAAACACAACGTCAACCAAGAGATGCACAGAACTTTACAGCAGTTCATTAAAACGTACTATCAAAGCAAGGAGCAAAAATAAAACACATCTCAAAACATGCATGTGCATGTTATTATACCTAGAAATATAATACATGCATTGAGAAAACATTATTATTAAAAAGAAAGATTCTGCCATTTCTCATCACAAAACAAATACAAACAGAAGAGTTTTTGTCAAGCAATGCCATGAAAAGCATGCGTTACCAGGGTTAATCATCGATTGGTATACCATGATAACAGCATATGTAGTAAAGGAAAGTAAAATCCTATTGAACTTATGGTAAAGAGCATGGAAGCATGGGAAATGACAGATACATGTGATATAGTAAAAACCATGGCAACCACGGTACAGTATTGAAGTCACATGGTAAAAGCACAGTAAGACGCATATTACAATGCATAATTGCTGTGGTAAAATTTGATCATTGCGTTTTTTAAACACCTTTCAAAAGTTAAGGATAAAACCACCTCTTATTTGTTCCCATGAATGACCCCTCTGAGACCCCCCTCCCCACCCCCCAGCTAGGCCCAACCAGCCCCAGCCAGCCCGCCTGCCTTCTCTGCCACATCCCAGGATAAGCAACTGTTAATTACCTCTGCACTTCCTGTTAAATGCGAACAAATTGTGGCTGGCCCCCCTCGTCTAGCTTTTTAGCTGTTTATTTTTTGAAGTCTGCCCACAGGTGTGATACAATCTAATTAAAACGATCCCCTTGCATTTGAGGCTGCACTGCGGGCCTGTCTCTTTGATGTGTGAGGGAGTGTGAACGAGGCTCTCCCGAGCTTCTCCCTGGTGCTGGGGGTCCTGTCTTCACTCATCAATCTCCAGCACTGTGCAATGGCAAGATAATAACTGGCCTTGCCTTGCTAGTAAAACAAGCAGCTAAAACAAATATTTTTAAAGATGTTTATCAATGAATTCTGCACCATTTTTGACAAAGAAATGTAGGTGGCCTGGAATTTATTGTGACAGTTTATTTTTCCACCCACCTCCAACTCCCAAACTGAATGTCTATGGCAACAGAATCTGTCTATACACATTTGATTTTCATAAACCAGGATAATATCAATTTATATACAGTATATTCATTTTATGCGTTATATTTTACCTTTTTCTTCCCAGTTTGAATATCACCTCACCATTTCTGTCTAGCCAAGTGCCTAAGGAGCAGACGCTGCCAAGTGTCTCTGGGGCGTAGTGGGGTGAACCAACCCAGACGATTTTCCTCACAAGCCTGCAAGATCATGAAAACCAATTCAGTGCTCCTTATGGATCCCCAGTTCCCAGCAACTGAACCCATGTGAGCCTGCAAGTTCTTGATTGCATTACTCAGCCCCCACTCCACATGGCAGTGCTTTTTAATAGGAGAGCCATAAGGGGGCTCTTTCTACAATATTTTATTAGTATTCTTTTAACATTAACAGTGCATTCTGGTGACATTGTACTGCATACAGAGCTACCCAGGGTCACCATCAAACCAGTTATTGCTTGGATGTCCAGCAGGGTTTCTGGGCTCGCTTTGATTTAGATTATTCTTTCCAGCCTTAGTATTTTCCCAGGAATAAAATAACTGAAGTCATCCCCAGGTTGCAGATTAAGCATCAGAGAGCACAGTGTGACTTTTACTGGAACCAGTTGTGCCCTACCCCTCAATAATCTGTAGCAGACAGTGCTCTTTCATATCAGCACCACTGTTTCATATTTGTTGGAAATCCATTGCGTTGCCATTGCTGGTAATGCTGTGGTCGGCTAATGGCTTTTATTATTACGGATTTAAAAACTCTGGTAGAGGAATCCTTCTATAATCACAAGTTAAAACACTATTTTTATAACTACCCCTGTTTAGATTATTAAAATCCAGCATTTTTTTGTGGAGGGCTCCAGTTTCTTATATAAAACAATTATAAAGAATGACTGAGGGAGAGGTTAGATAAGGGCTTACAGGTCAACAACAACAAATTGCACTTCACACCTCTGCTGTAACAAAACAGCCCGAGTTAAGCAGTAGGGTTGCCACGCGTGTAATGTGTCAAGGCAGCTTATGAAGGTATTTCAAAACATTGTACAAGTCAACACTAGAATCTTGTACTCAACCCCGAAGGCTAAATGAGCCTTGCGAATTACAGCATAAATGTGTACCATTTACTTTTCTGACATGTGTTTAGTTAGTGGATATGACCTCAAGGTATTTAAAAAATAAATAAACTGGGCTAGCCCTTTACCAAAAAGCATAGCAAAGCGTAATAAAGCATAGTGAAAGCATTGTAAAACCATGACAGGTATGGTAAAGCATATTAAAAAACATGGCAAACCATGGTAAACTAGTGTAAACACAGGGAAAGCATGGGGAAAGCTGCACAACTACCATGGTAAAATATTTATAAGGAAGGCTTTGTCGTTGTTGGTTCTAGAGTTTTATAAATAGGTAGTAAGGCTTTTGTATTGAGATAAAGATTTGGAAGAGCCCAAAGACTAGCTTTTCATCTGCCAGGGTGAAGCGAGCTTGGTGGTCTCACTATAGCCTCCAGTGTACAATAGCCCACATCACAAACCCCCCCACACAATAACCACAAGCCTGCACTGCCTTCTGACACCCAAGATCAAGCAGTTCACACAGGCAAGCTCCATGTCTTGTGATTGGTGCGTCAGTAGAAATTCATTGGATCTCTTTCCTTACCAAATGATCTTCAATGACAATGCAGAGAGTGGCACTGCAATGACAATACAATAGAGCTGTAGGGGCCATGGTAGCAATTCTATGAAGATTCCATTGATAGAATGATAGCACTGTGGAAAGGTATGAACCAATAGTTCCTCCATTGCAATCCCACAGTACCACATCAGCACCTTAGAGTGTAGATCAGGACAACTGTGCAATGGTTCCAAATGCATTGCATTTCCATTGCTGGCAATACTGTGGTAAATGGTTCTGGTACTATTTCTTCAATGTGATTTGTTCTTTAAATGGAATCCCTTTGTTGTCAGGCAGCGATGCTGGGTTGAATGGCGGGTCTGTGTGGCCTGGATGTCAGGTTTGATGCCAGTGTTTTCTTTACCAGTAAAAGCCTGTGTGCGTTTGGATAGTTGCTGTGTTTGCAGGCACTCCTTTTGGTTGTAGCTGCTGCCAGTGGTGTTACTGTGTCAGAAATGAAAGAGAGACACACTTGTGAACCTGTCATGTGTCCATCTGTGGGGCTGTCACTCACTATCCCCTCTCCCTCACTGTGGGGGAGTGCTTGGGCACAAGTAAAGGGAGACAGCTGCCACTTACCAAATGATTTTCACTGGCAATGCAGTCATGGCATGACAATGCGATGGTGCTGTTGGATAATGTTATGAGACATGAGTGAAATGGTACCATAGTACCATAGTGGGAACCAGTGTGCTACTGTATCAGGACCACTGTGCAATCTTTATCCCAGTTCCATTGTGCTTCCATTTCTGGTAATGGAACATACAGCAAAGTCAATAAAATAATAATAACCGTTTGTGATTTCAAGTAAGTTAATACATTGTGTGTAAGGCGTATCTTATTACAGTAAAATGTGTCTAATCCGGCATCATTTGGGACCAGAAAATTGGCCAGATGATACGGTTTGGTGGACTACAGAGTTACTGTAAAATCTAATACTGTACCGAAAAGAAAATCTCAACACTTTGAACACTTTAAAGAACTCTACTACTCTACACAAGGGAAGAGTTCTGTCCAGGTGTACCCTGTAATTCAAGGATGTAGGAGTTTTATCTCCGCAGTTGGCTGCAGATGTACCATACCCGCGGGACATGTGTGTATTTACGCAATGTAGTTGGTTATAAACTTGACCCGCTGCTGGACTGCGAAGTCACATTTACATTGATTTGACACATCATGCCGGACTCCTGAATAGACAGGTTCCAGATTGTAGAGGGGATCACGCCATTCATTTCAATGGGGATTATGCTGAATTACACAGAATGGCAGTTTGTAGAGGGGCTGGATAAGGGTTCGACAGGTTTTACTGTAGAACAGAAATCCGTTTGCACAGTTCTAGCCTGAACTGCATATCATGACAAAATGTTTTCCACAGAAAATGTGCACAGTATCAAAGATGAGATCTTTCAGGGCTCAGAGTGATGGGAAACAAGACCACACACACACATACTCACACTGCCTCTCACACTAACATATTTGGGTATTTAAAGCACCCTGCTAATTTGCACCACTCCACGTTCTGCAAAGGCCACTAGACCCCATTTATATTAATAGCAAACCCATACTTGTACATATTATTATATATTCAATTTAAATGTAACTTGACACGTATATAAACACTTTTGACACTTGCACTACACACTAACTGAAAAGTAACACACCTAACTCAACATAACCATCAATAAAGATGTAAAGTCACTGTATTTTGACACCTTTTAAAACACTTACTCAGTATATGATAACATTAAAATAATATTATTCCATTTCACACCAAAATATTTCAATATGCAATAAATTCAATTCCCTTATATCTGACAAACAAAACAAAACAAAAAAAAACATTTTAAACATGTCAACGTTTCTCACAGTTTTCAAGAGTTATAAGCAGAAAACAAAGTGGTGACAAACTGTCATTTTCTTTTTCACTGCTCTTGTGTAATTTTCTAGATTTCCTTAAATGGGGAAAGGAATCCTTTGTCTTTCCCCTTTGCTCCTCTGATTTATTTTTAGATCCACCAAACAAACTTTATTCACACTATAGGAATCACAAGAACCCAATGTTCAACTGTCAATCAGTTTAACTTAAACATTTAAACAGAATGCTTGGGAACTCAACAGGAATAATTTAAAACTTGTGTTTAAAATACTGCTAAGTACTTCACCAGGGAGTTCCATTTTAATTGCCACCCGTTTTCTTGCTGAGTAAAAAATATTCCAGTAAAGGGGTGCTGAAATAAGAGAGGGATACGTACTAACAAGCGGTATATATAAAAATGTAAGTGTGACTGATAGACAGAATAACAGCCCCCATTCACCTCCAGAGTCTGATACTCTCAATCATTTCAGCAGAACGTTCATCACAACTACACAAACGGAGGCCCCCGCACTATATTCACATTTCTAAGCCTATTCTAGGCAACCTATACATTTGATATATTTTGTGCATACAAAGGACATGGCAAATAATGATTTCAGAACATTAAACCTCCTTGTTTTTTAGGCTTTTCCTTGTTTTATTTAAACAAGTGGCTTCAGTAACTGTGTGTTTGAGGACCACTTTTTACCTAGACTATATACAGTAAACAAATATTGACTTGATTTGAAGATAGAGTGGTAACTATTGTCTGAGGATTACAAAAACACCAAGATTACATCCAGCTGAGATCATTACAGCACAATACGGGTCCATTTGTAAATTGGGGGTACCGATTACAATTCAATTACAATGTAGCCAGCACTTGGAGACTGTCATTTGTGCAGGTGAGTGCTGGGAAAGGTGGTAGATTTTCTGCCTTAACCCCATCCATGAATTGAACTATGACACATGAAGTGATTAGGTACCAAGACGCTGCAGCAGCAACTTTGCCATCAGTAGCATTGACTGTATTAAATACAAGCAAAGAGCCATCACCAACAGAAGGAGGAGTGTTAATAAATGGATTGTTAGCACTGCTTTTAACCATTAAACAGCATGAATGTGTCATGTAGAGGCTCTCTGTGCATGTGCAGATTTGAAATGGCTTATTGTACAGAATAAATTTCCACTGAGCTGAAGATTGGTTATCAGCACTTATCCGTGTATGCTGATGTCATTGAAGGTATGTCTTTACCCAAGGTGAAAATCATGCCGGTTTGTAGACAACAATTAACAAGGGTCAGATTCAGTCAGCTCCCCTTTACTCACATGGCCTTGTGCAGTGAGGCTCCCCCAATGGACCTCCCTAAAACTGCAACCTTTTACACAAGCCCTTGAGGAGAGCCCAGCGTACACAAGGAAGCCTGTTACTGTTCCAGTTTGTAAGGAAGTCTTTTCAAGCAGCACATGGCTATTTCTGCTCTACAGATTGAAAATGCAAGAGGCACTCATATTGCATTGAAGCAAGGCTAGTGATATAGAATTTACATGTACAGCATATTTCATTTCTAACATGTTTCATATCTCATTATGTGTGCGTCTTTTTTATTTTTTTATAATTCTTTCTGCTAAGATCATTATTTACCATGACTCATGTTCTTTTTTTAACCATAGGGAATGTTTCTGATTTTAGAAATGACCACTGGAGACTTTGTCTCCCTCTGCAGCTGTGCAGGTCACCAGTACTGCATATAGCATTGCATTTTGTGTTGCTGTCAAAGACTATGATGGCTTATGTACTTACCTGAGCTTTGTAACCCCTAGGCTGAGTTGCTGTCCACGTATGTAGAGCTGTCAACCGACCAATCATAAAGAAAGGGACATTTTCTTAGACTTTGCAAAAGAAAGTGTTTCCTCTTCACTCCATTATAATGCAGAGGGCCTTTCCAACACCCTCTCCCCCTTGCCTAGCCATCGCTGATGAGGAACGGTAGGTCAGAAACATGCCTGTTGGTACAGCTGTGTTTTTACATACTGCAGATACAAGATCCTGATTAAACTTGTTTCCAGTTCCATCTTTTCAAAATGTTTTCTATACCTTATTCAAACTACCTATTGAATACGCAATCAACACCTTTTGAAAATGTGATTTTGAATGCAGTGAATGGCAATCATGTGGGTTCAAGGCGCGTTGATTGTGCATTGATTAGTCGAGAGGATACTGCCGGTGTTAACCAGAACATGTGTGGCCTCATTCCGCCCATAGCTGACATCTCCCGCTTGTCTCTTTATGATGATTTCCAAGACTGGGTTCAATTAAACAAAGGCATCTTCATTCAGTCGGTCTCTGTAGGCTCCCGCTGGATTGCAATGGAAATGTTTCTTTGTGTTAGAAAAGCCCTTTTCTCTGCAGTCTCCCATGAAAGATGGATTGATGATGTTGTTTTTTGAGGTGCTGACGACAGGACCAGATAGCCTGCTATTTAAAGAATGACACTGAGGACCCCTCTACCCTGTACGTCAGAATACCTGCTGAAGGGCATTTTGAATCCACATAGAAGAATTAGAAACATATAACTGATCACATGAATTGGCATTAGCAGAAACGTCCATCTACTGGAACCCAGTTTCTTATAGTTGAACTTTAGAGTTATTACAGGCTATTGTAATGATCGAAACTGTAGAAAATCTTAATACCTCCACCCTACAGCTCCTATAGCTGCAAGTCTGCAGACTCCTGGCCAGTCTTTATATTAGATTTCATAATGCAAAGTGAGGCAATAGATCATCATGTGACACCAGCAGGATTCACATATCTGCCACTGCTTATATCCCTGAAGAGCAAGTGGCCAAAACTTCTAATTACTTCTAATATTTAGACTGGTCAGTTTAATTAGTGTTATCATGACACTACAGTTACACAACCATATTTGTTGTCCAGGTACGTATCGTACTTGTTTGATTAGATATGGAAATAACTGCCAAAAATGTTTGTTTTTTTTTGTTTCTTCTTTAGAGCAAATTAGAGATAGCAGCAACTACAATGAGCTGCTGGGTCATGAGGTCATCCAAAAAATCAATCAAACTCAAAATATCTGAGCAATGGCACTCTGAACTCCTGTGAACGATTGCAAATATCACAAAAACGTAAGGGGAGGTTAAAAAACATGTCATCTGAATCTACTTGTCCTTTACAAGAGACAGTTTAAAGGAATGCTATCCAGTGTTTTTAAGATCCCCTTTCTTACCTGTAATTAGCATTAGCAGTATTAGCATCGGTCCCCTTTTTTTCTCCTATTCTGAAACAACCCTTTTATCTGCAATTCGCTCATTTGCATTTTATTGTGGGTATGTGTTACTTCTGGCTACAGCCCAGGACTAAAAGCCATCAGATCCTGGGTTTATGCCACTGACCCAATCACCGTCACTTGACATACTTGTGCTTCAGTTGCACCCCAGCTGTAAAACAGACTACAGGAACCCCCGCCCCACCCCCAGTGGGGTAACCTTGGCTGTGGTTTTAAAGTGCAACCATATGTCATATGTGAAATGCATCATTTTAGCAACTAGTTGTTACAGTGAATGTGATGTTGGTGTCAACATACATTACCATGATTAATCAATACAATATAACATATTACTATTTTAAACTATGGGCCATAACCTCAAAAACCTCAAGTTCTTAATCTTGAATTTTAATTGTATCCTTACCAAGTAACGTTCTGGTGCAATGCAGGGATTGTAGGGTGTAATTGTAGCACATTACCATGAACAGACACACCATATCAAAACCACTGTGTAGGCCATTGCTGGCGGTCGGCTAACAGTTTCTGCAGGGTAATATGTTGCAGTAATAATTGTATTGTAATCTTATTATTGAAAATATTATTTAGAAACTCAATCAGAAATTATTTTAAATTCCCACAGGACTGTTTAATTATGTAGTAATGCTAAAAGACAAAGACAAACGTTTAGACTAGAAGCCTTTCTTAATGTCTTCTAGTCAAACCGTTAATTTTCTAATTTTCTTTATTACTATATGTTCTACCATTGTTTTATAATCCGGGACACATTTTATTGATCTGTAGACACCATTGTGTAAAGTATGTGGTGTGACATCTCCAAAATGAAAATCCTGGCTATGCCCCACAGTCAGATTATTTTTAAAAGTTGTAACAATATATATTTATTTAATACAGTAATATAGTCAAGACACAAAACAGCAGAGACGTGCATATATATTGAAGTTTTTTATTAGAAATATGCTATCAGATACAGTAGTTAGTTACACCAAAAACATCCCCATTTCTGAGGCATTCACAGCAAAAATTCTCTTTGCAGGGATCACCATCTCCCTGCTAAGAAAGAAGGCATCTTCCATTTATAGCCATACATTAACAGTGCATACATCCAGAGCTTCCAAGCTGTCCCCTCACACCAGGTACCCTTCTCCCCAGCTACACTTGGTAGCTGGCAGCTGCCAAATGACTCCCTCTTCCATATTTGAATGAAACCAAAACCCCTTCCCTCTAATTACGCAGCCCCATCCTCCTGTCCCTTACTGGCTTAGCACAGATTAGAAATATTAAGAATGGGTTAATAGTCTTTTTTTACACAAGTGCTAAAAAAAAACAATACAAAAAAAATATCAAAATATTTCATATATTTTTTTTTTTACATTTTCCAAAATGACCCGGTTGTTACAATATGCTCGCCAACACTCGGCTGGCATGCCTGCAATTAATAACAAGCAAATATTTTGAAATGATTTTCACATAGAATATTTACCTCGTTTTTTTTTATTTTTATTTTTTTTTAATTCAGGTCAATATAACTCTGAGTCAGCCAGCTGTCCCAGTTTGGAATTTCAAAATTTTAAAACTGCATTTATCCTCAGGAGTTCAGTCTTTTTCTAGTCCCAGGATTCTCCTATAGTCTTTATAGTCTCTCTCCCAGCTCTACACCTTAGTTGCCAGTGACTGAACCTCTGATTTCTGGGTCTGTGCGCTCATAGTGGATGAGAGGGAGCTCACCTGGCCATGGACTGCCTTCTTGAGGTTCAGCAGACATAGGCATTGCGAACGAAAGCGCAGGTCAAAGAAGGCGTAGAGGAACGGGTTGAGGCAGCTGTTGACATACGCCAGGCAGGTGGCGTAGGGGTGGGCGAGCAGGATGAAGCGCATAAAGCCGCAGGAATCGGGCACCAGGTTCAGGTAGGCCAACGCGTCGACGCTCTTGAGCACGTGGAAGGGGGTCCAGCAGAGGGCGAAGACCACCACCAGGGTTGTGATGATCTTGAGCAGCCGCCGCTTCTTCTGGTCGTCCTTGCGCAGGTTCTGGAAGTGCTGAGTGACGGTGGTGCCGATGAAGCAGTAGAAGACGATCATGAGGAGGAAGGGAAGGAGGAAGCCCAGCAGAGAGGAGGAGAGGCTGAGCCCTGCGATCCACAGGGTCTCGTGCCGCTCATGGGACACCAGGCTGAAGTCCATGGCACAGGTGGTCTTGTTGGTCATGTCGTCAAAGACGGTGGTCCTGAAGACCAGGGTGGGCATTGCCAGCAGCCCTGACAGCATCCAGATGATCAGCAGCGATACCAGCATGGTCCCCCGGGATCGCAGTCGGCTGCTGGACAGGGAGTGGACGATGGCCAGGTAGCGGTCGAAGCTGAGGCAGGTCAAGCAGAACACGCTGGCATACATGTTGACCAGCACCAGGTAGCTGCTGATCTTGCACAGGGCCACTCCGAATGGCCAGTGGTAGCCCAGGGCTGTGTAAACAGCCCAGAGCGGCAGGGTAGCTACAAAAGCCAGGTCTGCCAGAGCCAGGTTGCCGATGTATATGTCTGCAGCCCTGCGCTTGGACTTGGACTGCCACACTGTAAAGATGACTACCCCGTTGCCAGAGAGTCCCAGAATGAAAACCAGCATGTAAAGAACAGGGATGAGAGAATAAGAAGGCCCCCATTCAGAATAATCGCACCCTGTTGCATTCTCGTCATAATAGTACTCATCGTAATTGTCCTCCTTGTATTCCATCCTTGATAAATCCGCACTGCTCAGTTTCTCAGTAAAGCTAGTAGTGAGCTCAAGTTGCCGTCACTATATGTGTGTGTCTCTGCCTCGGAGTGTGGGCTGCTATTTAAACCCTCAGCTCCCCCCTCCCTCTGGTGTATACATACCACCTCCTCCATCAGTCACACAACCCCAAGCCCCGTTATCCAGCTCCCACCCAGATTCGTTCAGTGGGGGGGAGTGGGGGCTGCTACATGGTTCCCGCCCCCCTGTGAACAGAAGGGTTAGTTCCTCACACATTAACTGAGTTTCTCAGCCGAAACTACCCTAGCCGAAACAAAACCACACACAAAAAAAGTATTTTAACACACACTTAGCTCTTTGGTTTGGTATCAGGAACAATCGATACAGATTTGCAGATTTAAAAACTATGTTACCTAATTCTTGAAATCCATCCGGACCCATAAGTACCCGGAGGACAGTATCCAATTTAGTTAGCCATAGCAAATACCAGTGTGTTTTTTTTTTATAAAGTTATCCAGCTCTGCCCGTCTTCTTCGGTGGTATAAAATTGCATTTCAACATATACCGTAAGCATAGAGTTTAACAAATTAAATGAATATTTTCCTGTGTAGCCTACAGTATGCAACCATGCTTTGCATTTTAGCTGTAATATGTAAATTACCTTAAGCTTTTTCATAAAACACCTAACCATACATTTCTTTATAAATTTACAACGGATAAGAGTTCAGCGACCTGGTAATAAATAAATAAATAAAAACGCCTTTACGAACAGACTTTGATCGTTGCGTTTAGCTCGGCGGTAGTTTAGTTAAGTCTGCCTCACACCTTATGCAATTGATTTACACCTCTCACAACAAAATGCTTCAAAAAGACACCACGTTAAAAGAATACTTTGCACTTTACAGAACCGTAATTAACCGTATTACCTGCTGCGCGGCAAAAAGGTGACAATAATCCATAAAGCTCTATTATATTGTGCCTGAAAAATAACCGTGTTAGGGGGCGAGCTAATTAACAGATCCTATTGCATGAAAGTAGATGCGGGCGCCGTGATTTCTACTTTTTATAATAGAAAATAATGGAAAGACAGTGCCGCCAAGTAGCCGCGTAGTGCAACTGTAAACGGTAAATCTTAAAACAAAAAGATTCAGGAAAATGCATTAGTTACTTAATAAAGTGTAAGAATTAAACTTTATTGTTCATTCTCAACATCCGACGAACCAAAAAATGTGTTATTGTGGTTTGCAGTCCAGGTGCAATATGTCAAGAATAACACCGTCAGAACTACAGTCAAGATATAACACTAGCCGTGTATTTCATGTTTAGTATTTTGTCTGTATCGTTGCTCCGAAATGTAGTTTATGTTATGACATGGCATTCAACTCTGTCTTTTGAAAAGAAAACTCTCTTAAAAGTAAGAGGGTAGTGGCCCCTAACTGATGCTGTTCTGGGAAAATTAGACTTTTACTTATTAAAACTCTGTCAGCTTGCTTCACTTTGTTCACCTGTTGTTTTGGCTAATGTCTGTGATTGCGACGTCCTGCCTTCCTAACTTTCATAGTGTAGAGTTCACACACACTGTCCGTAAAGCTTCGCTAGAGTTTTGAGAATAGGGGTGAGGGTGTCTGTTTTTTCAGGATATTAAGTAACAAGATTATGTTTCTAGTGTCAAGTTGAAAGGAATGTGTATGAATTCCACATTTATATTACCATTCTTATTAATTTGAAATGCCACTATAAATTGTCACCAAATTAAATCTGTGACTATTCCTCACCATGTGTTCTTCAAAACTGTAACCGTTAAAATAGACCACAAGAGGGAGCTAGGGAGCAATTACCTTAGTAGACAATGCTCGACTTCTGGGTCAGCTGCTTTTGTAGTGGAGTTGACCTTGCAGGATGTAGCGGGCGCCAGTATCATCCAGCATGGATGAGATGACTTAGTTTGTAGATCTTTTGTTGTACTTTTAGCAGTGTAGCTAAATAACATCAACCATTTATGTCTATATAGGTTTACAATACAATACAGAAAACCTGCTAAGATTTTAGAATCAGGTCGATTGTAAAACATTTGACCCACACTATGTAGCACAAACTTTTATATAAAATGGGTGTTTTTCAAGTGACTGATTATTATTCTTAAAATTCTGTGATATTTAAAAGTTGCATCTCCCTGTTGGAAGCCAGTTTCAGTCACATTGAAGAAACAGATCTGATTTGCAAGATCAGCTGTGAAAGAATATCAGTAGACTGGTACCGCAGTGGTAGCATGCACAACATTTGACATAGCAATGGCATCAGAATGGTATGACACTGCTCCTGATCCATTGCAGTACCACTGAACAGACAGTATGATGTGTAATATCTTTAAAAACACTCCATGATAAATTGAGTGTTACAAAAAAGTAAATCCAAACATTTCAGCAGGCTGTTTTGTCTTGACCGACTTTAAATCTGACCCTAATTGTTTTGCCCGGGCATTCCAACAATAGGCCAGTTTTTCTATTATCCAGTAGGTGTGTGTGTGTAAGTGTGTAAGACAGTGGGAGAGTGCGTGTCAAGCCGGTTGAGTGTGTCCTGTTTTTGTGTGTATTTATAAATGTCTGTGTTTTTGTTGGGGGGTGTTGACTATCAAAATGAAATAATATTCTCGTCAATTTTAAATTACTCAGCAAACAAGTCGTTCCTTCCTCACCAAATTGTATTCTGGCGTTTCCCCAGCAGGACATCCTCTTTTCTGAAGAGAGCACGTTGAAGAGAGTCACACTCAGCTCTTTGTGTAGCAGTGAGGGATTCTAATCTAGTAAAAAAAAAAACTGTTCATGTTGCCACAGCTCTGCTGTTGCTAGTTCACACTCTTGGGGATTGCGAATGCTGGGGTGAAGCAAATAATTTCCAGCCTCCTTCTCGCTTACTGCCCTGTCACCTATTTATTTTTCACTACTAAAAGTTCACTGCGGTGGACCATGGTAACAGTATGGTAAAACACAGTAAAGACGTAGTACAAGCAGAGGACAAGCATGGTAAACTGCAAAAATACTGTTCCCATTTATTTGTATAAGGGTCCTCATACTGAGCACAGGGCAACTCAAACTGAACCTGCCATTTATAGTACATACTTTTGTGTAGATCGGCTCACATGACTGATGCTATTGGTGCTTCATTTGTTCACCTTTCCCTTGTCTCTTTATGATGTTTGCAATCATTGTGGGTGGTTCTGGTTTTCTATTGCTATAATACTGAGCTTTCTTTTTGAAATTGCTTTGAGCTTGTCTGGGGAAGCCCAGCACTGAGCCCTATTAACTTCTACAGTCTTTAAGATATCTGCGTATTCCAAGTATAAAATACAAATCACTTTCCAAAATGGCTTTAACAGATGAATAGGGGCTGTGATACTATTGTCAGTGTTAATAAGAGGTAAGGAAATGGATTTCAAATCCTTAGTTAGCACCCCTATAATGGGTTCCAAAGGGAACAGCAGGCATTGTGGTTTCATAATGGGCAGTGAGAGGAGAGTCTGGAGAAAGCAGGAAAGCAGAAATAAGGAAATGAACCAGAAAGGAGTAGCACCGCTGCTAAACAGCCTTTTTCCTGTTCCGAACATGTCTTCTGTTCTTATGAGATAAATAAAGAGGCCAGATGCATCCAGTTTCTGCTTCTGTAGTACAGTGAGGAAAAACAAACAGCTGTAAATGTGGTCTGAAACTACAGCAGTGTGCCCACAGCTTCTCTGAGTGGGACACTAAAGAAACACTGTTGTCTTTATGTCTCCTAAACACAGAAGTTATGTTTGTTTTGCTCAGATTTAATGATTTAAGTGAGGAATGAAAGGCGGTATATAAAAAAACAATAGTATTGTATTGTATGCTGATATACAGTCCAGAATCACCCAGTATAGTTTATTTTTTAATATCACTTCAAATAAGAAGCGTTTGATTCATTAGGAGTGCCAGTAACCTGGAAAACTACAACTAGAACATAATCCCAGGTATCACATTGGATACAGGGCTGCTGTTTATTCCAATTATCTTTACTATACACTACATATAACAATGTAATAAATAAAACCAGGAAAGCTGTAAACATACACATGGTAATGTTCTGTATGCTATGCTGTGCTATTGTACTTAATGTGTGGAGCATTTGAACTGCTTCCCAACATGTGCATCTTCTGTAGGCTTGTATTTCCCAAAGCGATATGAAATGATTAAATTAGAGTGATATTAACTGGAGTGTGATTATAACCACAGGGATATTATCAGGAGCTTGTCCACATTCACTGCCATTATATTCTATCTGTGATAAAGCATATTAAAAAACATGGCAAACCATGGTAAATTGCGCTCAAAGCCTAGTGACAAGCATGGGAAACTTGCAGAATTACTGTGGTAACCTTTTATAAGGAATTGGTATAACAGCCATTTACACAACCTTAGTCCTAATGCACCATACACGTTCGGGATTAGAAAGCATGAATCCATTAAAAGGATCTTACTTGACCTTTCTTGACCAACAAAAATCATTACAATTGTACATGATGCAATTTGATGATCCTCTATATGAATCATAATCAATCCTGATTCCCCATTATTTAAAATCATGATTAAACATGATCAATCAACACCTCTTAACATTGACATCAATATTCTTTGCATCAACACATCAATGCACCGTCTCCATGCAGTCCTCTTTTGTTTGCAGTGTACCCTGTAGTTTGGATTTCCATCACTACAGGCCATTATTTGCTCACTTCCTGTTCAAAGTTATTGGTTATCTGCTCAGCAGATGGTTGTTGGAGTTTGATCTTACGTCCTGATTCAAAGACAGTATTTACTGAACGCAGTAACTCACCCTTGAATATCAAAGCCAATTCCCAGAGGGGATACTGCTCAATCCCTCTCTTTCACTTCTCTGACAAGCTCTTTATCATCTCTTATGTATCAGAGAGGCTTCTTAACTATTTCTCCTAAAAACACTATTTGAGAAAAAAAGGGGGAAAACATACAAAGAATTCAAAACCAGCAAACCGCTCTATATCCAAGGACAATCAGGATCCAAATGATACTCATCAATCACTAGAAATTATTAATGAAGAAGAAAAGTAATCGATTAACTGATAACTCGCTATCTGAACTATTAGATAGAATGGTTGAAAAAGGCATTGTTGTTCTTTAAGTTTGCGCAGTGACTTACAGATAAAATGTCACAGCGCAGGTATGTCTCCTTTGTGTCTTGTTTGTTTCATGTTGCAGCTCAGATGTATTTATCTTTTAAAGCAGGTTTTTGAATGTTACATAGAGCTAGATTATCAAAGCTATCGTCATTAGCGCAGTCTTTTCTGTCAGGAAGAAAACTGGAAATGAAAAAATAGTTGAGACTACTTCCTACTACTTCAATTTGAATATATTTGAGTTCTGAGTGAGGTACACTTCTTTTGCAGTGAATTGAAACGCTTTTCTTTGGAAGAGACGACACTGGGGACACTGCTGCTGTACCCTTGAGCAAGGTACTTTACCTAGATTGCTCCAGTGAAAACCCAACTGTATAAATGGGTAATTGTATGTAAAAATAATGTGATATCTTGTAAGTCGCCCTGGATAAGGGCGTCTGCTAAGAAAGAAATTATTATTATTATTATTATTATTTTAAAACTTAATTTCAGCCCCAAAACATGACACTCTCTCATTGAACCAGGACATTTGAAGTATAAACCAGTTACATTCACCCTCGATTACAATCTCCAACCTTGCCCACCTTTAATCTCATGAAACTAAACTGCAGTAACCCTGTGCCCATGACCAATACCAAATCAGCTGTATTTGAGTTATCTCTCTAGTCATTCTTGTAAGTAAGAGGCTTAAACATTTGGCACAGAACCACAGTTTCATTTGTTAAAGCATCAAACCCCACTGAGCAAACTGGATGGGCCCGAGGCCAGAATCAAATCAAAGCTTACAGCACCACCATACTTTCTAATGGCTATGACACCTTCATCAGTTTGATTGAATCCAGGCCGCAGTCAGGGCAGGAACCGGTTTTCTTAACTATCTGAAGCCGTGGTAGTCCTGATAATAATTAGTGCTTCATATTTTCACCATGCATGGTCACCTTTTTTGGAATGTGTGTTTGTAACTTGTGTAGTTTGAGTTGCCTTTGATTGGGTGGATACTTTTTATACTCAATATGCTGGTTCACTCTTCAGCCTCATATATGGGTTATTAGTTGAGAACTAGTTCAGAATTAGTTAACCTATTTTTATATCATCTTGTCAAAGTATTGCTTATATATTCTTTAGATGATCTCCTTTTACAATAACTGAATGTGGAGGAGAAGCTATGGGTGTCCACAGTGGATGCTGTGTGCGTTGTATGCATGTCTATGGACCTCAGGAAGAGGGCCTCTGTCTGTGTGTTGTGTGGCTTTGCTGATACCCAGGCAGCTCTCCCTGTAACCTGACCTCCCCAGACCTCCAGACCCCCTGGAGACCAGACTTAGCTCCTGCTGGGCCATTCCCCGGAAATCCTTTAAACAAATAAATAAACAGATAAACAAACAGACAGCATAATAGACAGATGGTCACAAGACTGACGTTTTCAAAATAACTTTCCCAGATAATCAAACTGGTAACCATTAGCTGCAGTGCCCCATACAATTCTAAATATATTTGTATTAACATGTTTACTTTTTTCTCGGCTGTCCTGCAGTTAAAACTACCTCAGTAAATATAAACAGATACCGAGTTTATTATTGTGTAGTAGAAGTTTATTGTGGGGATTTGTCTCTGTGGTTTCCTATGCTTTTACCATGCTTTTGATATGTATTCCATTTTACAATGCTTTTACCACATCACACTACACTTCACTGCTCTGCTTTAACATAGTAAACACATGGTTAACTTTAATAATAAGAGGAGCAATACATAGCCTAGAAACAAGAGAACAGTGTCTTTCAAGTTGGAAGAGAATTATGGCTGCTGAGGTCATTCAGACAGTAGGAGCGAAGGGCAGGGCTACTGTGGAGAAGTTCAAGTTCCTCAGCTATCTGCTCCATTGTCTCAGAGACAATGGAACGTCATAGAGCTGGATACAGTAGATCTTTACCAAGAAGGGCAGGGTCTACATCAATAAAGACTAGGAAACACACAAGGCAACTTACAGGAAACCTTTTGGGGTATGATTCAAACCCGATACGGGCAACTCAAGTTGAGAATTATTAATATGTGTTGCAGTGGAGCCCTGAAGTGCCTGCTAACACTGAAAGAGACAAGAACGAAACAGAAATCAGGGTTCATCAATAAAACCATGGTGCTAATTGAGGTGCTTGGGATAAAGGTTTTCAGGCTATGTGAGTTTTTTGCAAATAAAAATCGATATGATATCTTATAAATTTCCCCTACAACAGGTTGCTTGAAAAGTTGCCAGAGGGAATTGCCTGAAATGTACATCGGCTAAAGAGGGAAACAAATTAAAGTCTCCAGGCTCATTAGAGTGTCTTTGAAGACAACGTCAGTCATAATCTTTTTAAATCATGCATAGGAAGATTTTCAAACAGGAACCAAATTATTTTAAGAATTATCAAGAAACAACTGCGCTTTCCTGTAAATAGGTTGTAGCTAGTTGTATTCAAACTCTGGGGTATGGGTGATGTTAGTGCTCGTAGATTTGGCCTCTGGTCCCACATCACAAAGGGAGAAGGAAGCCTTCAGAGGAACTGATCTGAAGAGACCAGGTCAGCAGGGAGGACCGTGACAAAGCCACACATCCCCCCCATCAAGCGGACTGCCACCAAATAAAGGGGATGGTGGGGAGTTGGAGGATGAAATGGGATTTTGCTTCAACAGCCAGGTGAGTTTCCTTGAGGTTTCAATAATTTAGAGAGGAGGGATTGATCTCACCCCCCAATTTCAGACTAGGCTTAGAAAAAGGATTTTATCCCTTGCAGACTTTGTTACTTTCTTCAAAATAGAGCTCTGTGGATAAGAAGGACACCAGCAAAAGAGAAAGGTCTGGACAAGTGTAAAAAGAAATCAGTCAGAAGAAGAAAGGTGGCACAACAAAGAAGGAGCATTTGATGTTGAATGTGCTGCTGCGCTGTCTATTGGCATGCAACAGAGTTCACACCTTGGCGCACACACAGGCCTGACAAGCCAAAGTGCTCTCACAAAGATGTATAGAGCCAGCCAGGGTTAACCTGGACCCTCACAGAAAAGTTTGAGATAAAACCAGTGCATTAACCTGAATCCATTAGCAGAGCACACTATAACCAGTGAAGAAAACACAGTGAATTCTCTGCTGTTATCGATTACCAGTGTGTACTGTGATACCATTGGTATGGAAACATGTGAAAACGTTAGCCATTGCCATTATAGTGTATTTTACCAAACATTATTTTTAGGGCCCTCCTTCAAAAAATGTCATACTGTTGAACACAATAACAGCCTTGGTATTCACCAAACCTTTACCATACACTCCTATTACTCTACAGGCATTCGGATTGCATGTGGCCATAATCCGATAAAATATAACCTTTCAGGCACTGTGTGATTATTATGTGATAATGAGCGCCCTGTGTCTATGAGCGAACTGGTTTTCCTTTTCCTTAAAGGGCTTAGAGATCCTGATCTCTGAAATGCCTGCTGCTTAACGGGTTTACAAAATAAACCTCATATATTCTTTATTTATTCAGGTGTTGTGGTCAAAACAGTCACATCATTGAACAGATGTGTTGAAGCCAGATTCGCAGGATAACGGGCAGGGATGATTAGCTGGGGACCCCGTGCTTCCTTTACAGCAGGACTGGGAATGTGAACCAGGGAAGAGCTAGAGTCACTCAGCATGCTCCTAAAGGAGTCGTGTGCTGTAGCATGGGATGATTTAGAGTCCAGGGTGTTAGTTTGGGGTTGAGTTACCGGGTTTCAGTGATTATGTTATCAAATTACTTTTTTTTCTTCTCTTGTTGCAGACATACCTACAGAACATGTGACATGCTACCGGATCTGCCCCTGTCAATGCAAGGCTGAAAACTGACCCCTGCCAATTAGCGTTTCCCATGGCAGTATTTTGCGCTTCTAAATGCCAGATATTGTGCCCAGTTAAACCGTATCTCCCTGTAATTTAATCACCAGTCTGAACATATTTATGTATATGAGAATAAAAGATGTGTAATGATGTGATATCTATAAAAAAAAAGTTTAAAAAATGGATCAGCCATCAAACAAGATCTACAAAGAGAGAGAAATTACCTAATTGAGGACAAAAATGGATCAGCCATCAAACAAGATCTACAAAGAGAGAGAGATTACCTAATTGAGGAATGGCCACACCTGTGATAGCTGGCAGGGATAGATTTAACCCCATCCCTGCAAACCTTACATTCCCACACACACCATTTACAGAAGCAGGAATTCTGCCCTGCTAAAATCCTGAAAACAGCTAACGGCGGATTCTGTAATTTTACTAAGTCATGCAATGCCATCCAAGTCTAAAGAGAGAATACTGTCTTTAGCTCTCTTTCTTCCTCCCTTTCTCGCTCCATCTTTTCATCTCTCTCCCTTTTCTTCATTTGCCCTTTTGAATGCATCCACTCATTTCATTCTAAGCAAAGGCAAGCCTTTATGGTTTCAATGGCAATGCAACAGCAACTTGCTCTTTTTTTAAAATTATAGCACAGAGGCCAAAGAAGTACAAAGAAGATGTGACAGTCGGTACACTCTGGGTGGTGCAGGGAAGAGGAAGCATTTGATGTTAAATGTGATGATGCGCTGGCCATTGAAAGTGAGTTCACACCTTGGCATTTTGCATTTTTTTCCACTTGCCCACCCAAAAGTGTCACAAGAAGATATATGCCTTTGAGGCAGCTGGTGTCAGCTGTATACAGTTTTCCTTACAAAGAAGTTTGTACAATATAATTGGGATACTTTTATATTACCAGTGTATTGAAAAAACTATTAACAGACCACAGTATTACCAGCAATGGCAGTGGGTTTGATACTGCAATGGATTATCAGTGTATATTCGCCATTGTGATCCCATCAATATGGAAATCATACTATTATAACTACCTATGTGCTCCCATTAACACAGTGTAGTGTTTTTAATTTTCCAATGACCCTCCAAACGTCCGAGGCAAACAAAATTGGAATTGTTTCTAAAAGTTTACCTCATGCTGTCTTATTGCTCACAATGCATTGCTTCTAAACACTACCCACTCATAAACACACAGAGACAGTGAGACTCTCGTGTTACGTGTTAAAAGACCATTTTCAAAGACAGTGCTCTCAGAGGAACTTGGAGTCACAAGGTGTTTCCCGTCCCATCCTCAGGAGACCCCAAGAGGAACCCCAATCCCACACAAGCAGCCTCCCCACCCCCTGCCAGCAATGGAGAAAACAGCAGCAGGGCCAGGATGTGATATATTTGGAGTGCTTTGTTGTTTGGCCTAATTTTTCTTGTTTATGTTTACAGTTCAGCTGTATTGGACGTTTGTTTGGAGACAAGTTTGTCTTTTCTTTTTTTTTCAGTGTTGTAAATATTTTGTTTGTTTAAAATTAGTTTTTGACATCCTGACCTGATCTTGAGCAGTGACAAATATAGCCAGGCTTTTGTGGCCTACGCACTCAGGGTTCAGGGGATTCGCCTGAGCTCAAACCCCTGGATCAGATTGCCTTGCTGGGGTCTTCCTTTACATAACCGTACAATGAAAATACTGAACTTTTCAGTATTTGAAAGAAAAAAAAATAACTTTGATCACTGTAAAAGTTACAGCCATTCTCTGGTTAAAGTTTTCATACAGTTGTATACAACATATGAACAAGAAACATGCATCTGGTACTCATTTCTTAATTGCCTTTACTAGATTATTTAAAGACAATGTAAATTAATTTGGGCACAACTGGGAAGATGTGCAGAATGGAGAAAGCAGTTTCCCTGCTGTGTTCAGTGAGAGAGGATTGGGGCAGTGAAGCAGGATTAATCTGTCCCATCCCTCTGCCTTCCAATCTGGCTGATTGAAAAGGTTAAGAAAACAGAAGATTGTCCGGCCAGCTCACTGATAAACACACTGAAAGAGGGATTCTTGTTTTTCCTGGGAGGTAGATAATAACCTCTGACTCCCAGGAAATCTCTTGAAAAACACAACAGAGAGAGCCTTTACTTAAATAAACTACATCACTTCAACAGTCGTCATGTTTAATCCACCTATTGTTGTGCAAAGCCTGTCATCTGCGACAGGAGAATATTCAACAGTTTCAGCCTGCTGTTACTTGCCTTTTCTCCCTAGATGTCTGTCAAGTTATTTGTATCTGCTTTGGGTCTGATTAGTTTCTATAGGGTGTCCACATGGTAATGAGAATATAACTCCTGTAGGATTCTATTGAGCAACACAGACAACTTGTCTATATTCTTTCATGCTGCATAGGTTCATCCATAATTTCAAGGCAAAACTATTAAGAAACCAGGAGGCTGATTTGATCAAACTATACACTGTCTAGATAAGAAACAGCATTTTACAACACCACATTGCGATCCCATTATAACCCCAAATAAAAGCATTGAAGACATGGAGACACGACACTGGACCTGATAAAATACCACATTTGTTCTAAAATGGTACCAAGGTACTACCCTAGGGTGATTGGTGTGTATTACAGTGCCATACTGTTGTGCTACCATTGATATGTATTACAAAATAATATGAAACTCTTACCACAAATAGCTTGTATGAATGTTGTTGGCCATTTCCCATTAGCAGTTTACGGAACCATTACACTATTAATTCGTCATTTAGCAGATGCTTTTATCCAAAGCGACTTACAGAGACTAGGGGGTGAACTGTGTGTCAACAACTGCTGCTGCAGTCACTTACATTAGGACCTCAGTTTTATGTCTCATCCGAAGGACAGAGCACCAGGAAGTGACTTGCTCAGGGTCACAACAGAGTGTCAGTTGCTGAGCCGGGATCTGCTATCAAGCCCGTTTCTTTAACCACTGGACCACCAAGCCTCCGTTGACATAGTAGTGCCACTGTATCCCTGTTGTAGATGACTAGGCAGTGAAAGGCGAGTGTCCCATTCCATTGTGCCTCCTACCCAGTCCTCCATGTTATTGC